>NC_134397.1:182652067-183001037 GCF_050003625.1 Haematobia irritans | reverse complement strand
TTTTCTGTAGAAATAAAATTCTGACAAAATTTTCTGTAGAAATAAAATTCTGACAAAATTTTCTATAGAAATAAAATTTTGACAAAATTTTCTATAAAACTAAAAGTTTGATAAAACCTAGACAACATTTTCAATAGAAATAAAATTTTGACCAAATTTTCTATTGAAATAAAATTCTGACAAAATTATCTGTAAAAATAAAATTCTGAGAAAATTTTCTATAAAAATAAAATTTTCTATAGAAATAAAGTATTGCAAAATTTTCTATAGAAATAAAATTTTTAAAAAATTTTCTCTAGAAAAAAAATTTTGATAAAATTTTCTCTCGAAATAGAATTCTGACAAAATTTTCTATAGTAATAAAATTTTAACAAAATTTTCTCTAGAAATAAAATTTTGACAAAATTTTCTACTGAAATAAAATTTTGACAAAAATTTTAATAGAAATAAAATTTTGATAAAATTTTCTCTAGAAATAAAATTCTGACAAAATTTTCTATAGTAATAAAACGTTGACAAAATTTTCTCTAGAAATAAAATTTTGACAAATTTTTTTTCACAAATAAAATTTTGGCAACATTTTGTATAGAAATAAAATTTTCACAAAATTTTCTATAAAATTTTACAAAATTTTGTATAGAAATAAAATTTTCACAAAATTTTCTATAGAAATAAAATTTTGACAAAATTTTCTATATTAATAAACTTTTGACAAAATTTTCCATAGAACTAACAGTTTGATAAAAATTTGACAAAATTTTAAATAGAAATAAAATTTTGACAAAATTTTCTATAGAAATAAAATTTTGATAAAATTTTCTATAGAAATAAAATTTCGACAAAATTTTCTATAGAAATAAAATTTCGATAAAATTTTCTATAGAAATAAAATTTCGACAAAATTTTCTATAGAAATAAAATTTCGATAAAATTTTCTATAATAATAAAATTTTTACAAAATTTTCCATGGAACTAAAAGTTTGATAAAATTTTTAATAGAAATAAAATTTTGATAACATTTTCTATAGAAATAAAATTTTGACAAACTTTTCAATAGAAAAAAAAATTTTGACTAAATTTTCTGTAGAAATAAAATTCTGACAAAATTTTCTATAGAAATAAAATTTTGACAAAATTTTCTATACAACTAAAAGTTTGATAAAATTTTCAATAGAAACAAAATTTTGACAAAATTTTCTATTGAAATACAATTTTGACAAAATTTTCTAAAGTAATAAACTTTTGACAAAATTTTCCATAGAACTAAAAATTTGATAAAATTTTGGAAAATTTTTATAGCAATAACATTTTGGCAAAATTTTCTATAGCAATAACATTTTGGCAAAATTTTCTATAGCAATAACATTTTGGCAAAATTTTCTATAGGAATACAATTATTTCAACAAAATTTTTTATAGAAATAAAGTTTTGACAGAATTTTCTATAGAAATAAAATTTTGACAAAATTTTAAATAGAAATAAAATTTCGACAAAATTTTCTATTGAAATAAAATTTTGACAAAATTTCTACAGAATTACAATTTTGAGAAAATTTTCTATTGAAATAAAATTTTAACAAAATTTGTATTAGAACTAAAAGTTGGATAAAATTTTGACAAAATTTTCTATAGAAATAAAATTTTGGAAATTCTTTATAGGAATAAAATTATTTTGACAAAATTTTTTACTTGACAAAATTTTCTATATAAATAAAATTTTGACAAAATTTTCTATAGAAATAAAATTTTGACAAATTTTTCTATAGAAATAAAATTTTGACAAAATTTTCTATAGAAATACAATTTTGACCAAATTTTCTATAGAAATAAAATTTTCACAAAATTTTCTATAGAAATAAAATTTGCACAAAATGTTCTATAGAAATAACTTTTTTACAAATGTTTCTATAGAAATAAAATTTTTACAAACGTTCCTATAGAAATAAAATTTTGACAAAATTTTCTATAGAACTAAAATTTTGAGAAAATTTTCTATAGAAATAAAATGTTTCACAATTTTCTCCAGAAATAAAATTTTGACAAAATATTCTATAGAAATAAAATTTTGACTACATTTTCTAAAGATATAAAATTTTGACACAATTTCTACAGAAATAAAATTTTGATAGAATTAAAATTTTAACAAAATTTTCTATAGAAACAAAATTTTGACAAAATTTTCTAATGAAATAAAATTTTCTATAGAAATAAAAATTTGTCAAAATTTTCTATTGTAATAAAATTCTGATAAAATTTTCTATAAAAATAAATTTTCGACAAAATTTTCTATAAAAATAAAGTTTTGACAAATTTTTTCAAAATTTTCTCCAGAAATAAAATGTTGACAACATTTTCTAATGATATAAAATTTTAACAAGATTTTCTCTAGAAATAAAATTTTGAAAAAATTTTCTATAAAAATAAAATTTTGACAAAATTTTCTATAGAAAAACAATTTTGACCAAATTTTCTATAGAAATAAAATGTTGACAACATTTTTTATAGAAATACAATTTTGACAAAATTTTCTATATAAATACAATTTTGACCAAATTTTCTCAAGAAATAAAATTATGACAAAATTTTCTATAGAAATAAAATGTTGACAAAATTTTCTATAGAAATACAATTTTGACCAAATTTTCTACAGAAATAAAATTTTGACTAAATTTTCCATAGAAATAAAAATTTGGCTAAATTTTCGATAGAAATAAAATTTTGACTAAATTTTATATAGAAATACAGTTTTGACAAAATTTTCCATAGAAATTAAATTTTGATAAAATTTTCTATAGAAATAAAATTTTTACAAAATTTTCTATAGAATTAAAATTTATGACAAAGTTGTACATAGAAAGAAAATGTTGACAATATTTTTTATAGAAATAATATTGTGATAAAATTTCGACAGAAATAAAATTTTAACAAAATTTTCTATAGAAAACAAGTAAGGAAAGTCTGAAGTCGGGCGGGGCCGACTATATTATACCCTGCACCACTTTGTAGATCTAAATTTTCGATACCATTCACATCTGTCAAATGTGTTGGTTTGTCCCAAATAAATACATTTAAATATCACTCGATTGGGACAGAATTTGATAGACTTTTACAAAATCTATAGACTCAAAATTTAAGTTGGCTAACGCACTAGGGTGGAACACAATTTTAGTAAGAAACAAGTAAGGAAAGTCTAAAGTCGGTCGGGGCCGACTATATTATACCCTGCACCACTTTGTAGATCTAAATTTTCGATACCATTCACATCTGTCAAATGTGTTGGTTTGTCCCAAATACATACATTTAAATATCATTCGATTGGGACAGAATTTGATAGACTTTTACAAAATCTATAGACTCAAAATTTAAGTTGGCTAATGCACTAGGGTGGAACACAATTTTAGTGAAAAATAAATATGGGAAACATTTAAATCTGAAGCAATTTTAAGGAAACTTCGCAAAAGTTTATTTATGATTTATCGCTCGATATATATATGTATTAGAAGTTTATGAAAATTAGAGTAATTTTTACAACTTTTCGACTAAGCAGTGGCGATTTAACAAGGAAAATGTTGGTATTTTGACCATTTTTGTCGAAATCAGAAAAACATATATATGGGAGCTATATCTAAATCTGAACCGATTTCAATAAAATTTAGCGCACGTGACTACACTACTAATTTTACTCCTGGTGCAAAATTTCAACCGAATTGGGCCAAAACTCTGGCTTCTGGGGCCATATAAGTCCATATCGGGCGAAAAATATATATGGAAGCTATATCTAAATCTGAACTGATTTCAATCAACTTTGGCACACATGATTATACTACCAATTGTACTCCTAGTGCAAAATTTCAAGCTAATCGGGATAAAACTCTGGCTTCTGGGTCCATATAAGTGCATATCGGGCGAAAGATATATATGGGACCTATATCTAAATCTGAATCGGTTTCAACCAAATTTGGCACGCATAGCTACAATGCTAAATCTACTCCCTGTGCAAAATTTCAACCAAATTGGGCCAAAACTCTGGCTTTTAGGACCATATTAGTCCATATCGGACGAAAGATATATATGGGAGCTATATCTAAATCTGAACCGATTTCAGTCAAATTTGGCGCACATGACTATACTACCAGTGGTACTCCTTGTGCAAAATTTCAACCAAATTGGGCCAAAACTCTGGCTTCTGGGGCCATATAAGTCCATATCGGGCGAAAAATATATATGGAAGCTATATCGAAATCTGAACCGATTTCAATCAAATTTGGCACACATGACTATACTACCAGTGGTACTCCTTGTGCAAAATTTCAACCAAATTGGGCCAAAACTCTGGCTTCTGGGGCCATATAAGTCCATATCGGGCGCAAAATATATATGGAAGCTATATCTAAATCTGAACCGATTTCAATCAAATTTATCGCACGTCAATACACTACTAATTGTACTCCTAGTGCAAAATTGCAACCGAATTGGGCCAAAACTCTGGCTTCTGGGGCCATATAAGTCCATATCGGGCGAAAAATATATATGGAAGCTATATCTAAATCTGAACCGATTTCAATCAACTTTGGCACACATGATTATACTACCAATTGTACTCCTTGTGCAAAATTTCAAGCTAATCGGGATAAATCTCTGGCTTCTGGGTCCATGTAAGTGCATATCGGGCGAAAGATATATATGGGACCTATATCTAAATCTGAATCGATTTCAACCAAATTTGGCACGCATAGCTACAATGCTAAATCTACTCCCTGTGCAAAATTTCAACCAAATTGGGCTAAAACTCTGGCTTTTAGGACCATATTAGTCCATATCGGGCGAAAAATATATATGGAAGCTATATCTAAATCTGAACCGATTTCAATCAAATTTGGGACACATGACTATACTACCAATTGTACTCCTTGTGCAAAATTTCAACCAAATTCGGCCAAAAATCTGGCTTCTTGGGCCATATAAGTCCATATCGGGCGAAAGATATATATGGAAGATATATCGAAATCTGAACCGATTTCAATCAGATTTTGCACACTTGACTATACGACTAAGTGTTATGTTTATACAAAATTTCGAGCAAATCGTTATAAAACTCTGGCTGCTGGGTCCATATTAGTGCATATCGGGCGAAAGATATATATGGGACCTATATCTAAATCTGAACCGATTTCTTCCAAAATCAATAGGGTTCTATTCTGATCCAAATTAGGAACATGTGCAAAATTTGAAGGCGATTGGACTTAAATTGCGACCTAGACTTTGATCACAAAAATGTGTTCACAGACAGACGGACGGACGGACAGACGGACATGGTTATATCGACTCAGGGACCCACCCTGAGCATTATTGCCAAAGACACCATGTGTCTATCTCGTCTCCTTCTGGGTGTTACAAACATATGCACTAACTTATAATACCCTGTTCCACAGTGTGGCGCAGGGTATAAAAATGTTGTCAAAATTTTTTATATATATAAAAATTTTGACAAAATTGAAAAAAAAAATTAACAAAATTTCCCATAGAAATAAAATGTTGACAAAATTTTCTATGGAAATAAAATGTTGACAAAATTTTCAATAGAATATTCTATTTCTAAATTTTGACAAAATTTGCTATAGAAATAAAATAAAATTTATAATATTAATATTTTGACAAATTTTCTATAGAAATAAAATTTTGATACAATTTTCTATAGAAATAAAATTTCGACAAAATTTTCTATAGAAATAAAATTTTGACAAAATTTTCTATAGAAATAAAATTTTCACAAAATTTTCTATAGAAATAAAATTTATGACAAAGTTGTGTATAGAAAGAAAATGTTGACAATATTTTTTATAGAAATAAAATTGTGATAAAATTTCGACAGAAATAAAATTTTAACAAAATTTTCTATAGAAAAAATTTTGTCAAAATTTTAACAAAATTTTCTATAGAAAAAATTTTGTCAAAATTTTTTATATATATAAAAATTTTTCTATAGAGAAAAATTTTGACAAAATTTTCCATAAAAATAAAATTTTGACAAAATTTTCTATAGAAATAAAATAAAATTTTTTGCTATAGAAATAAAATAAAATTTTGTCAAAATGTTCTATAGAAATAACATTGTGACAAAAATTTCTATAGAAGTAAAATTTTGACAATATTTTCTATAGAAACAAAATTTTCTATAGAAGTAAAATTTTGACAAAATTTTCTATAGAAATAAAATGTTGACAAAATTTTCCATAGAAATAAAATTTTTACAAAATTTTTGACATTTTGACACTATGTATTTTTTAATGAAATAAAATTTTGACAGAATTTCTACAGAAATAAAATTTTGATAAAATTTTCTATAGAAATAAAATTTTGACAAAATTTTCAAAAGAAGTAAAATTTTGAGAAAAATGTCTACAGAAATAAAATTATGCTTTGTTTCATGTTTGTTTGGCGACAAAACCTTACATATATCCCCCTTAACAACTTACCCCTTCAATGATTTCTAAAATCATGCCATTCCATTTGCCTGTTGCTTTATCCAAGCTGCCATATTTGTTATCCTCTTGTAGCCGAAACGTATAAGAAAATCCCAATTTCTTTCCCAATTCTTCGATTAGTTCAATGCCAAAACCTTCAAATTGATCATTGCCTTCTAGTTTGGTGGGTGAGTCTTTAAGCATTCCATAAGGTTCACTCTAGAAAAATAAAGAATGAAATGACATTGAAATCAACTAAAAGCATATACACCCAATATTCGATGTAATTGACTTACAATGGCTGTGATTACAACAAAACTCTTGTTTACCAATGAACGCATATCCATGTCAGCACTTGCTATAGCTGGAGGACGATCTATGGTAACCCCCTCTTCAGTTTTCCAAGTGCCAATCTTTTGCATACCAGATACAGTCAATTCAACCACATCCAAGCTAAAGGAGCTTCGCAGGCCTTCATAGTCGAATTTTATTTCACCACTTAAACCTTCAATGCTTAACTTAAGGCAGCAAAAATGCAAATAATCTCAATTATTTCATTATAAAACTAAAAGATTTATGTTTGCAATCTGTTTTTTTAATTTTTATTCTTACCGATTTCATATAATTGAGTAATGTGTAGCCTTTATCCCATGAACTGTCATCATTACAATTTAATGAGTCCGGACGAAATTGAACATGGTTGAATGTTTCAGCGAGCAGTTGAACACCATCGTATACTAAGGCCATGTTGGTAGTTAAGGGGCATGATACTGTCGACATTGTATAAGAAGACACAAAATTGGAGAATTAAGAAACAAAGCTTTATTAAAAATGGGAGAAAATTAAAAAACGGCGACTGTGGACATTAACTCCGAAATCGAAATCGAAAAAAAATTTAAAAAAATTAAAATGCACCCAAAGAAGGAATGTAATCATCTCAAATATGCTTTGAGAACAATATGTATTTTGTTTGTGAAACGTAATGTCTGCAGTTGCCTTTATTGCCCTCTGGCAATCTGTGAAAATGTTCACGTTTTGTGGTCTCGTGTTATTTCCGAACCGTTTAACACATTCCATTACGGCAGGCACTTTAGCCTGCAGGATTGCGCTGTGATCAGGTAATCGTAATGGGATCTTGAGTCTGCGTTCTGCACATGTACGCCCAGTCCAGTCCTTTCACCCATCTTCGATCCATCCAGGTATCAGTTATTTCGCTCTGGTATATGCTCTGTAGTCCCATTCTCCCAGATCTTCTGTAGATCTTTAGTCTAATATAGACTCCAAGGCTCTGGTTGAATGAAGACCACATTGCCCCAGACAACATTTTAGTTGGACCCTTTGGATTCAGACCCCATTTAGAGCCTACCGCTCTTTGGCACAGTGCCCAACGTCAATAGGCGTTCTCGGTTTTTTTTATGTCTCTCTTCCAATTCAATTTTTTAAGTTCTAAGGTTATTCATAAGTTCTTTCCGGTTCGATATAGTGGGCAATTTTAATCCTTCTAGTTAATAGGAATAATTCAATTTTTTGCCTTTCCCAAACTTTTTTATTAATTTTGACAGAATTTCCTATTGAAATGATATTTCGACAAAATTTCCTACAGATATAAAATTCTGGCAAAATCTTCCATAGAAATGAAATCGAGACAAATTTCCCTTTAGAAATAAATTTTTAACAAAAATGAAATTTTGTCTAAAAAAATTACATTTTTGACAAAATTTCAAAAAAATTAAATTTTGACAAAATTTTCTAAAGAAATTACATTTTTACAAAATGAACAGAAATTAAATTTTTGAAAAAAATTCTAAAAGAAATTACTTTTGTTAGAAAATTTCTAAGAGATATGAAATTGTGACATTTGCTATAGAAATGAAATTTTGTTAAAATTTCTTTTAAAAATTAAATTTCGCTAAAATTTCCTATAGCAATTTTGACGAAATTTCATATAGAAATGAAATTTTAACAAAATTCCCCAGAGAATTGAAATTTTTGACAAAATTTCTAAAAGAAATGAAATCTTGATAAGATTTCTAAGAAACTAAATTTTGACAACATCTCCTATAGAATTGAAATTTCGTCAAAAGTTCTTATACAAATTAAATTTGGACAAAATGTCCTGTAGAAATGATATTTTGACAAAATTTCCTATCGAAATGAAATTATGACAAAATTTCCTATCGAAATTAAATTTTGACAAAATTTCGACGAGAAATGAAATTGTGACAAAATTTCGACAAGAAATGAAATTTTGACAAAATTTTTTATAGAAATACAATTTAAAAAAAAAATTCCTATAGAAATCAATTTTTGACAAAATTTCTTATGGAAATGAATTTTTGACAAAATTTCATATGGAAATGAAATTTTGACAAAATTTCGTATAGAAATGAATTTTATATAGAAATGAAATCTTGACAAGACTACTTATAGAAATGAAATTTTAACAAAATTTCCTACAGAAATGGATTTTGGCAAAATTTCGACAAGAAATGAAATTTTGACAAAATTTTCTGTAGAAATGAAATTTTGAAAAAATTTCCTATAGAAATGACATTTTGACAAATTTTCCTATAGAAATGAATGTTTGACAAAATTTCTCATGGAAATGAATTTTTGACAAACTTTCTTATGGAAATGAAATTTTGACAAAATTTCATACAGAAATGAATTTCAAATAGAAATGAAAATTTCATATAGAAATGGAATTTTGACAATATTTCTTATTGAAATGAATTTTTGACAAAATATCTAAATGAAATGATATCTTGACAATATTTCTAAAAGGAATGAAATTTTAACAACATTTCCTATAAAAATGAAATTTTGACAAAATTTCGACAAGAAATGAAATTTTGACAAAAATTAGACAGGAAATGAAATTTTGACAAAATTTCGACAAGAAAATAAATTTTGACAAAATTTTCTATAGAGATGAAATTTTGGGAAAATTTTTCTATAGAAATAACATTTTGACAAAATTTTCAATAGAAATGAGAATTTGACAAAATTTCCTAAAGGAATGAAATTTTGACAAAATTTCCTATAGAAATGAAATTTTGACAATATTTCTTATAGAAATGAATTTTTGACAAACTTTCTTATGGAAATGAAATTTTGACAAAATTTCCTATAGAAATGAAATATTGACAAAATTTCCTACAGAATTGAAATTTTGAAAAAAATTCTTATAGAAATGAAAATTTGACGAAATTTCCTAAAAAATGAAATGTTGAGAAAATTTCCTATAGAAATGAAAGTAAAAAAAAAAATTGTATAGAAATGAAAATTTGACAAAATTTTTTATAGAAATAAAATTAAAAAAAAATTCCTATAGAAATCAATTTTTGACAAAATTTCTTATGGAAATGAATTTTTGACAAAATTTCATATGGAAATGAAATTTTGACGAAATTTCGTATAGAAATGAATTTTATATAGAAATGAAATCTTGACAAGACTACTTATAGAAATGAAATTTTAACAAAATTTCGACAAGAAATGAAATTTTGACAAAATTTTCTATAGAAATGAAATTTTGAAAAAAAATTCCTATAGAAATGACATTTTGACAAATTTTCCTATAGAAATGAATTTGTCACAAAATTTCTTATGGAAATGAGTTTTTGACAAAATATCTTATGGAAATGAAATTTTGACAAAATTTCCCACAGAAATGAATTTGTGACAAAATTTCATATAGAAATGGAATTTTGACAAAATTTCCTAAAGAAATGGAATTTGGCAAAATTTCCTACAGAAATGAATTTTTGATAAAATTTCGACAATATTTCTTATAGAAATGAATTTTTGCAAAATTTCTAAATGAAATGATATATTGACAATATTTCTAAAAGGAATGAAATTTTAACAAAATTTCCTATAGGAATGAAATTTTGATAAAATTTTGACAAGAAATGAAATTTTGACAAAATTTCGACAGGAAATTAAATTTTGACAAAATTTCGACAGGAAATGAAATTTTGTCAAAATTTCTACAAGAAATGAAATTTTGGCAAAATTTTCAATAGAAATGAAATTTTGACAAAATTTTCAATAGAAATGAAATTTTGGGAAAATTTTTCTCTAGAAATAAAATTTTGACAAAATTTTCAATAGAAATGAAAATTTGACAAAATTTCCTAAAGGAATGAAATTTTGACAAAATTTCCTAAAGGAATGAAGTTTTGACAAAATTTCCTATAGAAATGAATTTTTTGACAAACTTTCTTATGGAAATGAAATTTTGACAAAATTTCCTATAGAAATGAAATATTGACAAAATTTCCTACAAAATTGAAATTTTGAAAAAAAAAATTCTTATAGAAATGAAAATTTGACGAAATTTCCTAAAAAATGAAATGTTGAGAAAATTTCCTATAGAAATGAAAATTTCCTATAGAAATGAGATTAAAAAAAAATTATAGAAATGAAAATTTGACAAAATTTCCTAAAAGAATGAAATTTTGACAGAATTTCCTATAGAAATGACTTTTTTAAAAAATTTCATATGGTAATGAAATTTTGACAATATTTCTTATAGAAATGAATTTTTGACCAACTTTCTTATGGAAATGAAATTTTGACAAAATTTCCTATAGAAATGAAATATTGACAAAATTTCCTACAAAATTGAAATTTTTAAAAAAATGAAAATTTGACGAAATTTTCTAAAAAATGAAATTTTGAGAAAATTTCCTATAGAAATGAAATTAAAAAAAATCATATAGAAATGAAAATTTGACAAAATTTCCTATGGAAATGAAATGTTGACAAAATTTCCTATAGAAATATAATTTTGAAAAAAAAAATCTATAGAAATGAAAATTTGGCAAAATTTCCTAAATGAATGAAATTTTGACAAAATTTCCTATAGAAATGAATTTTTGACAAAATTTCCTATGGAATGGAAGTCACCGTGGTGCAATGGTTAGCATGCCCTCTTTGCATACACAGGGTCGTGGGTTCAAACCCAGTTTCGACCAAACACCAAAACATTTTTCAGCGGTAGATTATCGCACCTCAGTAATGCTAGTGACATTTCTGAGGGTTTCAAAGCTTCTCTAAGTGGTTTCACTGCAATGTGGAATGCAGTTCGGACTATACAAAGGAGGTCCCTTGTCATTGAGCTTAACATAGAAGCGATCAGTGACACAGCACACATATTTTTTTAGAAAATCTCCCTTAAAAAACGCTTACCATTTTGAAAAGGTTCTTCCGATTCATACAACTCTTTGGCTATGGTCACGACATTTTCCGATTCCGGTGAAACCAAACGTAATCCTGTGATGTTAGTATCTCCATGCTGATAGGGTTCCAAATCAATTGTTTGAAAATCCAAATTGCCAATAATGTAACGATATGCTCCAGTCATTAAGCCAACTTGCTGAGCCTGAAAGCAAACAGTCAATAAAATCAAAGAAAAAAATCAATGTCCCCCCCACCCCTTCCTAAACCCGATATTGTTAGCCGCAAATCTAAAAATCCATTTACCTGTTTGAAAAACTCAGGCAATGTGGCCAGTGAACCGACGACCACTAATGAAGTTTCACCCGAATTTTTGATGCGACGCAAAACATTTCGATATTGGCCATTGATGTCGAGTTCATAGCGACGTACAACTATGGTGGGTCCTGCAGTGCCATATAATTGCAAAAGGTCTTTAACAAACATTAGATATTCCGCTGAAAATTTTACAAATGAATTGTTAGAAAATTTTATTTAGATTGTGCCATTGAATGAAAGTCATATTGATGAATGGAACTTGATGCATGGGCTAACGATGAGGAGAATATGGATCTGTGCTGGTTTATTTATAAACCTATAAAGGCTAGACTTTCTTCATTGTTATAGGAATGTACCCCAAAATGCTCAGAAGGCAGAACAGATTCGGATTTTCTCATCATCGTCAGTTAATTTAAAAAAATAAGTAAGGAAAGTTTAAAGCGAGTGGGACTGACTTTACTAAACCGTGCTCCACTTTGTAGATCTACTTTTTCAAATCCTTCAAATTTGTTGGGTGCGTTTGGTGCTATATATAAAGGTTTACGTTCCCATACATGTAGTATGTAAATCTGAACCGATGTAAACAAAAAATGTTCAACAGGTAAATACGACCGAATGTTCGTCCAGGCAAATCTTTTGTACCTTTCACCATGAATTGCATTATAAGTCCTACTAAAGAATTTCGACCATAATCGATTTACTTGGATTGTCGATGGCTAAGTATAACATAGTATTATTTCTCACCATTGTTTTATAAATTGAAAGTCCATATGGAGATTATGTTAGATAAAGAGTCAGAGGTATAAGCCTCTTTAATTATCGATCGGTTTATATGAACCAATTTTTCCAATCGTAATTATATGGCCACAATCAAATGATCAAATAAAATTTGTTCCTCCAAGAAGTTCCGAAAATCAAATCAGGGATCGCTATATATATAATTGTGAACCAATATGGCCCAGATTTTTGCATGATTATTAGAGGTCAACATCGTGTACCAAATCTCAACCGTGTCGGAGGAAATTTTCTCTTGCAAGATGGTTCGGAATTGAAATCCATGTATCGGCATATAAGGAGGTTATACCTAAAAATTGTGCGATATGGACCATATGAAATACCATCCGACCTACATCAATAGAAACTGCATGAGCCAAATTTTAAGTCACTATCTTGTTTCATTCGGATGTTGGGATGAGGGTATAAAAATGTGGAAAATATATGTAAAAATTTTATTTCTATAGAAAATTTTGTGAAAATTTTATTTCTACAGAAAATTTTGTCAAAATTTTATTTTTGTAGAAAATTTTGTCAAAATTTTATTTCTATAGAAAATTTTGTCAAAATTTTATTTCTATAGAAAATTTTGTCAAAATTTTATTTCTGCAGAAATTTTTGTCAAAATTTTATTTCTATAAAAAATTTTGTCAAAATTTTATTTCTATAGAAAATTTTGTCAAAATTATATTTCAATAGCAAATTTTATCAAAATTTTATTTCTATAGAAAATTTTGTAAAAATTTTATGTCTATAGAAAATTTTGTCCAAATTTTGCAAAATTTTATTTCTATAGCAAATTTTGTCAAAATTTTATTTCTGTAGAAAATTTTATTTCTCTAGAAATTGCGTCAAAACATTATTTCTATAGAAAGTTTTGTCAAAATATTATTTCTATAGAAAATTTTCTCAAAATGTTATTTCTATAAAAAAGTGTATCAAAATATTATTTCTATAGAAATTTTTGCCAAATATTATTTCTATAGAAAATTTTGTAAAAATGTAATTTCTATAGAAGGTTAGGTTAGGTTATGTGGCAGCCCTATGTATCAGGCTCACTTAGACTATTCAGTCCATTGTGATACCACAGTGGTGAACTTCTCCCTTATCACTGAGTGCTGCCCGATTCCATGTTAAACTCAATGACAAGGGACCTCCGAGTCGAGTCCGAACGGCGTTCCACATTCCAGTGAAACCACTTAGAGAAGCTTTGAAACCCTCAGAAATATCACCAGCATTACTGAGGTGGGATAATCTACCGCTGAAAAACTTTTTGGTGTTCGGTCGTAGCAGGAATCGTGTATGCAAGGGGAGCATGCTAACCATTGCACCACGGTGGCTCCCTAAATTTTGTCAAAATTTTATTTCTATAGAAAATTTTGTCAAAATTTTATTTATATAGAAAATTTTCACAAAATTTTATTTATATAGAAAATTTTCACAAAATTTTATTTCTATAGAAAACTTTATTTCTCTAGAAAATTGTGTCAAAACATTATTTCTATAGAAAATTTTGTTAAAATATTATTTCTAGAGAAAATTTTCTTAAAATATTATTTCTATAAAAATTGTGTCCAAATATTATTTCTATATAGAAAATTTTTGTTTTTTTTTTTATAGAAAATTTAGTCAAAATTTTATTTATACAGATTTTTTTTTCAAATTTTTTTTTCTATAGAAAATTTTGTCAACATTTTATTTGTGAAGAAAACATTGTGAAAATTTTATTTCTATAGAAAATTTTGTCAAAATTTTATTTCTATAGAAAATTTTGTCAAAATTTTGTTCGTTTTGTTTTTTTTTTTATTGTTGGTTTTTGTTCTTTAAGCATTGTTGTTGTTTTTGATTTCAGCTTAAAACCATGCATTGACTAAACTACAAGTGTAGCTTAACCAACAGAGGAAAAGGATGTTTGTCAAATTTATTTGGGCAAAGCCCCATCGACTGCGAGATGTTTGGATGGACGCACGTTTCGGAATTACCACATTCCTCATAAGCATCCTCTACTTGCTGCAAAACTATCTACAGAAAAATTTGTCAACATTTTATTTCTATAGAAAATTTTGTCAAAATTTTATTTCTACAGAAAATTTTGTCAACATTTTATTTCTAAAGAAAATTTTGTCAAAATTTTATTTCTACAGAAAATTTTGTGAAAATTTTATTTCTATAGAAAATTTTGTAAATATATTATTTCTATAGAAACTTTTGTCAAAAATTTTATTTCTATAGAAAAATTTGTCAAAATTTTGTTTCTATAGAAAAATTTGTCAAAATTTTGTTTCTATAGAAAAATTTGTCAAAATTTTATTTCCATAGAAAAATTTGTCAACATTTTTTTTCAGAAAAATGTATCAAAATTTTATTTCTATAGAAAATTTTGTCCAAATTTTATTTCTATAGAAAATTTTGTCCAAATTTTATTTCTGTAGAAAATTTTGTCAAAATTTTATTTCTGCAGAATTTTTTTTTTTTGTAGAAAATTTGTTAGAAATTTTTTGCAAAATCTTAATTCTACCATTTATAGTAGAATTCTATAAACTGTAGCAACGGTGGTTAGATTTCGCCAAGATATATGGCATAGTTAGGAAAATATGGCGGAAATAAGTTTTTCATATAAAGTTTAGATTTTTTCTAGGACTTTCATCGAAATTTTGATTTTAGGGGGTGAACACGAATTAACGTCATTTTCGCTCTTAGGCACATATTTTATGATATATGGCGAAAATAAGTTTTTCATGTAAACATTTAGATGTTTCGAGAATTACCATCGAAATTTTTATTTTTTGGGGTTAGTCACGAATTAACGTCCTTTTTGCTTTAAGATCCATATTTAGGAAATATGGCCAAAATAAATTTGGCGTATACAAATTTGAATTTTTCAAGGATTTTCATCGAAATTTTGATTTTTGGGCGTGGTCACGAATTAACGTCCCTTTCGCTCTAGGACGCATATTTAAGGAGATATGGCCAAAATAAGTGTTTCATATAAGAATTTTGATGTTTTTTAGGATTTCCATTGAAATTTTGTTTTTATACCCTGCTCCACACTGTGGAACAGGGTATTATAAGTTAGTGCATATGTTTGCAACCAGAAAGAGACGAGATAGACACATGGTGTCTTTGGCAAAAATGCTCAGGGTGGGCTCCTGAGTCGATATAGCCATGTCCGTCTGTCCGTCTGTCCGTGAACACATTTTTGTAATCAAAGTCTAGGTCGCTGTTTTAGTCCACTCGACTTCAAATTTGGCACAAGTATGTGTTTTGCCTCAGAATAGAACCCTATTAAGTTTGGAAGAAATCGGTTCAGATTTAGATATAGCTGCCATATATATAATTCGCCCGATATGGACTTATATGGCTCCAGAAGCCAGAGTTTTATCCTAATTTGCTTAAAATTTTTCACAAGAAGAACAATTAGTACTATAGTCAAGTGTGCCAAATTTTATTGAAATCGGTTCAGATTTAGATATAGCTCCCATATATATCTTTCACCCGATATGGACCAATACAGTCCCAGAAGCCAGAGTTTTACCCCAATTTTGTTGAAATTTTGCATTAGGAGTACAATTAGTAGTGTAGTCCAGTATGCCAAATTTTATTGAAATCGGTTCAGATTTAGATATAGCTCCCATATATATCGTTCGCCCGATTTACACTCATATGACCACAGTGGCCAATCTTTTACTCCGATTTAATTGAAATTTTGCACAGGGAGTAGAATTAGCATTGTAGTTATGCGTGCCAAATTTGGTTGAAATCGGTTCAGATTTAGATATATCTCCCATATATAGCTTTCGCCCGATTTACACTCATATGACCACAGAGGCCAAAGTTTAACTCCGATTTAGGCGAAATTTAGTAAAAACAAGTAAGGAAAGTCTAAAGTCGGCCGGGGCCGACTATATTATACTCTGCACACCTTTGCAGTTTTGATTTATTGAGAGTGGTCAGGTTAGGTTAAGTGGTCACGATTGAATGTCATATTTAAGGAGATATGGCTGAAGTAAACTTTTCATATACAAATTGGATTTTTTGAGGATTTCCATCGAAATGTTGATTATTTTGGGGAAGTCACGAATTAATGTCACTTTTCGTTGTAAGACGCATATTTAAGAAAATATGGCCAAAATAGTTTTTCCATAAAAACATTTGAGTTTTTGGGTTAAAAGGGTTAACATCCTTTTCGCTCTAAGACGCATAGTTAAGAAAATATGGCGGAAATAAGTTTTTCATATAAAATGTTGATTTTTTCTAGGACATTTGTTTTTTTGGGGGTGGTCACGAATTAACGTTCTTTTCGCTCTTGGCCACATATTTTAGGATATATGGCGAAAATAAGTTTTTCACGTAAAAATTTAGATGTTTCGAAAGATTTATTGCCAAAAAGTTTCTCATTAATAAAATTTGCATTTTTCGGCGGTGGTCAGGAATGAACATTCTTTTCGCTTTAAAACCCATATCTGGAGATATGGCTAAAATAAATTGCCCATATAATAATTTGAATGCTTCGAGGATTTTCATCAACATTTAAATTTTTTGGGGGTGGTCATAAATGAACGTCCTTTTCGCTATAAGACCCATATTTAGGACATATGAAAATTTGCATTTTTCGAGGATTTTCATTGAAATTTTAATTCATTTTAATGGTCACGAATTAACGCCCTTTTTGCGCTAGGACGCATATGTAAGGAAAAAATGCAACATACCTGATTCATAGACAATGGTAAATGACTCCCATCCCAAGGTTGTTACCAAATCCTT
Source organism: Haematobia irritans (assembly GCF_050003625.1). Taxonomy (NCBI): domain Eukaryota; kingdom Metazoa; phylum Arthropoda; class Insecta; order Diptera; family Muscidae; genus Haematobia; species Haematobia irritans. Next base: position 182,983,534 of record NC_134397.1, on the reverse strand, counting down.
TAGCGCTTTGGCCAATTGTAATGGCTGTGGGTGTAGATTAATGGTCGATAACTGTGCACTAAAATCCCAACGTGTATCCATAAATGGCAACTCTTTGGCGTCACAAATACCCATTGCATGTTTTGCAGCCATATTTGTTGAGGGTCCAAAAACAGCTACAAGATTTTGCTGGTAACGAAAAAAAAAAATAAAAAGAAAAGTATGACTTAAAAAAATTCATTGGAGAAAACTTCGAAACAAAAGCCAAAGGCAACATTTACACGCAAAAAAATAATTCTTTCCTCCCAAACGAAATTTTAGACAAACAAAGTTCGTTTCTCATTTGCTTTTCGCTGTAAGGAAGTGTATTTGGAAGAAAAGTATATACTTTTTGTGATAAACGTTTATTCTTTTCCAGGATGTAAAAACAATTTCAGAAAGACAAACTCAAAAAAAAACATTGTTTTCTTGCTAATTGTATTTTCCCTCACATCTTTCTCACATCCATGGGGTTTTTTAGTTCTTAACACCTTTTCCTGTAATACCAACAATGTAGAAGAAATCATACGATTTTAGAAATTTTTAAAATTTTTTTTACCTTTCGCCTGGACGGAGAATCGAACCGCGGACCATGCACTTTGTAAGCCAACACACTAACCACTGAGCTATGTACCTGTTATGGTCATCAATAGATAAATATCCATATAAGTTATATTTATATAGCATAGCTTGCCGCGCCCACGAGCCGAATAAACAAAGTTTATTTAACAGAAACAAACAGTTAGTTTGGCACCGTGGAGCAGTGGTTGCTACGTCTGACTTGCATGCCAAGGGTCGTGGGTTCGATCCCTGCTTCGACCAAAGTTTTTTTTTTTTTTTTTTACATATATTCTAGATATGTTCGGAAGATTCCGAAAAAATGTTGAACATTACATTCTACTATATTAAATTTTGAACTGTAAAATGTGTCTTATTAAAGACTTAAAGTCACAAAAGAACAGTGTTTGATATAAACGAAATGGACTGTGTTGTTGTTTCAAAAATAATTTTCTTTATTGAAAAAATAAAAATTTTGTAACAAACGAATTTTTTTGGTGATAAAAGTTTAAAATTTTCGAAGCAATTCAAAAAACTCTAACAAAAGAAAAACGTTTTCGGTACACGTTTTCCAAACGTTTTTTTTCTTTGCGTGTATTATGGCCAAAAAAAACTTTTGTCTTGGTCAAAATTTTGTTTTAGTTTGTTATCTTTTTCACTCGTACTATTTTCTTTTTGGCTACAATTTTATGCTTTGGTTGGCACATCGGAATTTCCGTCGGAACTGTTGATGATGATGATACGTACAAATAATTTTTAAACGTAAAAGATTTTTGCTCACTTACCCGTAAACTTTTGCAAAGTTTTTTCGATGTGCCAAAGGCATCGCCTGCATCAATCTCAATGGTCACTCCGTGTAGACGTAAGTCTTCATTATTTTCATTTGCTTTGTTTATGGCCAATTGAAAGATTCTCATCATATCTGGATTGTCGGCTTCATAAATCAATGCTAAATAATATGAAAAAGTTGAAAGGTAATGTTATTTATTGAAGACATTTCTCTAATTCTGCGCTAAAGATGAGCTTAGATGGGAAATGGAGACTAAATAATTCACCCATAAGTGAAACTGTCATGGCACGTGGATTATAAGCTGTACCTTAGATCTTTTTTGAGTATGAAAGTTTTTCAATTTTCAAAAAATCGGGCAAATGGGAACCCTCTCCTCTCCTTCACTCATCACCGACCAGATAGCGGAAAATCACGTACGCTATATTCATTTCACAAACTACCTAAAATTTTCAAGTAAACCGACGAAGTTTAGATTTTCCACTATTCCCCTTCCCCAACCACATATCGAAAAATCATGCACTCTGTACTAATTTAATCACTTGCTTCCACGGTCTCTGTAAATTTCAAGTAAATTGGAATACAGAAGTCGGTAGCACCCTTAACCTTCCCTGACACAAGACAATCAGGGAACTTTCCTTCAAGTTTCTTACGGCCTTTGTAAATTTCAAGTAAACTTGAGAATATTTCAGTTTTAGAGGAGTTTCAGAGGACCAAGTATCGAAAAAATGATGTAGCGTATCTTTGTGTAGACGTCACTCCCAACTTTCCCTGAAAATTTGAAGCAAAACATGAGCCCAATTTCCAAAAAGCTGGGCGACTCTTCCCGACCAAACATCAGGTACCCTATCAGGTTCCCCCTCCGAAATCAAATCTCGAAAAATAATGTAGAGGACATTTGCCTAGACGGCACCTTTAACTACCGCACCTTTAACTTTCGCTGAAAAAAAATTGACAACATTTTCTATAGAAATAAAATTTTGACAAAATTTTCAATAGAAATAAATTTTTGACAAAATTTCCTTTAGAATTGAAATTTTTACAAAATTTTCTATAGAAATAAAATTTTGACAAAATTTTCTAAAGAAATAAAATTTTGACAAAATTTTCTATAGAAATAAAATTTTAACTAAATTTTCTATATAAATAAAATTTGTACAAAATTTTCTATAGAAATAAAGTTTTGCCAAAATTTTCTATAGAAATAAAATTTTGACAAAATTTTTTATATAAATAAAATTTTGACAAAATTTTATATAGAAATAAAATTTTGACAAAAATTTTTTGATAGAAATACAATTTTGACAAAATTTTCTATAGAAATAAAATTTTCTATAGAAATAAAATTTATACAAAATTTTCTATAATTTTGGGATTATTTGTTTGGCTTGAGGTCATGGACTAATGAAAAATGCTGGTGTTAATGTTTTTCATTACTTTTTATTGAAATATTGCTATTCTCGGATATTTCGATACACCATCGGTGATCATCTTCAGCGAGATATTATCTATAAATTGTAATAATTTAAATATTTTACAATATTAACTTTAACAACGTTTTGAAACAAAAATATAACATTAATTATATTTACATTTTACAAAGTAATAGACTTTCTCCTTACAATGCTCATGTCTAACTGATTTATTATCTTAATTGTGTTGCGATTTTGTATTAGATTTCTGTAAATCTGTGCACAGTGGTCTGTGTCGGCTTTAAAGTTCATGCATTCCTCAGGGGAGTATTTATTATACATTTTTTTAAATTTTAACAAAATTTTCTTCAGAAATGAAATTTTGACAACATTTTCAATAGAAATAAAATTTTGACAAACTTTTCTATAGAAATAAAATTTTGACAAAATGTTCTATAGAAATAAAATTTGGACAAAATTTTCTATAGAAATAAAATGTTGACAAAATTTTCTATAGAAATAAAATGTTGACAATATTTTCTAAAGAAATAAAATTTTGACAAAATTTTTTATAGAAAAAAAAATTTTGACAACATTTTCAATAGAAATAAAATTTTGACAAAATTTTCTACAGAAATAAAATGTTGCCAAAATTTTCTATAGAAATAAAATTTTAAGAAAATTTTCTATCGAAATTAAATTTTAAGAAAATTTTCTATCGAAATTAAATTTTGACAAAATTTTCTAGAGAATTAAATTTTGACAATATTTTCTATAGAAATAAAATTTTAACAAAATTTTCTTTAGAAATGAAATTTTGACAACATTTTCTATAGAAATAAAATTTTGTCAAAATTTTCTTTAGAAATTAAATTTTGACAAAATTTCCTTTAGAATTGAAATTTGTTACAAATTTTTCTATAGAAATAAAATTTTGACAAACTTTTCAATAGAAATAAAATTTTGTCAAAATTTTCTATAGAAATAAAATTTTAACAAAATTTTCTATAGAAATAAAATTTGGACAAAATTTTCTATAGAAATAAAGTTTTGCCAAAATTTTCTAGAGAAATAAAATTTTGACAAAATTTTCTATAGAAATAACATTTTGACAAAATTTTTTATAGAAATAAAATTTTGACAAAATTTTCTATAGAAATAAAATTGTGACAAAATTTTCTACAGAAATATAATTTTGACAAAATTTTCTATAGAAATAAAATTTTGACAAAATTTTCTATAGAAATAAAATTTTGACAAAATTTTCTATAGAAATAAAATTTAGACAAAATTTTCTGGAAAAAAAAAATTGTCAGAATTTTCTATAGAAATAAAATTTTAAGAAAATTTTCTATCGAAATTAAATTATGCCAAAATTTTCTATAGAAATTAAATTTTGACAAAATTTTCTATAGAAATAAAATTTTAAGAAAATTTTCTATCGAAATTAAATTTTGCCAAATTTTTCTATAGAAATAAATTTTGACAAAATTTTCTATCGAAATTACATTTTAACAAAATTTTCTATAGAAATAAAATTTTGACAAAATTTTTAATAAAAATAAAGTTTTCACAAAATTTTCTTTAGAAATCAAAATTTGACAACATTTTCTATATAAATGAAATGTTGACAAAATTTTCTAGAGAAATAAAATTTAGACAAAATTTTCTATAGGAATAAAATATTGACAAAATTTTCAATAGAAATAAAATTCTGACAAAACTTTCTATGGAAATAAAATTTTGACAAAATTTTCTATAGAAATAAAATTTTGACAAAAATTTCTATAGAAATAAAATTTTGACAAATCTTTCTATTGAAATAAATTTTTGATAAAAATTATCTTAAAAAAATTTTGGATAATTTTTTTTTTATAGAAATGGTAAATTTTTGATAAAATTTCAAAATATTTTTTTTTTTGTTAATTTGGTTGATTTTTTGTAAAATTTTCTTCAAGATGTGGTAGATTTTTTGCCACTAGTGGCAAACGTGCTTCATTCCAATTTTCGAAAAGTCAGGCAAGGGAGAGGACCTCCTCCCCGAGAGAAAATTAAGTACCCTATTGTAACCACATGATCATGTTTTACATTTTCTGAAAATTTGAAGTAATTAGGAACATACAAATATAAAATGTTATAACATATTTGTCTCAAATATTTTATAATAATTAATTAATCCAATAGAAAATAATTAATCAAGCTTAAATGCTAGCACTTAAAAATAGTGTGTTAAAAAAAATAATTCACACGCGTATATTTTTGCACCCAAATAAATATACAACAACTAATTGTCGTCCCACTTTAGTGTTCATTCACACAAACACATAGACCATGGTAAACATAATTTTTGTTTGAAAAGCGAAAGGGAGAAATTTAAATACATTGATGTTTTTTTGTTACTTCAACAGACATGACACACACACACACAAATACACCAATATATTTTTTACGTAATATATGTACGGTGTAAGTCTTTCCAAATTCTTTACTATTTTCTCTACTTTGTCTTTAATCCATAGTGAAAACCTACCAATATTCGTTCGCTGAGCTGTCATCTGTTGCGGAAAGATGGCCAACACCAGCAACGACAGACAAATGGGGGATAGAGGAAGATTAGATTTCATTTTTTTCTTGATTGGTTTTATGAGATTTTTTTGATGTTGCAAATTCGTTTGTTTCACTATGAATGTTGTAGATATTTTTTGTTGGTATCTTTTCATTTATTTTCACTTATTTCACCATTTTCTATGACTTTATAATGCAATCCATTGTACTTGCACTTTGTATAAAATTTATTTTTAAAGAATTTTCTATTTTTTCTTGCTCTTGTTGCATGTGTTTTATGTTTTTCACTTGGGACTGCGTGAGATTAGCAAATCGTTGGACATTATTTTCGAACGTATTCGGATAAACTGAAATTGGTGAATGCTGTGTGTGTACGAGACAACGATGACAAACTGCATGCAACAGTGTGCGCTTTATTTTTTTTTATTTGAGAATTTAGCGTAAATTTAGACACTGTTGCATTTGCAAATAAAGATCATTGGGATATTCAGTCACTAGATGTCGTACGATAAGGTTTTCAATAAAAAACAAGCCACCATATGTCAAATTTAAAAAAAAACAAACTTGACGTAGCGCCTTACTTGACAAAATCGCCCTCATACAAACCGATTCTCCTATTTGATTTCTGGTCTCCAATTATATAGTCCCCATATACACTTCTGGAAAAGCAAAGTTGATACACTTAAAAATACCAAGTCGCTTCTCTAACATATGTCAAACATATTTTGCAGAAAGGATGTATATATTTTGATTTTGATTACAATGTTTGTTTTATGTGAACATATGATATGTTTGGAAGCACTTTTTTCCCAAATTAGATTGTGTTCTTACTGAAATTATACATTATTTGTCGCCACACAACATTTATATTTTTCTATCGATTATGGTTATACCCACCACCATAGAATGGTGACGGGGGTATAATAAGTTTGTCATTCCGTTTGTAACACATCGAAATATCGATTTCCGACTATATAAAGTATATATATTCTTGATCAGGGAGAAATTCTGAGACGATATAACGATGTCCGTCTGTCTGTCTGGCTGTCTGTTGTAATCACGCTACGGTATTCAATACTGAAGCAATCGTGCTGAAATTTTGCACAAACTCGTCTTTTGTCTGCAGGCAGGTCAAGTTCGAAGATGGGCTATATCGGTCCAGGTTTTGATATAGTCTCCATATAAATCGACCTCGCGATTTGTGGTCTTGGGCTTATAGCAATCGTAGTTTTTATCCAATTTGTCTGAAATTGGAAATCTAGAGGTATTTTATGACCATAAACAGGTGTGCCGAAAATGGTGAGTATCGGTCCATATTTTGGTATAGCCCCCATATAGACCGATTTCTCGATTTTACTTCTTGGGCTTCTAGAATCCGAAGTTTATGTCCTATTTGCCTGAAATTGGAAATCTAGAGGTATTTTCGGGTCATAAAGAGGTGTGCCGAAAACGGTGAGTATCGGTCCCTATTTTAGTATACCGCCCATAAGAACGATCTCCCGATTTGGGGTCTTTCGCTTATAGAAACCGTAGTTTTCATCCAATTTGCGCGAAATTGAAAATCTAGAGGTATTTTGGGACCTTGAAGAGGTATGCCAAAAATGGAGAGTGTCGGTCCATGGTTTGGTATAGCCCCCATATAAACCGACCTCCCGATTTGGGGTCTATCGCTTATAGAAACCGTAGTTTTCGTCCAATTTGCGCGAAATTGAAAATCTAGAGGTATTTTGGAACCTTGAAGAGGTGTGCCAAAAATGGTGAGTGTCAGTGCATGTTTTGGTATAGCCCCCATATAGACCGATCTCCCGACTTTACTTCTTGGGCTTATAGAATCCGTAGTTTTTATCCAATTTGCCTCAATTTCAAATTCTAGAGGTATTTTAGAACCATAAAGAGGTGTTCCAAAAATGGTGAGTAGCGGTCCATGTTTTGGTATAGTCTCCATATAAACCGATCTCCCGATTTTTATACCCACCACCATAGAATGGTGATGGGGGTATAATAAGTTTGTCGTTCCGTTTGTAACACATCGAAATATCGATTTCCGACTATATAAGGTATATATATTCTTGATCAGGGAGAAATTCTAAGACGATATAACGATGTCCGTCTGTCTGTCTGTCTGTCTGTTGTAATCACGCTACAGTCTTCAATAATGAAGCAATCGTGCTGAAATTTTGCACAAACTCGTCTTTTGTCTGCAGGCAGGTCAAGTTCGAAGATGGGCTATATCGGTCCAGGTTTTGATATAGTCCCCATATAAACCGACCTCCCGATTTCGGGTCATGGGCTTATAGAAATCGTAGTTTTTATCCAATTTGCCTGAAATTGGAAATCTAGAGGTATTGTAGGACCACAAATACGTGTGCCAAAAATTGTGAGTATCGGTCCATATTTTGGTATAGCCCCCATATAGACCGATCTCCCGATTTTACTTCTTGGGCTTATAGAAATCGTAGTTTTTATCCAATTTGCCTGAAATTTGAAATCTAGAGGTATTTTATGACCATAAAGAGGTGTGCCAAAAACGGTGAGCATCGGTCCATATTTTGGTATAGCCCCCATATAGACCGATCTCCCGATTTTACTTCTTGGGCTTATAGAAACCGCAGTTTTTATCCAATTTATCTGAATTTGGAAATCAAAAGGTACTTTAGAACCGTAAAGAGGTGTGCCAAAAATGGCGAGCATCGGTCCATGTTTTGGTATGGTGCCCATATAAACCGACCTCCCGATTTGGGGTCTTGGGCTTATAGAAACCGTAGTTTTTATCCAATTTGCCTGAAATTGGAAATCTGGATGTATTTTAGGACCATAAGTAGGTGTGCCGAAAATGATGAGTATCGGTCCATATTTTGGTATAGCCCCCATATGACCGATTTCTCGATTTTACTTCTTGGGCTTCTAGAATCCAAAGTTTTTATCCATTTTGCCTGAAATTGGAAATCTAGAGGTATTTTCGGGCCATAAAGAGGTGTGCCGAAAACGGTGAGTATCGGTCCATATTTTAGTATAGCCCCCATAAGAACGATTACCAGATTTAACTCCTTGGGTTTCTAGAAACCGTAGTTTTTATCTGATTTGCCTGAAATTCTAAATATTCTGGTATTTGAGGCTCAGAAAAACGTGTATCGGATTAAGTTTTTATCGGTCCATTTGGTAATAAAGACCGACTTCACTTCTTGAGGGTGTAGAAGGCCAACTGATCATGAAAATTGCTTGAAACTCAATGTAAAATTTCCAGATTTTACTTCTCGGGTGAAAATCTACAGATTTAAGATGTCAAATCAAGACGTTATTTTATAATTTTCTTCCACAATTACAAGAGATGTTAATAATTCCTCTAAAACTCAAACAAAAATGGTTCTTATAAATCCAGAGTCTGATATAGTCCTCATAGGTGAAATCTTTAAATTTATCTTCGGGAAGTGTCCTCAAGCCCTCCTGAAATTTCAAAGGAAACCCTAACATTTGGTTCATGGTGATGTTTATTTAAGATTCGGCCCGGCCGAACTTACTGCTTTATATACTTGTTGTTTTTAATTTTGATTCTCTCGCAGTGTTGTTTCGATATCTTTCGCCAACTCTCTCTCTGTTTTCATTTACCTTTCCCTCTCTTTCTCTCGCTGTCTGAATAAAATATCGCACCATATATAAATGTTTTCATATTTTTCTAACAGTCATGAAAATTCTTTCATTCGTTTTGTTTTGTTATTGTTGGTTTTGTTCCTTAATCATTGTTGTTGTTTTTTTTTTTTGATTTCAACTTAAAAAATGTATTCCATATCGTTTCATAAATAAATAAATAAATAAATAAATAAATAAATAAATATATATATATATATATATATATATATATATATATATATATATATATATATATATATATATATATATATATATATATATATATATATATATATATATATATATATATATATATATAAACCCCATATAAAACACCCCCAGATTTATCTTCTGGAGTCTCTGAGAGGAGCATTCATTCTATCCGGCTGAAATCGAGTAACATTTGCCTCTCAAGCCAAAAATAATCTACCAAAATTTAAAAATTTTTGAAAATTTAAATTAAACACTACACAAAAAATTTTATTTTTTTAGAAAATGTTGTCAAAATTTCAATTCTATAGAAGATTTTGTAAAAATTTTATTTCTATAGAAAATTTTGTCAACATTTTTTTTTCTATAGAACATTTTGTTAAATTTTATTTGTAGAGAACATGTTGTCTTAATTTTATTTGTATAGAAAATTCGGTCAAAATTTTATCTCTATAGAAAATTTTTCCAAAATTTTATTTCTATAGAAAATTTTGATTTTTGCGAAAATTTGGTAAAAATTGTATTTCCATAGAAAATTTTGTTAAAAGTTTATTTCTATAGAAATTATTGTTAAAATTTAATTTCTATAGAAAATTGTGACAAAAGTTTATTTCTCTACAAAATTGTGAGAAAATTTTGGGAAAAGTTTATTCCAATAGAAAATTTATGGAGAAGTACCTCTTTGCAAAATCTACCACAATCAAGAATTCTACCAATCTACAAAACTGTAAAAAATTTCCCATTTTAGCAGAATTCTAGCAACTGTGGCCGGCGCTAATCATTATTGCTAAAGGCAAAAAAATCACATTTAACGTTTCACATTTGCTGACGAATGTGGTGTACGCAATATTCCTCTCAAAAATGTTGAGAACCTGTAACAAGTATATACAGCAGTAAGTTCGCCGGGCCGAATCTTTAATACCCACAACCATGAACCAAATATTAGGGTTTCCTTTGAAATTTCAGGAGGGCTTGAGGACTTGAGGACACTTCCCGAAGATAAATTTAAAGATTTCACCTATGAGGACTATATCAGATTCTGGATTTATAAGAACCATTTTTGTTTGAGTTTTAGAGGAATCATTAACATCTCTTGTAAGTGTGCAAGAATATTATAAAACAAGTATAAACGGTCGTAAGTTCGGCCAGGCCGAATCTTATGTACCCTCCACCATGGATTGTGTAGAAACTTCTACGAAAGACTGTTATACACAATCGAATTACTTGGGTTGTGGTATCTTAAATCGTTTTCTAAATTGTGAGTTAGTCCACACGTGGGATATATTAGATAAAAAGGTATGCAAGTCTACAAATAATTACGAATCGTATGGACTTTTGCACGGTACGTAGGGAGCCAGAATTGAAATATGGGGGTCGCTTACATGGGGGCTATATACAATTATGAACTTGATATGGACCAATTTTTGTGTGATTGGGGATCGATTTATCTGAGGGCTATATATAACTATAGACCGATATGGACCTATTTAGGCATGATTGTTAAGGGCCATATACTAGAACAATGTACCAAATTTCAACTGACTCGGAGGAAATTTACTCCTCCAAGAGGCTCCAAAACCAAATCTCGGGATCGGTTTATATGGGGGATATATATGATTATGGACTGATATGGACCACTTGTGGCATGGTTGTTGGATACCATATACTAACATCACGTACCAAATTTCAACCAGATCGGATGAATTTTGCTTCTCCACAAGGCACCGGAGGTCAAATCTGGGGATCGGTTTATATGGGGGCTATATATAATTATGGATTGATATGAACCAATTCATGCATGGTTGTTGGATACCATATACTAACATCACGTATCAAATCTCAACCGAATCCGATGAATTTTGCTCTTCCAAGGGGGTCCGGAGGTCGAATCTGTGGATCGGTTTATATGGGGGCTATACATAATTATGGACCGATTTCGACCAATGTTTGCATGGGTGTTTGAGGCCATATATTAACACCACGTACCAAATATCATCTGAATCAGATGATTTTTGGTCTTCCAAGAGGCTCCGGAGGTCAAATCTGGCGATCGGTTTATATGGAGCTATATATAATTATGCACCGATGTGCATAATTTTTGCATGGTCATTAGAGACCATATACTAACACCATGTACCAAATTTCAGCCGGATCGGATGAAATTTTCCTCTCTTACAGGCTCCGCATGCCAAATCTGGGGAACGGTTTATATGGGGGCTATATATAATTATGGACCGATATGGAACAATTTTTGCATGGTTGTTAGATACCATATACCAACACCATGTACCAAATTTCAGCCGGAGCGGATGAAATTTGCTTCTTTTAGAGGGTCTGCAAGCCAAATTTGGGGGTCCGTTTATATGGGGGCTATACGTAAAAGTGGACCGATATGGCCCATTTACAATACCATCCGACCTACATCAATAACAACTACTTGTGCTAAGTTTCAAGTCGATAGCTTGTTTCGTTCGGAAGTTAGCGTGATTTTAACAGACGGACGGACGGACATGCTCAGATCGACTCAGAATTTCACCACGACCCAGAATATATATATTTTATGGGGTCTTAGAGCAATATTTCGATGTGTTACAAACGGAATGTCAAAGTTAATATAACCCCCATCCTATGGTGGAGGGTATAATAACGTCTTGATTTGAAATCTTAAATATGTAGATTTTCACCCGAGAAGTAAAATCTGGAAATTTTACATTGAGTTTCAAGCAATTTTCATGATCAGTTCTATACCCTCAAGAAGTGAAGTCGGTCTATATGGAGGCATTACCAAATGCACCGATAAAAACTTAATCCGATACACGTTTTTGTGAGCCTAAAATACAAGAATATTTACAATTTCAGGCAAATCAGATAAAAACTACGATTTCTAGAAACCCAGGAGTTAAATCGGGAGATCGTTCTTGTGGGCGGTATACTAAAATAGGGACCGATACTCACCGTTTTCGGCACACCTCTTTATGACCCGAAAATACCTCTAGATTTCCAATTTCAGGCAAATAGGACAAAAACTTCGGATTCTAGAAGCCCAAGAAGTAAAATCGGGCTTTACCAAAATATGAACCGATACTCACCATTTTCGGCACACCTATTTATGGTCATAAAATACCTCTAGATTTCCAATTTCAGACAGATTGGATAAAAACTACGGTTTCTATAAGCCCAAGACCCCAAATCGGTAGGTCGTTTTATATGGGGACCATACCAAAACATGGACCGATACTCACAATTTTTGGCACACATATTTGTGGTTCTACAATACCTCTAGATTTCCAAAGTCAGGTAAATTGAATAAAAACTGCGGGTTCTATAAGTCCAAGAAATAAAATCGGGAGATCGGTCTATATGGGGTCTATACCAAAATATGGACCGATACTCACAATTTTTGTCACACGTATTTGTGGTCCTACAATACCTCTAGATTTGCAATTTCAGGTAAATTGAATAAAAACTGCGGTTTCTATAAGCCCAAGAAATAAAATCGGGAGATCGGTCTATTTGGGGGCTATACCAAAACATGGACCGATACTCACCATTTTTGACGCACTTCTTTATGGTCATAAAATACCTCTAGATTTCAAATTTCATGCAAATTGGATAAAAACTACGATTTCTATAAGCCCAAGACCACAAATCGGGAGGTCGGTTTATATGGGGACTATATCAAAACCTGGACCGATATAGTCCATCTTCGAACTTGACCTGCCTGCAGACAAAAGACGAGTTTGTGCAAAATTTCAGCACGATTGCTTCATTATTGAAGACTGTAGCGTGATTACAACAGACATACAGCCAGACAGACAGACAGACGGACATCGTTATATCGTCTTAGAATTTCTCCCTGATCAAGAATATATATACTTTATATAGTCGAACATCGATATTTCGATGTGTTACAAACGGAATGAAAAACTTATTATACCCCCGTCACCATTCTATGGTGGTGGGTATAAAAAGCAGAACAGTGTCAACTTTATCAACCCTGGTCTGATTCCATGTTTAGCTCAATGTCAAGGAACATCCATTTTAAGTCCGAACGGCGTTTCACTTTGGGGATTTTTTGAGAGTGCCATATCCACATTCTAGCATAAACATACTCGTAGACATTAATCGGATAATGGTAAAATGGTAACAATATTTTTAAATTTTTTGCTTTTATTAGAATAGGGGACTCATGCATCTACAGTGTCATGTATCCTAAAAAGGTATAAAATAAATTGAAGGCCATAAAAAGCCGTCGTTGGATTTCTCACTCACACTTTATAAATGTAAACCTTCAAGCTTTATTTCCAATTACCCCATTGATGCATAAGCAAAAAATTCGATTAATCATCCATAAATCGTTTCTCTCACACATCGATTTGTTTACTTGTCACAATTTTGGATTTTGCCAAACAGAAAAAAAAAACAAGGCGACTGCACCAAATTGTGTTTTGTTAACACTGATATCAAAGAAAAATATATCGAATGTAAATATCACCCACAAATTCAAGCGAATTCATTATTGTTGGTAGAGCTCTAATATATTTGACTACAGTGTCTATCCGGGGATCATATTTCATTCGATATCCTTTAGTAAAATGTCCCCTGCAATGAGTGAGGAGTGTTAAATAAACATCAATAATAACAACAACAAAAAAACTGACACATTTCCAAACGACTGACAGAGTAAATATTTGTGATATAAAAATATCATTGAAGGGATAATGAAGAAAGGGAGAATAGTTTCACAATACTAATTGCAGAATAATTGTAAAACAAACATCCTGCCGTTAGTAGTATGTCCAGGTGTAATGATATTGTGTAGGGGTGGTGTATTTGATTTTTGTATGGAATTCTCGTGACTTAATATTTCGCAGAGAAGTACACAGGTTTATGTTGGCAATGTGTATATATAGGTCATAGGTATTTGATAATGAACTCTACACCGAAAAGAATATTTACTATATTTAATTAATATGAAATATTATGTCACCTAAAATAGAGAAATTATAATTAAAAGAAATTTCATAATAATTGCTTTAATTTTTTTTTTTTAAGTCATGTGTCTTTGAAGTTAAACTCAGCTTAGAGTGAAGAAGCGTTGTTATACCCTGCGCCACACTGTGGAACAGGGTATTATAAGTTAGTGCATATGTTTGCAACACCCAGAAGGAGACGAGATAGACACATGGTGTCTTTGGCAAAAATGCTCAGGGTGGGCTCCTGAGTCGATATAGCAATGTCCGTCTGTCCTTGAACACATTTTTGTAATCAACGTCTAGGTCGCAGGTTTAGTCCAATCTACTTCAAATTTGGCACAACAATGTGTTTTGGCTCAGAATAGAAACCTATTGATTTTGGAAGAAATCGATTCAGATTTAGATATAGCTCCCATATATATCTTTCGCCCGATATGGACTAATACGGCCCCAGAAGCCAGAGTTTTACCTTAATTTGCTTAAAATTTTGCACAAGAAGAAAAATTAGTACTATAGTCAAGTGTGCCAAATTTTATTGAAATCGCTTCAGATGTAGATATAGCTCCCATATATATCTTTTGCCCGATATGGACTAATACGGTCCCAGAAGCCATAGTTTTATCTCAATTTGGTTGAAATTTTGCACTAGGAGTACAATTAGTACCCAGCAAAAAAAGAGCTTCCAAAAAAGTACTTTGGATCCCCAATCTGTGATCCGGAAACTTGGATCATCTCCAATGAATTTTACATGGGCTTGTCATAGGACGGAAGTACTCCCTTTTTGGATCCTTTGCATTGCTTTAGACGTTGTGCCCTGGAAGTTAATTTGAATGAAGAAATTTAAAAAGCAAAAAAAAAAAACAATTTTTTTCAACCAATTTCACTTTATTTTTATACCCTTCACTACTACTGTGGTACAGGGTATAATAAGTTTGTGCATTTGTATGTAACGCCAAGATATAGTGGTCATAGACCCATCTTTTAGTATACCGATCGGCTTAGAATTAAATTCTGAGTCGATTTAGCGACGTCCGTCTGTCCGTCCGTCTGTCTGTATATGTAATTTTGTGCACAAATTACAGCTCGCAATTGAAGTCCGATCGTCCTCAAATTTGGCATAGGGCCATTTTTTGGGGCAGAGACAATTGCTATTGGTTTTGGAAAAAATCAGTTCAGATTTAGATATAGCTGCCATATATATTTATCCCCGATTTGGTCATAGTTAGCGTGTTTATCAACCGATTTTCTTGAAATATCGTACATCCAAATATTTTACGAGTCTCGAAAATCTTGCAAAATATCAGCCAAATCGGTTCAGATTTAGATATATCTCCCATATATATCTTTCGTCCGATTTGGACTCATATGACCACAGAGGCCAAAGTTTACTACCGATCTTCGTGAAATTTTGCACAGAGGGTAGAATTGACATTCTACTAATGCTTGGTAAATTTAATTGAAATCGGTTCAAATTTAGATATAGCTCCCATATATATCTTTCGTCCGATTTAAACTTATATGGCCACAAAAGCCAGAGTTTTGCCGTGATTTGCTTCAAATTTTGCACAAGGGGTACGTTTAATAGTATCGTTAAGTGTGTCAAATTTTGTTAACAGCGGTTCAGATTTAGATATAGCTCACATATATATCTTTCGCCCGATTTGGACTTATATGGTCTCAAAAGCCAGAGTTTTGCCCCGACTTACTTCAAATTTTGCACAAGCGGTACTTTTAACGATACTATTGTATGTGCTAAATATGGTCAAAATCAATTCAGATTTAGATATAGCTCCCTTATATATCTTTCGTCCGATTTGAACTTATATGGCCTCAAAATCCAGGGTTTTGCCATTTACGTGAAATTTCGCTTAGATAGCAGAATTATTATTCTAACTATATGTTACATGTCAAATTTAGTCAAAATCGGTTCAGATTATATATAGCTCCCATATATATATAGCATCCCACTGTTATACATTTGAGACCCATTTTCAATGGAAGTTTCCTCCAATTAAGTGGATAGCGTTAGCCTATTTAAATTTTAATTCTAGAGATTTTGTAGAAGTAAAAAAATTGTCTCCTTTATATAGCTTCCAGCAAATGTGAAGTAGTTGAGATGGTAACACAAATTTTGGCCTACATAGGGGTGAAGGGTATAATATAGTCGGCCCCGCCCGACTTTAGACTTTACTTACTTGTTTATGAATCTCGAAAATGTTGCAAAATATCAGCCAAATCGTTTCAGATTTAGATATAGCTCCCATATATATCTTTCGTCCGATTTAGACTCATATGACCACAGAGGCCAAAGTTTACTACCGAACTTCGTGAAATTTTGGGTATAATCGACATTCTACCAATGCTTGTTAAATGTGATTGAAATCGATTCAAATTTAGATATAGCTCCCATATATATATATTTCGTCCGATTTGAACTTATATGGCCACAAAAGCCAGAGTTTTGCCCTGATTTGCATCAAATTTTGAACAAGGGGTACGTTTAATAGTATTGTTAAGTGCGACAAATTTTGTTAAAATCGGTTCAGATTGTGAGCTACACATATATATCTTTCGCCCGATTTGGGCTTATATGGTCTCAAAAGCCAGAGTTTTGCCCTGACTTACTTCAAATTTTGCACAAGCGGTACTTTTAATGATACTATTGTATGTGCCAAATATGGTCAAAATCGATTCAGATTTAGATATAGCTCCCATATATATCTTTCGTCCGATTTGAACTTATATGGCCTCAAAATCCAGGGTTTTGCCGTGATTTGCTTCAAATTTCGCACAAGGAGTACGTTTAGTAGTATCGGTAATTGTGCCAAATTTGGTTGAAATCGGTTCAGATTTAGATATGGCTCCCATATATATCTTCCGTCCGATTTGCACACTCGCATAAATAGCAGAATTATTGTGCTAACTATACATGTCAAATTTAGTCAGATTGGGGGGAGTTGGGGAAATACCTTATGGTAGACTGTTACACATTTTAGACCCATTTTCAATGGAAGTTTCCTCCAATTAACTGGATAGCGTTTTAAATTTTAATTCTAGAGATTTTGTAGAAGTAAAAAAATTGTCTCCTTTATACAGCTTCCAGCAAATGTGAAGTAGTTGAGATGGTAACACAAATTTTGGCCTATATAGGGGTGATGGGTATAATATAGTCGGCCCAGCCCGACTTTAGACTTTACTTACTTGTTTTTCATCCATATGTTTTATTACACAATTATTTTGCTATTATCTAATTTTTATACCCTTCACCACTACTGTGGTACAGGGTATAATAAGTTTGTGCATTTGTATGTAACGCCAAGAAGGAAAAGTCTGTCTGTCTGTCTGTCCGTCTGTCTGTCCGTCTGTCTGTCTGTTGATATATTTTTGTGTGCAAAGTACAGCTCGCAGTTTTTGTCCGATTATCCTAAAATTTGGTATGTGGTCCTGTTTCGGCTCAAAGACGATCCCTATTGATTTTGGAAAAAATCGGTTCAGATTTAGATATAGCTGCCATATATATTTTTCATCGATCTGGTCATAATTGGCGTGTATATCAACCGATCTTCCTCAAATTCCGTACATCGCAATATTTTATGAGTCTCGAAAAAGTTGTTAAATATCATCCAAATCGGTTCAGATTTAGATATAGCTCCCATATATAGCTTTCGCCCGATTTACACTCCTTTGTCCACAGAGGCCAATTTTTTGCTCCGATTTAGTTGAAATTTTGCACAGGGAGTAGAATTAGTATTATAGCTATGCGTGTCAAATTTGGTGGAAATCGGTTCAGATTTAGATATAGCTCCCATATATAGCTTTCGCCCGATTTACACTCATATGACCACAGATGCCAATCTTTTACTCCGATTTAATTGAAATTTTGCACAGGGAGTAGAATGAGCATTGTAGCTATGCGTGCCAAATTTGGTTGAAATCGGTTCAGATTTAGATATAGCTCCCATATATAGCTTTCGCCCGATTTACACTCATATGACCACAGAGGCTAATTTTTTGCTCCGATTTAGTTGAAATTTTGCACAGGGAGTAGAATTAGCATTATTGCTATGCGTGCCAAATTTGGTTGAAATCGGTTCAGATTTAGATATAGCTCCCATATATATGTTTTTCTGATTTCGATAAAAATGGTCAAAATACCAACATTTTCCTTGTAAAATCGCCACTGCTTAGTCGAATAGTTGATAAAATGACTCTAATTTTCTTAAACTTCTTATACATATATATCGAGCGATAAATCATAAATCAACTTTTGCGAAGTTTCCTTAAGATTGCTTCAGATTTAAATGTTTCCCATATTTTTTTAATACCATTGTGTTCCACCCTAGTTTATTAGCCGACTTAAATTTTGAGTCTATAGATTTTGTAAAAGTCTATCAAATTCTGTCCAAATCGAGTTATATTTAAATGTATGTATTTGGAACAAACCTTTATATATAGCACCCAACACATTTGCCAGATGTCATATGGTATCGAAAATTTAGATCTATAAAGTGGTGCAGGGTATAATATAGTCGGCCCCGCCCGACTTTAGACTTTCCTTACTTGTACAACTTGATAAACTTTTTCGCTCCTGCCAGGGGTTGAACCTGGGTTTGCTGGCACCATAACAAAACGCCTTTGCACACTCAGCCACAAACGCCATTGAACATAAAGCGTCGAAAGGTCAATTCAAATGTTTGTGATATGATCGTAATACGACACCAAGGAATAACATTCTAATTGCTTCTCGAGATGTTCTTTATTAGTATGAACGAAAAAATAAGAAACGCAGGCTCAAATCTCACCAGCGGCAATTTCTTTTATCATATATTTTTCTAAACTATTATTTTTTATGTCATGCATCGTTTTTATTTTTTATTTTCGGCATATATTTTCGCATATATACATTTTATATCTAATATATTTTATCCATTAAAAATCAACAAAAAAATTAAAAATTCTCGTAATTTGCAAAACCTTCTCAAAAGAATTTCCATGGAAGCGAAAAAGTCAAACGGCACAGGTTCAAATCCCAGCGGGGATGAAATTACTTTTTTTTATTTTTATTAATTTTCTATTTTTTTAGTTTTTTATTAGTTTTCAATTTTTTTGTAAAATTTAATTGTATAAAATTTGCACTTAAATAGCCTGATTACGTTCTTTCTAATACTTGTCCACAAGGACTACATCGGAAGTAGAAACAAATCATTGGGGGATCCCAAGTTGCGTTTTAGAAGAAATGTTTGTGCACTTGTCTAAAAGGACTGCATCTGAAGTGGAAAAAATCATTGGGGGATCCCACGATGTGCTTTAGAAGAAATGTTTGTGGACTTGGCCAAAAGGACTGCACCGGAAGTTGAAAAAACTCGATGGGGGATTCTGGGATGGGCTTTAAAAGAAATGTTTGTGGAACAACTTCCAATTTTTTTTGCTGGGTAGTGTAGTCAAGTGTGCCAAATTTTATTGAAATCGGTTCAGATTTAGATATAGCTCCCATATATTCGCCCGATTTACACTCATATGACCACAGAGGCCAATTTTTTCCTCCGCTTTAGTTGAAATTTTGCACAGGGAGTAGAATTAGCATTGTAGCTATGCGTGCCAAATTTGGTTGAAATCGGTTCAGATTTAGATATAGCTCCCATATATATGTTTTTCTGATTTCGACAAAAATGGTCCAAATACCAACATTTTCCTTGTTAAATCGAAAAGTTGTAAAAATGACTCTAATTTTCTAAACTTCTAATACATATATATCGAGCGATAAATCATAAATAAACTTTTGCAAAGTTTCCTTAAAATTGATTCAGATTTAAATGTTTCCCATATGTTTTTACTAGTTCCACCCTAGTACATTAGACGACTTAAATTTTAAGTCCATAGATTTTGTAGAAGTCTATCAAATTCTGTCCAGATCGAGTGATATTTAAATGTATGTATTTGGGACAAACCTTTATATATAGCCCCCAACGCATTTGACGAATGTGATATGGTATCAAAAATTTAGATCTACAAACTGGTGCAGGGTATAATATAGTCGGCCCCGCCCGACTTTAGACTTTCCTTACTTGTTTTTACTAACAATGGGTTTCGTTCCAGGGTATAAGGCGATCTATGTTTTATATCTAGATAATTTGAAGAAGTCTACTAATTTTTGTCCAAATCGGTTCAGATGTAAGCATATGTATAGCCGAGCATATCGAAAATATAGATCTACAAAGTGCACCGAAAAATATATTTACGTCATATTAAAGATTACGAATCCTAAATTTTAGGATGTGCAATTTATAAAATACTAGATTAACCCGTCCCGCTTCGCTGCGCCTCCCAAAGCATATTTTCGTCAACGTAGTCAACCATATCCTTCGACCTGAAAAAAAAATTCGAAAATATTTGAACTCTTTTAAAAAGTAGGGTCAGACTGACACTAAAACTGAAGTAATCACTCCATGGTTTCCAAACACGTGTTTTGTACATTTTTAAAATCGGACTACTTGCTTTTCGTTTATATACAGAAATAGGGCGATTATGCAGATGTAATACGGACGGGCTTAACAAACGTCGGGTAGGGGTTGTTCCCTCTCAACCAATTTTTATACCCTCCACCATAGGATGGGGGTATATTAACTTTGTCATTCCGTTTGTAACACATCGAAATATTGCTCTAAGACCCCATAAGGTATATATATTCTGGGTCGTGGGGAAATTCTGAGTCGATCTAAGCATGTCTGTCCGTCCGTCTGTTGAAATCACGCTAACTTCCGAACGAAACAAGCTATCGACTTGAAACTTGGCACAAGTAGTTGTTATTGATGTAGGTCGGATGGTATTGTAAATGGGCCATATCGGTCCACTTTTACGTATAGCCCCCATATAAAGGGACCCTCAGATTTGGCTTGTGGAGCCTCTAACAGAAGCATATTTCATCCGATCCGGATGAAATTAGGTACATGGTGTTGGTATATGGTCTCTAACAACCATGCAAAAATTGGTCAACATCGGTCCATAATTACATATAACCCCCATATAAACCGATCCCCAAATTTGGCTTGCGAAGACTCAAAGAGAAGAAAATTTCATCCGACCTTGCGGAAATTTGGTACATGGTGTTGGTATATGGTCTCTAACAGCCATGCAAAAATTGGTCCACATCGGTCCACAATTGTATATAGCCCCCATATAAACCGATCCTCAGATTTGGCTTGCGGAGTCTCAAAGAGAAGCAAATTTCATGCGATCCGGCTGAAATTTGGTACATGTTGTTGGTATGTCGTCTCTAACAACCATGCGAAAATTGGTCCATATCGGTCCAGAATTTGGCTTGCGGGGCCTCAAAGAGAAGCAAATTTAATCCGATACGGCTGAAATTTGGTACATGGTATTAGTGTGTGGTCTCTAACAATGCAAAAATTGGTCCATATCGGTCCATAATTATATATAGGTTGTTGTCTTTGACAACCATGCACAAATTGGTCCATATCGGTCCACAATTATATATAGCATTTAAACCGATCCCCAGATTTGAACTCCGGAGCCCCTTAGAGGAGCAAAATTCATCCGAACCGGTTGAAATTTGGTACGTGGTGTTAGCATATGGTATCTAACAACCGTGTACAAATTGGTCCATATTGCTCCCTAATTATATATAGCGCCCATATAAACCGATTCCGAGATTTGGTTTGTGGGTCCTCTAAGAGAAGCAAATTTCATTCGATCCGGCTGAAATTTGGTACATGGTATTATTATATAGTCTCTAACAACTATTCAAAAATTTGTCCATATCAATCCGGAGCCTCTTGGACGAGCAAAATTCATCCGATCCGGTTGAAATTTGCAACGTGGTGCTAGTATATGTCCGCTAATAACCATGCCAAAATAGGTCCATATCGGTCTAGAGTTATATATATTCGATCCCCAATCACACAAAAATTGGTCCATATCGGTTCATAATCGTAGTTGTCACTCGAGCCAAAAATAATCTAGCAAAATTTTATTCCTATAGAAAATTTTGTCGAAATTTTATTTCTATAGAAAATTTTGCCAAAATTTTATTCCTATAGAAAATTTTGTAAAATTTTATTTCTATAGAAAATTTTGGCAAATTTTATTTCTATAGAAAATGTTGTCACAATATTAATTCTATAGAGAATGTTGTCAAAATTTTAAATCTTTTGAAAATTTTGGCAAAATTTTTTTTCTATAGAAAATTTTGTTAAAATCGTATTTCTATAGAAAATTTTGTCCAAATTTTACTTCTACAGAAAATATTGTCAAAATTTTATTTATATAGAAACTTTTGTCAAAATTTTATTTCTATAGAAAATTTTGTCAAACTTATTTATATACGTATACCATGCCAAAATGGGTCCATATCGGTCTAGAGTTATTTATATTCGATCCCCAATCACACAAAAATTGGTCCATATCGGTTCATAATCGATTCGATTTCGATTTGCCTCAAATTCGGTATTGTACTAAAGTCAATTTGGGTACATCTATTTTACTCATATTTCCTTTTATGGGATTTATTGTCATCGGGTAGATGGCATGGTGTCACATAATCATCACTAACATACTCAACTTGAATTTATCCAACATAATAATCTATGCTTCTACATTGGTTGCCCTCATATCATAATCGCGATAGGAGTATGAAGATTATCTTTCATTTCACTTTGTTTACTCCATTATGGAAATGTTGGTTTATTATTCATAATTGCCTTGAGGTTCAATATATGGCAAGTGAAAGGAAACTATCGATATGTTTGTCACTTGTCGCTACGACGATAAGCTTTAATACAAACCCCATCATCACTCTTAAGGCCACACACACACACGCACACGCACAATGTCTATGCTCTCGTAAACATCATATACGTGCAAGTTAAGGTAACCTGGGGTTTAATACGCAGACACATTCTAATCAGCTAATCAGACCAACTTCCTTTGGGATTTATTGTTTGGCTAAAGTATTGAAGTGAGATATTGCTTATGCTCCCTGTGTAAGTGTGCTTGTGTGTGTGTGTGTGGTTACGTGCTGGTGAATATGTATTGTGGATTAGAATGAGCATGTGAGAATTGGTCAATTGTTGCTGATGCTGCATTTGTACTGTTGCCCTCATCTCATCAAAGTTTGGTTTGTGGCCTCTGTTATATCTCTTCAACGTTTTGTATTTAATGAGGGGAAGTTAAAGGTGGCAAAGCGCGAGTATGTGTATGTGTGTGTGTTTTCAATGTTGCACTTGGAAATACACCTTATGTTACCATCCATTCCATTCGCCTCTTAACATTGTTTTTAGGTGTCTCACTATTTTACTCTCATTAGAGCAAGAGTTTGGGTAAATTCTTGGCATTGAGAATCTGAGAGCATAACGTTTTTGCTGAAGTATATTGAAGAGTATAGGAAAAAAAGAGGTGTATTTTTCACTTAGACAGTTTGTCGGTGTTGCCATAACGAAATTTTAAGATTTGCGTCAAAAAATATTTTATTTTATGAATCGGAGGTAAAACATTGTAGAATATTTCTCTTTTACTACATGGATAAAATAATAATACATAGATAATATGTAGAAAGAAGTATATGCGACTAAAACTTCAGCCAGACCGAATCTTATGTATTCTCCATCATTGATTGATCACAAAGTTCTACTAAAAACTGTCATCAACGTTCGAATTAAATGGTTTGATATCACGAATTTTTTATCACGTACCAAATTTCAACCGGATCGGATGATATTTGCTTTTTCAGTGGGCTCCAGAAGTCAAATATGGGGATTAGTTCATACAGGGCCAATATATAATTATGAACCGATATGAAGCAATTTCCGCATGAGTGTTACAAGTCACATATTGACATCACGTACCAAGTTTCAAACGGATCGGATCAAATTTTCTCTTTCAGGAGGTTCCAGAATTTGGAGAAAATATTCTGACATACACGGATGAAAAAGACTGTTTATCATATGTTTGGATGTAAAAATTATATGTTTGGAACTCAAATTTTTTAACACAATATTTTTAAGTACGAATATATAATGTTCATAAACTAACATAACATGTTTGGGGCATATATGCTAATGTTAGAACATATTATGTTTGGGACATAAAATGTTTGTAAATATAATATGCTTAGATGCAAACATATATTAATTTAGAAATAGCCTATAAAAGTATACGTGTTTAGAAAGAGAGACCTAGAAGTAAACAATTGGCGCCTTAAACATATATCCACACAAAGAAAATTTCATTAAAATTTTTTTCTATCAGTGTATGCTCTAAGGTGAAACGTAATATGTTTGAACAATAAAAACAATATTTTGTTTGGACCAATCCTGAAAATATATATGCTTGAAGCAAAATGTGTTTGGGCTATATGTTACAGAAGCGATTTTTTTTGAAGGTATTAAATTCAACCGCATCGAATGATTTGTGCTCCTCCGGGAAGCTCATGAAATAAAATCTGTGGATCGGTTTATAAGAGGACTATGTTTAATTATGGTCCCATATAATTCAATGTTTGCATGAATATTAGAGAACATATGTTGACTTCACACCCACACAAAAAATCATGAACGGCGTGTACGTTTCAAAACGATCCCTTTATGAAAGTGAATCAACACACATGTGCTGTCAAACGGAGAACAGACGCTGTCAATCTGGCAATGATAAAATGACAACGCATGGTTGTCAAAAAAAAAAAAAAACAATCAACGTTCATGATCAGAAAACGTAATGGTTACGAATACACAGAGGAAAAAATTCGCAATGGTGACTGAAACTTGGAGTGTCTGCTCTATATGCGGTAACAGTCGCCGTTGTACATTACACCACCGACGTAGTCGCCATAAAAACCTCTTCTAAGACTTTTCAGGGCCAAAGAAAAACGAAAGCCATTCATGAAATCGTGAACGCCCGTAGACGAAACCGTGAATATTCAGTTTTGATTTTTTTGGACATGTCACAATCGTACAACTAGCACAACGCAGAACAGTCAAGTGGTACACAACCATTTTTTGTGCCAATTGGCTTCCAAAAAATTAGGAAAACTAACCGCCGAAGACGGATCACTCTTTACCACGACAATGCGAGCTCTCACACATCGGCTTAAACGACCGCGATTTTGAGCGGTCATCCACCGTATAGTCTTGACGCAAAAACTAAAATGAGAGGTTATCGTTTTTCGATACTTGAAGAAGCGGTTGATACATTAAAACTTCATGTTTTAAAGATACCTTAATCAGAGTGGTAAAAGTGCTTCGACACTTCGTTCAACGCATGCAAACTTTTCAAAATATTCCCAATAATGTTAAGACCTATGGGGGGAATATTTTGAAAAGCCATAAAGCAATGCAATTTATATATGTCTCCCGGTTCTAGTTTTTGAATATCTACAACCAGAGAAGAAATATGATTACCTCAAACAAGTTTCAAGAGCAAAATGTTATTTTTGGATGGTGACCATGTAACATGTTTGATGTAACCATTTTATTTTCTCCGAAATTATGTATCTGATTTCGGCAAGCATGTTATGTTTGGCGAGAAAACAACATTTTTGAGACAAACATGTGACCATGTACACCATTGAAAAATACCATTTTGCTCTCGAAGCGTGTTTGAGGTAATCATATCCCTTCTCTGCGTGTGAAATCTGTTAATTTTTCTGAAATTTGAAACTTGGCAAATATGTGTTGAAGATGGTCACTTTTGAGAGGATGCACTGTAAATAAAATAAAAAAAGCAATATTCGCCAAAATTATTATTTACAATAAAATGCGATAAATAATGTTCTTACCGGATATTCCATTCATCCCTACTCTAGCATAAGAAATTAAATTCTCATGTTAGTTGTGAACCATAAACCGAACTATAACCATGATTGTGCATTAACCCCATGATTTCCCTTATTAACCTATAGGTGGTAGGGTTTTATACGCTGACACACACACATACAAACACAGTCGTTTTTTTTGTTACTTCTCAAATTCCACTACAATGAGATTTAAATCCCAGAGTAGCGTGGTGAGATTCCCTTAACCTTAAAACCTTTATTTGTAGTGCAAATTTTAAGTAAAGTGTATAAATAGGGCAGCTAACAGACAACAACCAAAGGCTAATACCCCCACCACCACCACCACCCCTACACACTCCTGTAATATGGAACATTCTTCCGTGTTGGATAACCCACCACCCCATTGTACTCTACCAGCGGGTACATACTCAAATCTTTTACATTTCAAAGTCACTTTCCCATGCAAAACAAAACAAACACTTGTTACAGAGCACCCCCAGAGTACATTGCCGTGGTACAACGCACAACGAAGACACATTTACCCAAATTACCATTCTCCACTCTCTCTCTCTCTGTCGTGATTTTTCCTAGTTTATTTTTGCGTTTGCAAAAATAATTCCTCTCAATGTTTTTGCATGTGTGTTTTTCCTTTCTCGCTCACTCTCTCTCTCTGAGTGTTATGACAGAGTATCTCTGTGCGCACTTATAGAGAAAGATATGTGGAATTTTTCAATACTTCCGAAATGAAAATTTGCGTAAAAAAGAGTGTTGCCCAGCAAATGGAAAATTTTTGCATTTCATTGTTGCGGAACTATACAATTTAATTAAAATTTAGTGAAATTCTTAGAAAAACAGCCCACTTATTTCAGGCTCATTTAGGCTATTTAAACTAAAATACCTTCCACTTTTTTACCCCGGAAACCACACTGAAATAAATATTGTCGTAAGGTCAAATATGTCTTGTGTGCGAATTTTGCTTTGTCATGCAGTTGTTTGACAAGGGACCGTTCGGACTCGGCTATAGAAAGGATTTTATAGCCGAGTCCGAACGGAATTCCACATTGCAGTGAAATCACTTAGAGAAGCTTTGAAACGCTCAGAAATGTCACCAGCATTATTGAGGTGGGATATTAATCCACCGCTGAAAAACTTTTTGGTGTTCGGTCGAAGCAGGAATCGAACTCACGACCTTGTGTATGCAAGGCGGGCATGTTAACACAGAAAAGAAGTTCTTGAACATTTTTCCAATTAAAATCTTAATTGGAAAATTAAATTAAAAATTTAATTGATTCTACAAATTTGTTAATTTAAACAAAAATCAGTCACAAAAATTAATAGTACCAATTAATTATACCTTGCCCCACACTGGGTATTATAAGTTACAGGGTATTATAAGTTAGTGCATATGTTTGTAACATCCAGAAGGAGACGAGATAGACAAATGGTGTCTTTGGCAGTAATGCTCAAGGTGGGTCCCTGAGTCGATATAACCATGTCCGTCTGTCCGGCCGTCCGCCCGTCTATCTGTGAACACATTTTTGTGATCAAAGTCTAGGTCGCAATTTAAGTCCTATCGCCTTCAAATTTGGCACATGTTCCTAATTTGGATCAGAATAGAACCCTATTGATTTTGGAAGAAATCGCTTCAGATTTAGATATAGCTCCCATATATATCTTTCGCCCGATATGCACTAATATTGGCCCAGCAGCCAGAGTTTTATACCGATTTGCTTGAAATTTTGTACAAACATAACACTTAGTCGTATAGTCAAGTGTGCAAAATTTGATTGAAATCGGTTCAGATTTAGATATAGCTCCCATATATATCTTTCGCCCGATATGGACTAATATTGTCCTAAAAGCCAGAGTTTTGGCCCAATTTGGTTGAAATTTTGCACAGGCAGTAGATTTAGCATTTCGCCCGATATGGACTAATACGGTCCCAGAAGCCAGAGTTTTACCAAAATTCGGTTGAAATTTTGCACTAGGGGTACAATTAGTAGTGTAGTCAAGTGTGCCAAATTTTATTGAAATCCGTTCAGATTTAGATATAGCTCCCATATATTGCTTTCGCCCGATTTACACTCATTTGCTCACAGAGGCCAATTTTTTGCTCCGATTTAGTTGAAATTTTGCATAGGGAGTAGAATTAGCACTGTAACTAAGCGTGCCAAATTTGGTTGAAATCGGTTCAGATTTGGATATATCTACCATATATAGCTTTCGCCCGATTTACACTCATATGACCACAGAGGCCAATTTTTAACTCCGATTTAGTTGAAATTTTGCACAGGGAGTAGGATTAGCACTGTAATGCGTGCCAAATTTGGTTGACATCGGTTCAGATTTAGATATAGCTCCCATATATTTGTTTTTCTGATTTCGACAAAAATGGTCAACATACCAACATTTTCCTTGTGAAATCGCCACTGCTTCGTCGAAAAGTTGTAAAAATGACTGTAATTTTCCTAAACTTCTAATACATATATATCGAGCCATATATCATAAATAAACTTTTGCGAAGTTTCCTTAAAATTGCTTCAGATTTAAATGTTTCCCATATTTTTATACCCTCCACCATAGGATGGGGGTATATTAACTTTGTCATTCCGTTTGTAACACATCGAAATATTGCTCTAAGACCCCGTAAAGTATATATATTCTGGGTCGTGGTGAAATTCTGAGTCGACCTGAGTATGTCCGTCCGTACGTCCGTCCGTCTGTTGAAATCACGCTAACTTCCGAACGAAACAAGCTGTCGGCTTGAAACTTGGCACAAGTAGTTGTTATTGATGTAGGTCGGATGGTATTGCAAATGGACCATATCGGTCTACTTTTACGTATAGCCCCCATATAAATGGACCCCCAAATTTGGCTTGGGAAGTCTCTAAAAGCAGCAAATTTCATCCGATCCGGCTGAAATTTGGTACATGGTGTTAGCATATGGTCTCTAACAACCATGCAGAAATTGGTCCATATCGGTCCACTTTTACGTATAGCCCCCATATAAACGGACCCCCAAATTTGGTTTGCGACTGCTCTAAGAGAAGCAAATTTCATCCGATCCGGCTGAAATTTGGTACATGGTGTTGGTATATGTTCTCTAATAACCATGCAAAAATTGGTCCACATCGGCCCATAATTATATATAGCCCCCATATAAACCGATCCCCAGATTTGACCTCTGGAGCCTCGTAGAGGAGCAAAAGTCATCCGATCCGATTGAAATTTGGTACGTGGTGTTAATATATTGCCTCTAACAACCGTGCCAAAGTTGGTCCATATCGGTCCATAATTAAATACAGCCCCTATATAAGCCGATCCCTAGATTTGACTTCCGGAGCCTCTTAGAGGAGCAAAATTCATCCGATCCGGTTTAAATTTGGTACGTGGTGTTAGTATATGGTCTTTAACAACCATGCATGAATTGTTCCATATCGGTCCATAATTATATATACCCCCATATAAATCGAACCCCAGATTTGTCCTCCGGATCCTCTTGGAGGAGCAAAATTCATCCGATCCGGTTGAAATTTGGAACATGGTGTTAGAATGTGGTCTTTAACAAACACGCAAGAATTGGTCCATATCGGTTCATAATTATATATAGCCCCCATATAAACCGATCCCCCGATTTGATCTCCGGAGCCTCTTGGAGGAGCAAAATTCATCCCATCCGGTTGAAATTTGCAACGTGGTGTTAGTATACGGCCGCTAATAACCATGCCGAAATTGGTCCATATCGGTCTATAGTTATATATAGCCGATCCCCAATCACACAAAAATTGGTCCATATCGGTTCATAATCATGGTTGTCACTCGAGCCAAAAATAATCTACCAAAATTTTATTTTTATAGAAAACATTGTCAAAATGTTATTTTTATAAAAATTTATGTCAAAATTTTATTTCTTTGTAAAATTTTGTCAAAATTTTATTTGTATAGAAAATTTTTTCCAAATATTATTTCTATAGAAAATTTTTTCCAAATTTTATTTCTATAGAAAACTTTTTCCAAATTTTTTTTCTATAGAAAATTTTTTCCAAATTTTACTTCTATAGAAAATGTTGTCAAAATTTTATTTTGTCAAAATTTTATTTTTATAGAAACTTTAAACTTAATTATATACGTATTAAATCGGCCTTTTTAGTTTAATATATACCACGTATGGACTAGTGGTATATATTACGGTGTTAGCAAGTTCTAAGATACCTTGCCATCGGCAAGTGTTACCGCAACCCAAGTAATTCGATTGTGGATGACAGTCTTCAGTAGAAGTTTCTACGCAATCCATGGTGGAGGGTACATAAGCTTCGGCCTGACCGAACTTACGGCCGTATATACTTGTTTTTCGTAACATTGTGTTCCACCCCAGGGCATTAGCCGACTTAAATTTAAAGTCTATAGATTTTGTAAAAGTCTATCAAATTCTGTCCAGATCCAGTGATATTTAAATGTATGTATTTGGGACAAACCTTTATATATAGCCCCCAACACATTTGACGGATGTGATATGGTATCAAAAATTTAGATCTACAAAGTGGTGCAGGGTATAATATAGTCGGCCCCGCCCGACTTTAGACTTCCGTACTTGTTATATATCACAAACAAGTAAGGAAAGTCCTAAGTCTAAATCGGAGTAAAAAATTGCCCTCTGTGGTCATTTGAGTGTAAATCGGGCGAAAGCTATATATGGGAGCTATATCAAAATCTGAACCAATTTCAACCAAATTTGGCACGCATAGCTACAATGCTAGTTCTACTCCCTGTGCAAAATTTCAATTAAATCGGACTAAAAGATTGGCCACTGTGGTCATATGAGTGTAAATCGGGCGAAAGATATATATGGGAGATACATCTAAATTTGAACCGATTTCAACCAAATTTGGCACGCATAGCTACAATACTAATTCTACTCCCTGTGGAAAATTTCAATTAAATCGGACTAAAAGATTGGCCACTGTGGTCATATGAGTGTAAATCGGGCGAAAGATATATATGGGAGATATATCTAAATTTGAAACGATTTCAACCAAATTTGGCACGCATAGCTACAATGCTAATTCTACTCCCTGTGGAAAATTTCAACTAAATCGGAGCAAAAAATTGGCCTCTGTGGTCATATGGGTGTAAATCGGGCGAAAGATATATATGGGAGCTATATCTAAATCTGAACCGATTTCAATAAAATTGGCACACTTGACTGTAGTACTAATTGTTCTTCTTGTGCTAAAATTTAAGCAAATTAGGGTAAAACTCTGGCTTCTGGGGCCATATAAGTCCATATCGGGCGAAATATATGTATATGGGAGCTATATCTAAATCTGAACCGATTTCTTCGAAAATCAATAGGATTCTATTCTGAGCCAAAACACATACTTGTGCCAAATTTGAAGTCGATTGGACTAAAACTGCGACCGAGACTTTGATTACAAAAATGTGTTCACGGACAGACGGACATGGCTATATCGACTCAGGAGCCCACCCTGAGCATTTTTGCCAAAGACACCATGTGTCTATCTCGTCTCCTTCTGGATGTTGCAAACATATGCACTGACTTATAATACCCTGTTCCACAGTGTGGCGCAGGGTATAAAAAGAACTACTTGTGAAGTGAAAGTTAAGTCTCAGCTAGAAGAGCAGTTTCGGATGTACTTTAAAATTAATGACTTAAGAGATACTTCCAAATTTATTTGCTGGGTAATATACCAGTAGAAACTCAACTTTATTATATTCGTAATATACTTTATTGTTCCTGCATAGTGTGGTATTTCGTATCGATTTGCGATATTCGGTTTGTACCCGCAATTTATAAATTCCAAGAATATTAGAAATGTTATTTGACTTACTAAACTAAGGTAAGAAAAACTCCTGTCCATGCCCTGAGAGGCACAATTAAACAAGCATTTGAGCCACAAGACTTATGTATATGATCCCAAAACAAAAAAATCCAAAGAAGTAAATTTAATCATTTCCCAGCTAACCCATATAACATATATTGTGGTGAGACTATTAGAGTCTCTCCAGATATAAATTGGTCAAGATATTTATGAATAAATTCTTAGCTCCACAACCTTTGCAATTTCAAATGTTCAACATTGGCATCACTGATTATCAGCAAATAATTAACACCATTGCTTTGCACAAGAGCGTAGCATGTGCTATGCTAAGAGACGGAGAGACACACAGAGAGTAAAACAAAAAAAAAAACAAAAACAGAAGAAAACTCTAAAAGCAATTTAACAAGCTACTAAAAACATAACCAGCAGCTGAACTAAAGATATTCAGTTCAATTTGGGATTTCAAAGCGAACGAACACCTTTTGACGGACGCAAATAAAACGAGCAAAAGTGTTTAAACGTAACCGAAGAAAAATTAAAAGTTCTAAAAGTACAATACAAATACATACACATTTTTATTGTGTCACATACACACAGTAAAATTCACATACAAATATTTATATAGAAATACGTAAAAGTGTGTCTATATGTAAAACTATAGGAAGCAAAAGAAAAAGAGGTTTTGAAGCCTAAAAGTATACTAACATTTTTTGGTGTTCTTCAAGAGAAAAAAAAAACAAAAGTACGAGTGAAGAGTGTGTGTAGAAATTTAATAAAAACAGACACACACACACACACACAAAAAACAAGGAGGAAAAACTTAAGGAAATATCTTTCCTTGGGCCTGTGAATAAAATAAAAACCAAAAAGAAAAAAAAATAAGAATTGAAGAATTTTTCTTAAGAATTCCTAAGGAATTTTGTTTTGTGTTCAAGTGTACGAAAAACGTAAAACAAGAAAACAAATTACAAACTGGCCATTCATTGAAATTAAGGTACGGGAACCAGACCAGGGCAAAATACCGCAAAAGTATCACCATATGTTGACTAAAAGCTTGAACCACCACCCGCACCACACCACCATAGCCATTTGGGATTTTTGCTGATACAGCAAAGAAAATGAAAATTTTTCTTTCAATCTTAAAGTTTTAATGAAAACTCAAACTTTGTTAAACATTTGAACGAGGACAAAGACTATAAAAAGTCAACGGCAAAGCATTGACATTGCCATTGCCAGTCAGTCACATTTTTGTAGATTTTGTTGACTTTATCCGGTATTGAAGGGAGCAGCACGTGAGACACATTAAACGACGATAAGCAAACATCCTTCATTTCGGGCTACTTTTTACTATAGAGCAGCACCCTGCCACAGCCTGGCATTTGCTAAAATACAAACATTTCGAATTCAACAACTACACTAGCATTTTGCCAACCAAGAGCAAGCGAGAGAGTGTGAGAGAGAGTGGAATAACAAGAGAGTAGTGGTGATATCCACTTATTTACACCACCTCCCCCAATTGTTAGCAATATAAGAATAAACACCAAAGGCTTTAAAAATTGCTACACTCATACAAACACATACACACAAAACCACTTGGAGTACCCATCATCGTAATTGTCCCACCATAGTGTGTATGTGAATAAAAAGAAAATTCTTTTGGAATAGTGTGAGTGACTGAGGGCTTTAATATTTTTTTTTTTGCTGGCGCCTGATTGTCTTCTTGTGCGACTTTGCGAATACACACACACACACTCACACACAGAGTGTTGATATTAATTAACCGACTCATCATTGGGCATCATCCCCCCTCTCCGGAGTAAAGCTAAGCTAAAAAGGAAAACATCATAAATTCTCAACCCATCAAGCCAACCAACAACAATCAACAATATGACCGAAATTGTTGAACTAAATGTGGGTGGTGTCCACTATACCACCACTTTGGATTCTTTGTTGCATGAAAAGGATTCACTGCTTCATGAAATGTTCTCCGATAAACGCGATAGCCTGCTAAAGGATAGCAAAGGCCGTTATTTCCTGGATCGCGATGGTGTTCTCTTCCGTTACATTTTGGATTATTTACGTGATAAGGCTCTAAATTTACCCGAGGGTTTCCGTGAGAAGCAACGCCTGCAAAAGGAAGCTGAACATTTTAAATTGCAGGGCATGTTGAATTGTATGCGTAAGGAAAGGGAATCGCGCTCACCGGGCAGCATTACATTGGGCTATCGTGGCAGTTTTCAATTTGGCAAAGATGGTTTGGCTGATGTTAAATTCCGTAAACTTTCCCGTATCCTGGTCTGTGGTCGTGTGGCCTTGTGTCGTGAAGTCTTTGGTGATACCCTTAATGAATCTCGTGATCCAGATCATGGTGGTCCCGATCGTTATACATCACGTTTCTTCCTGAAGCATTGTTTCATCGAACAATCCTTTGATATGCTCCATGAACAAGGTTTTCGTTTGGCGGGTAGCTGTGGATCCGGAACTGCTGGTTCAGCGGCTGAACCTAAACCTGGTGTTGATGCTGAAGAGAATCGATGGAATCATTACAATGAATTTGTTTTTGTTAGGGATTAAAAGCATTATCACCGTCTCCGTTAAAATCATCGCAATTGTCAAATTGCACATATCTGTTCCACACACACACACAAAAAGAGAAAGATCTCTAGAAGAGATCTTTTAATTTAAACTAAACTTAGTAAATATTCATAAAAGAAAAAAATAAAACAAAAAAAATTGAAAAAAATATATATTTAAAAAATTGTTTGGTAAGCATGTGTAAGAAAAAACTAAAAACAAAGTAAGAATATTAGAACAAATATACAAACAATAAATCCATACCTACAGACACATATTTATAGGGACTATGTGCATTTAAGGATATTTATTTTTCTGAAATACATATAAATGGTGAAAGTGAAATTTTTTTGTTAATAACAAGGATAAAGGATCTTGGAGTTGTTTTTTTTTAAATTTTCATATATTTTACAAATTATTTCTACTAAAATCTTTCGATTTGCAAAAAAGAAAAAAACTCAAGGATGTAGCTAAAGGATTTTTGGGTGCAAACAAAAAAACCATATTGATTTTTAGCTTTTCGCTCTTTTTACAATTAGTTTTTAATTAAAATTATCAGGTTCCAAAAAAAAAAAAATTATTACGTTCAGGAAAGTAAATGGGAGATTTCTGGTTTTTAAAATTCAAAATAAATTTTTAGAACTTTTTTTTTACCCTTAAAAATATTTTCTAAGTTAAAAGAAAAAAAAATATTTTAGAATCGATAGTTCAAATATAAGAAAACTGGATTCTATGCCACATATATTATGGGGAACTATTTTTATAAATGTTTATTCTAGAAAAATTGTTAGGTTTTCAATTTCCAATATTTTTCCAGGGGAAATTTAATTATCCACTTTTAAAAAAGATAGATTTTTAAAATAGTTTAGAATCGGTAACTAGCAACTAGAGGAAAACTGGATTCTTTGCCACATTTTTCATTTATTTTAGTTAATTTGTTAGATTTTCAATTCCCAATTTTTTTTTCACGGAAAGTAAATGGGAGATTGCTGGTTTTTTAAATTCAAAATAAATTTTCAGAAATTTTTTTTTACCCTTAAAAATATTTTCTAAGTTAAAAGAAAAAAATATTTTAGAATCGATAGTTCAAATAGAAGAAAACTGGATTCTATGCCACATATATTATGGATAACTATTTTTATAAATGTTTATTCTAAAAAATTGTTAGGTTTTCAATTTCCAACTTTTTTCCAGGGGAAATTTAAATATACACTTTTAAAAAAGATAGATTTTTAAAATAGTTTAGAATCGATAACTAGCAACTAGAGGAAAACTGGATTCTTTGCCACATTTTTCATTTATTTTAGTAAATTTGTTAGATTTTCAATTCCCAATTTTTTTTTCACGGAAAGTAAATGGGAGATTTCTGGTTTTTAAAATTCAAAATAAATTTTTAGAAATTTATTTTTTTACCTTAAAAATATTTTCTAAGTTAAAAGAAAAAAAAAAAAATATTTTAGAATCGATAGTTCAAATAGAAGAAAACTGGATTCTATGCCACATATATTATGGATAACTATTTTTATAAATGTTTATTCTAGAAAAATTGTTAGGTTTTCAATTTCCAATATTTTTCCAGGGGAAATTTAAATATACACTTTCAAAAAACATAGATTTTTAAAATAGTTTAGAATCGGTAACTAGCAACTAGAGGAAAACTGGATTCTTTGCCACATTTTTCATTTATTTTAGTAAATTTGTTAGATTTTCAATTCCCAATTTTTTTTTCACGGAAAATTATCGTTTTAAAAATTAAAATAAAAAATCATTTTAAAAATAGAAAGCAAGTGTATATATGCCACATTTTTTATTGGGTACTATTTTGAAAAATGTTTATTTTAGTAAATTTGATACATTTTCAATTCGCAATTTTTTTTCAGGGAAAATTATCGTTTTAAAAATTAAAAAAAAAAAATCATTTTAAAAATAGAAATAGAAAATAAGTGTGTATGGGTTAAGGTTCGACTAGGCCGCATCTTGTGTACTCTCCACAATTTTTTTTTTCTAGAATGCGATGCAACGTTTTTCTCTAATCTTTGCTTTTATTAGCCTTTAAAGAAAAATCTTTTAAAAATCTTTAAAGTAAAAAGAGACAATTCAAAATTCATTCAATAGAAAAAAGCTCAACTCAGTGCATTTACTGTAGTTCTAAAATTCAACCGGATGTGATAGAATTTCCATCTACACTAGGTCGGTTTCTATTGGGGCTATACATAAAAAAAGGGTCTAATTCGGTCATTTTTAAAATCAACATCCGAACTATATCAATAATCGCTACTTGTGCTAAGTACAGAAATAGTACACTGAAAAAAAAAACATACCCAGTTCCAAAGATTTTGTCTTTACTTTCAAAAATTTTGCTATTGATTCCGAGCCAAAGAAGCGGAGAATATAAGTAAGGACACTTTTAAGACACAATTCTCTTTTAAATTTGGGTTTTGTGTACTTGCTTCTAGGAAGTAAATTTTAATTTTTCGCTTTTTTAGCTTTTTTTTAATATGCTACCAAAGTCTTTCAAAAACGAATTAACGACAACTTTATTTTCCAAATTAAAACCCGACTTCCAGTAGAAATTATGCTATTTTTCAAGTAAAAAACGTCTTTAAAATAAAGTATTGAAAAACATGTCCTATATTTGAACGTCTTTTTGCTTTGTAGTCAAGATGTAAAAAGACAACAAATTTAAAGAATTTTTCAGAATTATTAAAGTCAAGTTGACCTTAGCCCAAACATGTTTTCTTTCTTGTTATGATACCCATTTTTAAGTAAAATCACTTAATTATAAGGACAATACGACTTCACTGAAAAGTTTATCGAATTTTGGACAAGGAAAATAACTTTATTTTAGAGAAATGCGTCTTCTATGCTAAGCACTATTTGCATTCGTATTTTAAAGACATGAAATCTTTGACCTCACGACAATATTTTTTTTAGTGTAAAATAGTAGCACACTTTTTATAAAGAAAATAAAAATTGCAAGGAATTAATTAAAAAGTGGCACATAATGAAAAAAGGTGCCACAAAAAAGTAAAAATTATATATATATAAAAAAAAAAAACATGGGAGAAAAGTGTCAACGATTAAAAAAAGTGGCACTACCGTCCCAAACCATGGTGGATAGTAGTGATTAGATTTCCAACACCGTTATTAGAACCAGAGAAGGAGGAGTTAGTACAAATCTGTTTAATTAGCAACCATCTAAGAAACTGTCGGAATAAGATGACGTGGTCTACTACTTTTCCGTTTCATCGGATGTAATAGCCCCAATATAGACAGATAATTTTACAAAAATGTTACTTCACCGTAAAAAAAAATTGGAAGTTCTTCTAGAGGCACAACTTTGAAAGTACTTCCAAAAATGTCCTCTAAAAGAGGTTGGTGTTGGCATCTCTAACAACCATGCAAAAGTGGTCCACATCTGTCCATAACTATATATAGCCCCCATATAAACCGATCCCCAGATTTGGCTTGCGGAGCCTCAAAGAGAAGCACATTTCATCCGATCCGGCTGAAATTTGGTACATGGTGTTGGTATATGGTCTCTAAAAACCATGCTAAAATTGGTCCATATCGGTCTATATTTATATATAGCCGATATCCAAACCATATATACTTGTTTATAACTCTCTTTTTTTTTGAAGGGATAATGTTAACTTTTTTGTGTTAATAAAATTGTACAAATTATATAAATTTTGATAAAAAAAATGCTAAATCCAATAAAGAATATTGCGTTTTTTCAAAATATTTTAGATCAAACCTTTCAGACATGCAACGAAAGACTATTTGTGCTGAAAGTATTTCAGTTGAAATACTTGCATGTTATCTGTCTTTCTGTCCGCCTCTCGAACAATATAATCACAATCGGCCATTTTCGAAATTTTAATAGGACCATTTTTTTTTTTAAATATTTTATGCCAAATTTTAGAATTTTAGAACCCCCATATAGCTGCTATAAAAGACTATGCTCTACTAAGTTTTTTGAAAATGGGAGGGACTTGCAGGGACCATATCAGATCGATAGGTATATGAGGTCGGTTTGTTAATTCTACTTTTCATAGACACATTTTCATTATATCAAAGATATAATATAATCCATATCGATATTTTTTTTTTGAATTTTTTTTATTAATGCAAACAATTTATCTAATATATAAAAGAGTAGGGTTTTTTTTCCTAACGCTTTAACTCTGGAACACACGAACCGATTTTCGTGGTTTTGCATTCGTTGGAAAGGTCTCGGGAAAAGCGGGAAAATCTTTTTTTTACATACAGCGTACATTACAAAAATGTATAATTTGAATTCATCGCAGTTGCTTTTATTATAAAATAATTTTATAATAATTTTCTAACAAATAATTTTATAACAAAAGCAAGCGGGAAAATCTTTTTTTACATACAGCACACATTACAAATTTGTATAATTTGAATTCATCGCAGTTGCTTTTGTTATAAAATAATTTTATTTTTTCACATGAAAAATGTTTGTTGAAGGTAGAGGGTAATTATATGGTGAAAACGGGGTACTTCATTTCGGAATATCTGGTGGGAGAGGGGGACATCACCCGCCCGCCTTTTTTAAAATTGGCCCAAAAGTTCTCCGAATTGGGTGAAATTTCCAAGGAAGGTTAGGGGTAATGTCTAGACAAAGACCCGCTACTTTATTATTCGAAGTTTGGTCGTGGAGGTGGGCCACCCCTTTCTACGATTTTTGTTTAAAGTACTGTAAAAAAAAACAAAAATTCTCTGATTTACTTGAGATTTACAGAGAACATGCCGTGAGATTATGTCTTTATTATGGGGTACCCAATTTTTTAATATTTGGACGGTAAGGCTTTTTTGAAAATTGGAACAAAATTATCCGATTTGCTTGAAATTTTCAGGGGGCGTCTAGGCAAGGAACAGTTACTTCATTTTCGATATTTGGTCGTGGAGGGGGCCTACCCATTGTCCGACTTTTTTAAAGTATAATAAAAAAACTAAAATTTGTCGACTTACTGAAATTTTACGGAGAACTTCGGGGAGATAATGAAATTTATATCAGGTATATGATTTTTTAATATTTGGTCGGGGAAAAATAAAAGGGCACAGGGAGACCTCATTTCTCCTCAACCGTGAAACAATTAAACTTTTCCAATTTACTTGAAATTTACAGAGGATGTGGGGTAGGTTATATTCCCAGCAAAAAAAAATTTTGAAGTTCTTCCAAAGGCACAATTTTAAAAGCGCTTCCAGAAGATGCTCTCCCAATGATGTTCTTTATTTTAACTACCCAGGATATTATTTGTATTCAATTCTTTATAGCTTGGTTTTTCACTTGTCTTTTTATACCCTGCTCCACACTGTGGAAGTTAGTGCATATGTTTGCAACACCCAGAAGGAGACGAGATAGACACATGGTGTCTTTGGCAAAAATGCTAAGGGTCCTGAGTCGATATAGCGATGTCCGTCTGTCCGTGAACACATTTTTGTAATCAAAGTCTAGGTCGCAGTTTTA
The DNA here is from genome assembly GCF_050003625.1 of Haematobia irritans. Classification (NCBI taxonomy): domain Eukaryota; kingdom Metazoa; phylum Arthropoda; class Insecta; order Diptera; family Muscidae; genus Haematobia; species Haematobia irritans. The sequence continues at coordinate 182,943,688 of NC_134397.1, read as the reverse complement.
GTCCAATCGACTTCAAATTTGGCACAAATATGTGTTTTGGCTCAGAATAGATCCCTATTGATTTTGGAAGAAATCGGTTCAGATTTAGATATAGCTCCCATATATATATATATATATATATTTCGCCCGATATGGACTTATATGGCCCCAGAAGCCAGAGTTTTACCCTAATTTGCTTAGAATTTTGCACAAGAAGAACAATTAGTACTCTAGTCAATTGTGCCAAATTTTATTGAAATCGGTTCAGATTTAGATATAGCTCCCATATATATCTTTCGCCCGATATGGACTAATACGGTCCCAGAAGCCAGAGTTTTACCCCAATTTGGTTGCAATTTTGCACAGGGAGTAGAATTAGCATTCTTGCTATGCGTGCCAAATTTGGTTGCAATTGGTTCAGATTTAGATATAGCTCCCATATATAGCTTTCGGCCGATTTACACTCATATGGCCACAGAGGCCAATTTTTTGGTGCGATTTAGATGAAATTTTGCACAGGGAGCAGAATTAGCATTGTAGCTATGCGTGCTAAATTTGGTTGAAATCGGTTCAGATTTAGATATATCTCCCATATATAGCTTTCGCCCGATGCCAATTTTTAACTCCGATTTAGTTGAAATTTTGCACAGGGAGTAGAATTAGCATTGTTGCTATGCGTGCCAAATTTGGTTGAAATCGGTTCAGATTTAGATATAGGTCCCATATATGTTTTTCTGATTTCGACAAAAATGGTCAAAATACCAACATTTTCCTTGTAAAATCGCCACTGCTTAGTCAAAAAGTTGTAAAAATGACTCTAATTATCCTAAACTTCTAATACATATATATCGAGCGATAAATCATAAAAAAACTTTTTCGAAGTTTCCTTACAATTGCTTCAGATTTAAACGTTTCCCACATTTTTTTACTAACATTGTGTTCCACCCTAGTGCATTAGCCGACTTAAATTTTGAGTCTATAGATTTTGTAGAAGTCTATCAAATTCTTCCAGATCGAGTGATATTTAAATGTATTTATTTGGGACAAACCTTTATATATAACACCCAACACATTTGACAGATGTGATATGGTATCGAAAATTTAGATCTACAAAGTGGTGCAGGGTATAATATAGTCGGCCCCGCCCGACTTTAGACTTTCCTTACTTGTTTTTTGTTTCAAATAGGTTAAAAACAGAGTAAGAATTCATAAAATGGTACAAATTATTTAAATTTTGTCGACAAAAATGCTAAATCCAATCTTAAAAAAATGTGAATTTTTGAAAATATTTGAGTTCAAACATTTCCCACAAGCTTTAAAAATTATAAAAAATTTTAAAAATTATTTATTTGACAAAATATAATAGAATTTTTTAATTTACATCCAAAACATTGAATTCGGATCACACCTAAAGAAATGATGCAAATTCTGATTTTTGGGTATTTGGACGGAAACCTTCTCCTTGAGGGAAAGTTTACAGATGCTCTTTACAAAAACTAGAGCAAAATCTAACCTTCCCCGATTTACTTGAAATTAGGAGAAGGTGATTAAATTAATACAGGGGAACACTGAAGTTGGGTAGTTTGTGAAATGAATATAGGGTACGTGAATTTACGATATTTGGTCGAGGAGGAGCGAGAGAAGGGGGTTCCCTTTTGCCCGATTTTTTGAAAATAGAAAGAAGAGGATTGTCGATAAATGGGAACTCAGTACATAATTTTATGATTTTATGATGAACCACGCTTGAAATTCACAGGAAATGTAGAAAATTGTCCAACGAACAATTAAAAAAAAATTGGTTGAAAGGGAACACCCCCTACCCGACGTTTGTTAAGTCGGTCCGTTTTACATCCGTATAACCGCCCTATTATTGTATATAAACGAAAAAGCAAGTAGTCCGATTTTTTAAATGTACGGATCACGTGTGTGGAAACGATGGACAAATTAATCAGTACTTCAGTTTTTGTGTCAGATTTCCCCTGACCCCCTACTCTTTAAAAGAGTTCAAATCTTTTCGAATTTGTTTTCACATTGAAGGATATGGTTGACTAAGTTAACGAAAATATGCTTCGGCAGGGGCAGCGAAGCGGGCCGGGTTACACTAGTCTAATATAAAATAATGCAATTTCTGTTTTATGCTTGTATCGAATAATGGAAATTTTCTAACTTATATAAAGATTATAACAATTTTTTTTACGTAAAAAACACGAAAACAGTTTATTTCCCTGAAAATGTTTTTATGAATTTTAATTTTTTTTTTGCTTCACATTTTTTCTACAGTGTAGATATTCTATTCAGACTTAATACATCAAATATGAATTATGGCCTTTTAGTATCAAATGCAATTTCAATTAGTTTTATCTTATGACTCCAATTATCGTCTCTAATTAGTGTGGGAAATTTATACAATTATCAATATTTATGTGGGCGACACTGTAATCCTCCTAAATTCATAAAGTTAATTATACAAATATGGTGATGGAACTGAAAATACATTTTCGTTTCTTATCTATAGAAACGAAAATCCGAAACATTGATTATTTTTATTAGAAAAGTTTTCTCTTGTTTTAATTGCCAGCCATGTTGTATTATTATTATTGTGTTAATAATCATTAAGCATACATTGAGGAATCAAGAGAGAAAAAGTACATTCTCACCTAGGTTCAAAAAGGAAATTTACTCAAAATTCCGTTACTGAGAAACGTAAACTCTTCTATAAGTTTATGATGTACTAAGCCAATCCTGATTAATTTCCTGAATTTGGGAAATGTGGGAAATGTTAAAAAATAAATTATATTGCAATCAATTAAAATATTCATGCAGGTTGCAATTTGATTAGCTTTTTAAATCGATTTTTATTCAACATTTTTAATTTCAACTTTTAATCAACATTAAGTTTCACACATTTCCAAAATTCAGGGAAATTTTGTATTACATTCCTAAACTTGGAATTCACGGAAAATTCTTTTATATGATTTAAGTTATGTGCCAACTTGTAACCTATTGAATATAATTCCCCACAAGGTTCTAGTAAATTATAAATTCCAAGAATTGTTTTAATCAACTTTAAATTTCACACATTTCCAAGATCCAGGGTAATCTTGTACTATTTCGCGAAAATAAGAATTCTCAGAAAATTGTTTTGTTTTCTTAACATTTTGAAGTTGATTCTATGGCTTAAGTTATATGTAAATTTTTAATCTTTTGAATAGAATTCTCTGGAAAGCTCTAATAAATTATAAATTCCAAGATCTTTATTTCTTTTAGTTATTAACAAAATTTCATTTTTGCCATCAAATCATCTATAAAATAGTTTTTATTTAGTTTATATAGTCATTTACTCCATTTATAATAGAAACAATTTCCTAGAAACTAAATTTTATATACTGAAAAAATAAACACTCATATTTTGTTTTATTTTGTGACAATTGGTGTTAAGTATCCTTTCAAAAATTTGTATTATTTCAATAAAATATTCTAGAAAACAAAAAACCAGAAAATAAATAAATAAAAACTAAATATAGAACATTGGAAATAAATATAATTTTTCATAAACAAGGATAAACAATCAAATAGAAACGGAGTAAGAAAGCTATAACAACAAGGAAACTAAATTTCATAGACAATTAATTCAATATATTGAAATGGAAAAATTATTTATAGATGTGAGTGTGTGTTTTCCATTGTTTTCCAGATTATTGAAGGAAAACAAAGGATTTGATTTTAAGAGGAAAGAGTAAAAATTACAATAAAAAATATAACACATTAAATTCTAGGCCTACAATGTTATTCTCTGTCAGCGTTAGCGTTGAAAATTTAAATATTAAATTGACCACAACAAATGTCAATCCCCAAAAAATTGATAATTAAAAAAAGGTTCAAAAATAATTACATATTTGATTTTTATCTCCGATTCATCTTAAATCACTCCTTGAAAGTGGCAGATCAGGGAGATTGAATGTCTAACCTATCTTGGCTGTCACTTCGCTTAGCGTAACTTAACCCTATCAACATTTAGTGAAAATATTACACACAGTGAAAATATTACACACGCTACATATATCATTCGTCCGATATACCATACACTCATATGACCATTGAGCACGGTTGCCACAGTTTGTAGAACTGTAGAAAAAAATTTGGATAGAATTTTTCTATTGAAATAAAATTTTGACAAAATTTTCGATAGAAATAAAATTTTGACAAAATTTTCTATAGAAATAAAATTTTGACAAAATTTTCGGTAGAAATAAAATTTTGACAAAATCTTCGATAGAAATAAAATTTTGACAAAATTTTCTATAGAAATAAAATTTTAACAGAACTTTCGACAGAAATAAAATTGTAACAAAATTTTCAATTAAAAAAAAATATTTGATAAAATTCTGCAAAATTTTCTATAGAAATAACATTTTGAAAAAATGTTCTATAGAATAAATTTTGTTTTTACAAAATTTCCTATAGAAATAAATTTTACAAAATTTTCTATAGAAATAAAATTTTGACAAAAATTTTATAGAAATAAAATTTTGACAAAACTTTCTATAGAAATAAAATTTTGACAACATTTTCTATAGAAATAAAATGTTAAAAAAATTTTATATTGAAATAAAATTTTATCTGGAAATCATATCAAATAGAAATCAAATTTCGAAAAAATTTCTATAGAAATCAAATTGTACAAAAAATGTCTATAGAATAAAATTTTGACAAAATTTTCTATAGAAATAAAATTTTAACAAAGTTTTCAATAGACGAATTAAATTTTGAAAAAATTTTCTATAGAAATAAAAATTTGACAAAATTTTGCATATAATAAAATTTTGTCAAAATTTTCTATGGAAATAAAATTTTAACAAAATTTTCTATAGAACTAAAATTTCGAAAAAATGTCTATAGAAGTAAAATTTTGAAAAAAAAATTCTATAGAATTAAAACTTTGACAAAACTTTCTGTAGAAATAAAATTTTGACAAAACATTTTATAGAAAGAAAAATTTGACAAAACTTTTTATTGAAATAAAATTTTGACAACATTTTTTATAGAAATAAAATTTTAACAATTTTTTTTTATAGAAATACAATTTTGGCAAAATTTTTATAGAAATAAAATTTTAACAATTTGTTTTTATAGAAATTAAATTAAATTTTGACAAAATTTTCTATAGAAATAAACATTTGACAAAATTTTGCATATAAATAAAATTTTGTCAAAATTTTCTATAGAAATAAAATTTTAACAAAATTTTCTATAGAACAAAGATTTCGAAAAAAATGTCTATAGAAATAAAATTTTGAAAAAATTGTATATAGAATAAAATTTTGACGAAATTTTCTACAGAAATAAAACTTCGACAAATTTTTTTATAGAAATAAAATTTTGACAAAACTTTTTATAGATATTTGACAAAAATATTTGTAGAAATAAAATTTTAACGAAATTTTTTTATAGAAATAAAATTTTGACAAAATTTTTTACAGAAATAAAATTTTGACTAAATTTTCTATACAGATAAAATTTTGACAAAATTTTCTATAGAAATAAAATTTTGACAAAATTTCCTATAGAAATAAAATATTGACAAAATTTTTTATAGAAATGCAATTTTGACAAAATTTTTGATAGAAATAAAATTTTGACAAAATCGTTTTCTATTGAAACAAAATATTGAAATAAAATTTTATCTGGAAATCATATCAAATAGAAATCAAATTTCGAAAAAATTTCTATAGAAATAAAATTGTGAAAAAATTGTCTATAGAATAAAATTTGGACACAATTTTCTATAGAAATAAAATTTTAACAATGTTTTCTATAGACGAATAAAATTTTGGCAAAATTTTTTATAGAAATCATATCAAATAGAAATCAAATTTCGAAAAAATTTCTATAGAAATTATATTGTGAAAAAATTGTCTATAGAATAAAATTTGGACACAATTGTCTATAGAAATAAAATTTTAACAATGTTTTCTATAGACGAATAAAATTTTGGCAAAATTTTTTGTAGAAATATAAATTTTGCATATTAATAAAATGTTGTCAAAATTTTCTATAGAAATAAAATTTTAACAAAATTTTCTATAGAATTAAAATTTTAACAAAATTTTCTATTGAACTAATATTTCGAAAAAAATGTCTGTAGAAATAAAATTTTGAAAAAATTGTCTATAGAATAAAATTTTGACAAAATTTTGTATAGAAAAAAAATTTGGCCAACATTTTCTATAGAAATGAAATTTTGACACAATTTTCTTTAGAAATAAAATTTTAACAAAAAAAAAATAAAATTGTGACACATTTTTCGATAGAAATAAAATTTTGACACAATTTTCTATAGAAATCAAATTTCGAAAAAATGTCTAAGAAATATAATTTTGAAAAAATTGCCTACAGAATAAAATTTTGACAAAATTTTGTATAGAAATAAAATTTTAACAAAATTTTATATAGAAATAAAATTGTGACACAATTTTCGATAGAAATAAAATTTTGACACTATTTTCTATAGAAATACTATTTTATATGTAAATCAAGCCAAATAGAAATCAAATTTAGTAAAATTAAGTAAGTAAAGTCTAAAGTCGGGAGGGGCCGACTATATCATACCCTTCACCACTATGTAGACCAAAAATTTGTGTTACCATTTCAACTCCTTCAAATTTGTTTGGAGTTATTATGAAGGCTTTTATTAGAAATATTTATATACAATATGGAGACAATTTTTTGTACTTCTATAAAATCTCTAGAACTAAAATTTAAATCGGCTAACACCCTGGGGTGAAACACAATGTTATTTACAAAATATGGGAAATATAAAGCTAGCTAATTTTAATGCAATTGTACCAAATAATATTTACGATTTATCGAGCGAGAAATACGTATTCGAGTTAGATCTCGGCATTATATGTGGTCAATTATGGGTTGTTTGGGTCGTTTTGTGGAAAGAAATTGTCTATAGAATAAAATTTTGACAAAATTTTCTATAGAAATAATATTTTGACACAATTTTCCATAGAAATAAAATTTTGACACAATTTTCTTTAGAACTAAAATTTTAACAAAGTTTTCTATAGACGAATAAAACTTTGACAAAATTTTCTGCAGAAATAAAAATTTGACAAAAATTACACCAAAGTGTTACTACGATTTATGTTAAACTATTAATTAACATTCTTACTATACATGCCAAATTTAAGTGAAATATATTCAGATTTTGATATAGCTTCCACATATATCTTACGTTCGATTTAGTCTTGTATGGCCATAAAGGCCGTAGTGTAACTCCGAATTATTTTACTAACATTATGTACCGTCCCAGGCCTTTAGGCGGTTTAAATTTTAGGTATAGATATTTTTTTGAAGTTTTAAATTTTTTTGTCCAAATCGGTTCGGGTTTAAATATGTGTACATGGGAATATAATCCTATATATAACACCTAACAAATTTGAAAGATGTGAGATGGTGTTGCAAATGTAGATTTGCAAAATGGTGCAGGGTTTAATATAATTGGCTCCATTGGAGGCTATATACAATTATGGACCGATATTGACCAATTTTTGTATGATTTTAGGAGCCATATAGATTGGATGAAATTTGCACTTCCACGAAGTTTTGGAAATAAGGGGATCGGTGTATATGGGGGCTATATCTAATTATGGGCGAAAATGGACCAATTTTTGCATGGTGACTTTACGTACCAAAATTAACCCAATGCCGATAAAGTTTGCCGCTCCAGGAGGTTCACTATGTTAAATCTGCGAATTGGTTTATATGGGGGCTATATATAATCTTGGGTATTATCATCCCCAGGATTCCCTTAGCTACGCCAATGGTCGTAGAAATCTGTTTCACAGAGTGATTCAGGGTATACTTAGATTTCAATACTCGTACACGATGGTGTATACGTGGTATTAATTTCTTGCAAAACGCTCATACGCACCCGTGTTCACAAAATTGTACATTGTTCATAACCAGTGTTTGTAGAAATCGGATATTTTTTCCAAAACAAAAATTCAGAAATAAAGCGAAATTTCTGAGTCGGTTCAATTTTTTTTTCGAAAATTTGTGTGAATTTCCTTTTTATTTCTATCTAATTCTGTTGTTGATAAAGTCAATTACGTGATTTCAATTGAAAAAATAATTGAATCTGTAAAAGAAATCTTTATAGTTTTGGACCAAACACCAACAAGTCTTTCAGCCATGGTGCTAGTTATATTTCTGTGTCCAGACATTACATATGCCGTTTTGTTGAGAATTATATTTACATTTGCATAGGAATTTTTAAAACTTTAGATATCAATTTCAAATGCAACACTCAGGATCTGGCTGAAAAATCAGGATGCTATTTCAGGCCTTTATTTTAGTTGGGAGTATTTAGCATCTTTTTATAACCACCACCATAGAATGGTGACGGGGGTATAATAAGTTTGTCATTCCGTTTGTAACACATCGAAATATCGATTTCCCACTATATAAAGTATATATATTCTTGATCAGGGAGAAATTCTAAGACGATATAAGCATATCCATCTGTCTGTCTGTTGTAATCACGCTACAGCCTTCAATAATGGCGCTATCGTCCTGAAATTTGGCACAGAGTCGTCTTTTGTTTGCAGGCAGATCAAGTTCGAAGATGGGATATATCGGTCCAAGTTTTGATATAGTCCCCATATAAACCGACCTCCCGATTTGGGGTCTTGGGCTTATAAAAACTGTAGTTTTTATCAAATTTACCTGAAATTGAAAATCGAGAGGTATTTTAGGACCACAAATTGGTGTATGGGTCCATGTTTTGGTGTAGCGCCCATATGGACCGATTTCCCGATTTTGCTTCTTGGGCGTCTAAAAAGTGTATTTTCTATCCGATTTGCCTGAAATTGGAAATCTAGAGGTATTCTAGGAGCATAAAGAGGTGTGGGGTGTATCGGTCCATGTTTTGATATAGCCCCCATATAGCCCGATCTCCCGATTTTACTTCTTGGGCTTATATAATCCGTAGTTATAATCCAATTTACCTGAAGTTAGAAATCTAGAGGTACTCTAGAACCCTAAAGACGTGTACCGAAAATGTTGGGTACCAGTCCATGTTTTGATATAGCCCCCATATAGCCCCCATATAGACCGATATCCCGATTTTGCTTCTTGGGATTCTAGAATCAGTAGTTTTTACCAATTTGCCTGAAATTTGAAATCTAGAGGTATTCTAGGACCATAAAGACATGTGTTGAGAATGGTGAGTATCGGTCCATGTTTTGATATAGCCCCCATATAGACCGATCTACCGATTTTACTTCTTGGGCTTCTAGAATCCGTAATTTTTAGCCATTTTGCCTCAAATCTAGAGGTATTCTAGGACCATAAAGACGTGTGTTGAAAATGGTGAGTACCGGTCCATGATTTGATATATTCCCCATATAGACCGATATCCCCATTTTACTTCTTGGGATTCTATAATCCGTAGTTTTTATCCAATTTGCCTCAAATCGGAAATCTAGAGGTATTCTAGGACCTCAAAGAGGTGTACCGAAAATGGTGAGTATCACTCCAGGTTTTGATATAGCCCCCATATAGACCGATCTACCGATTTTACTTCTTGGGCTTCTAGAATCCGTAGTTTTTATCAAATTTGCCTGTTTTTATCAAATTTTAAATCTAGATGTATTCTAGGACCATAAAGACGTGTGTTGAAAATGGTGAGTACCGGTCCACGATTTGATATATTCCCCATATAGACCGATATCCCGATTTTACTTCTTGGGATTCTATAATCCGTAGTTTTTATCCAATTTGCCTCAAATCGGAAATCTAGAGGTATTCTAGGGCCTCAAAGAGGTGTACCGAAAATGGTGATTATCGGTCCATGTTTTGATATAGCCCCCATGTAGACCGATCTCCCGATTGTACTTCTTGTGCTTCTAGAATCCGTAGTTTTACCCAATTTGCCTGAAATTTGAAATCTAGAGGTATTCTAGGATCATACAGTGGTGTGCCGAATATATTGAGTATCGGTACAGTTTTTGATATAGCCCCCTTATAAACCGGCCCTCCGATTTGGCGTCTATATTCTAGAACTACAATTAAATGTGCTGAATACTGAGTCCATGTTTTGGTATAGCCCCCATTACACCGAACTCCCGATTTAACTCCTAGGGTTTCTAGAAATTGTGGTTTTTATCCGATTTGTCACAAATTGAAAATATTCTGGCTTTTTAGACCCATAACAAAGTGTATATGATTTAGTTTTATCGGTCCATTTGGTAAGGCCTCCATATAGACCGATTGCACTTATTGAGGGTATAGAAGGCGCACTGATCATGAAAATTGCTTGGAACTGAATGCAAATTTTCCAGATTTTATTTCTCGTAGTCATTTAAATAATTGGGATGAAAATTCACACATTGTAGATTTCAAATCAAGGCGTTATTTCATCATTTTCTGGCACTTACACGAGATGTTTATGATTCCTCTAAAACTCTAACAAAAAATGGTTCTTATAAATTCAGAATCTGATTTAGTCTCCATAGGCTAAATCTTTACATTTATGTGTGGGAAGCGAACTGATCTGCTTGGTAAAATATCTGTCATCAAACCCCCCTGAAATTTTCAAAGGAAACTATTATATTTGGTTCATGGTGGTGGGTATTTAAGATTCGGCCCAGCCGAACTTATTACTGTATATACTTGTTTATTTCTATAGACTATATTTTTATTATTATTATTTTTTTTTGTAAAAAAAATTAAAAAAAAATTTCGATTCCGTCCATATAGCATTTGTTGCGATGCGCTTCAGTGACAACACAGGCCCTATTTTATGACTGAGTAAATTGCCTTATGACCAGCCAGTGGTATGAATTACCAGTCCAAAAAAATCCATTTAATCTTCAGCTAATGATTTTTTATGTTCTAGCCAATAAAACGAAACGTATTTAAATTTCCTGTCAAAAGCTTAAGTCATAAATGGCCATAAAAATTGAGAGAGAAACACTTGCAACGGTATAGGTGGGTATGTATGTGTAGTGGTGACCTTATAGGAGGCTATTTTTGTTACATCGTTATGACCTCGAGAACCAGGGCCACATGCATGGAAAGTGTGAAGATTTTAATTGTACTCAATCCACAGGAATTACCATAAATATTCCAGAGCAACAGGGCTTGTATACCTCTTATAGATGTGTGTGAGTGTATGTGTGTGTGTGTGTGTGCTATGGAGTGCGATTGAAAAATTTATGGCTTTCTATAGGATAAAAATAAATATTTTTTCTAGAGAATTTATGAGCTAACTGCTAATGAATTTCCAAAGTCCTTTAACAATGAAATTTATTGAGGTATTGATTTTGTTTGTTTTTAAGAGAATTGATTTCTTTCAAGGCTAGAAGATAATTGAAAAGTGTTTTAGTCATTAGGGGAATATAGTTGCTATAATCTCACATTAAAGAAAAAGTTGTTTCCCAATCCCATTTTTTCTAAGTATTGGACTAGGCCAAATAAACGAAATGGGAACACGGTTGCCACAGTTGGTAGAATTCTAAAAAAATGGTAAATTTCTTACTGTTTGGTAGAATTCTTGATGTTTTGCTAGATTTTGCAAAACATACCTCTCCAACTAAGAGGTACTTCACAAACATTCTATAGAAATAAAATTTTGACAAAATTTCCTATAGAAATAAAATTTTGACAAAATTTTCTATAGAAATAAAATTTTGACAAAATTTTCTATAGAAATAAAATTTTGACAAAATTTTCTATAGAAATAAAATTTTGACAAAATTTACTATAGATATGAAATTTTTGACAAAAAAAAAAGTCCTATAGAAATCAAATTTTGACAAAATATTGCCAAAATTTTCTATATAAATAAAATTTTGATAAAATTTTCTATAGAAATAAAATTTTGACAAAATTTTCTGTAGAAATAAAATTTTGACAAAATTTTCTATAGAAATAAAATTTTAACAAAATTTTCTGTAGTAATAAAATTTTGACAAAATTTTCTATAGAAACAAAATTTTGACAAAATTTTCTATAGAAACAAAATTTTGACAAAATTTTCTATAGAAATAAAGTTTTGTTCAAATTTTCGATAGAAATAAAATTTTGTTCAAATTTTCGATAGAAATAAAATTTTGTTCAAATTTTCGATAGAAATAAAATTTTGACAAAATTTCCTATAGAAATAAAATTTTGTTCAAATTTTCGATAGAAATAAAATTTTGACAAAATTTCCTATAGAAATAAAATGTGGACAAAATTTTTATTGACAAAATTTTGAAAAATTTTCTATAGAAACAAAATTTCCTATAGATATGAAATTTTGACAAATTTCCTATAGAAATAAAATTTTGACAAAATTTCCTAAAAAAAACAAAATTGACAAAATTTTCTATAGAAATAAAATTTTGACAAAATTTTCTATAGAAATAACATTTTGACAAAATTTCCTATAGAAAGAAAACTTTGAGAAAATTTCCTATAGAACTAAAATTTTGAGAAAATTTTCTATAGAAATCAAATTTTGACAAAATTTTCAATAGAAATCAAATTTTGACAAAATTTTCTATAGAAACAAAATTTTGACAAAATTTTCTGTACAAGTAAAATGTTGATAAAATTGTCTAAAGAATTAAAATTTTGACAAATTTTCTATAGAAACACAAATTGACAAATTTTCTAAAGAAAAAACATTTTGACAAATTTTCTATGGGAAAAAAATTTTGACAAATTTTCAAACGAAATTAAATTATGAAAAAAATTTGTATAGAAATATAATTTTGACAAAATTTTGTATAGAAATAAAATTTTGACAAAATTTTGTATAGAAATAAAATTTTGACAAAATTTCCTATAGAAGTGATATTTAGAAAAAATTTCCTATAAAAAAATTAGACGAAATTTCCTATAGATACGAGTACGAAGTTTTGACAAAATTTCCTATAGAAATGAAATTTTAGAAAAAATTTCCTGTAGAAAAAAAAATTGACAAAAAAATTTCCTATAGAAATAAAATTTTGACAAAATTTTCTATAGGAACAAAACTTTTTCAAAATTTCCTACAGAAATCAACGTTTGACATAATTTTCTATAGAAATAAAATTTTACAAAATTTTCAATAGAAATAAAATTTTGACAAAATTTTCTATAGACATAAAATTTTGACAAAATTTTCTAAAAAAAAAAATTTGACAAATTTTCTATAGACAAAAAATTTTGTCAATAGAAAAAAAAAATTAGACAAAATTTCCTATAGATACGAGTATGAAATTTTGACAAAATTTCCTATAGAAATGAAATTTTAGAAAAAATTTCTTGTAGAAAAAAATTTTTTTGACAAAAAAAATCCTATAAAAATTTTCTATAGAAATAAAATTTTGACAAAATTTCCTATAGAAATAAAACATTGAGAAAATTTCCTATAGAAATAAAATCTTGAAAAAATTTTCTATAGAAATAAAATTTTGACAAAATTGTCTATAGGAATCAAATTTTGACAAAATTTTCTGTAGAAACAAATTATTGACAAAATTTCCTATAGAAATAAAACTTTGAGAAAATTTCCTATAGAAATAAAATTTTGACAAAATTTTCTATAAAAATCAAATTTTGACAAAATTTTCTATAGAAACAAAATATTGACAAAATTTTCTATATAAATAAAACTTTGACAAAATTTTCTATAGGAATAAAATTTTGACAAAATTTTCTGTAGGAATAAAATTTTGACAAAATTTTCTGTAGGAATAAAATTTTGACAAAATTTTTCATAGAAATAAAATTTTAACAAAGTTTTCTGTAGAAACAAAATTTTGACAAATTTTTCTATACAAATAAAATTTTGACAAAATTTTCTAAAGAAATAAAATTTTGACAAATTTTCCATAGAAAAAAAATTTGACAAATTTTCTAAAGAAAAAATTTCCTATAGATATGAAATTTTGACAAATTTCCTATAGAAATAAAATTTTGACAAAATTTCCTAAAAAAAATAAAAAAATCCTATAGAAATCAAATTTTGACAAAATTTTCTATAGAAACAAAATATTTAAAAAATTTTCTATTTAAATAAAATTTTGACAAAATTTTCTATAGAAATAAAATGTTGACAAAATTTTCTAAAAAAATAAAATTTTGACAAATTTTCTATAGAAACAATATTTGACAAATGTTCTATAGAAACAAAATTGGACAGATTTTCTAAAGAAAAAACATTTTGACAAATTTTTTTATGGGAAACAAATTTTGACAAATTTTCAAACGAAATTAAATTATGAAAAAAAAATTGTATAGAAATAAAATTTTGACAAAATTTTGTATAGAAATAAAATTTTGACAAAATTTTCTATAGAAGTGAAATTTATAAAAAATTTCCTATAAAAAAATTAGACGAAATTTCCTATAGATACGAGTATGAAGTTTTGACAAAATTTCCTATAGAAATTAAATTTTAGAAAAAATTTCCTGTAGAAAAAAAAATTTTGACAAAAAAATTTCCTATAGAAATAAAATTTTGACAAAATTTTCTATAGGAATAAAACTTTTTAAAAATTTCCTATAGAAATCAAATTTTGACAAAATTTTCTATAGAAATAAAATTTTGACAAAATTTTCTATAGACGTAAACACTTGTTGTTGACAAATTTTCTATAGAAATTAATTTTTTTCTATAGAAATTATTTGTTTTGTTTTGTTGTTGCTGGTTTATTCTTCAAGCTAAAATTTTTGACAAGATTTGTCTTTGGAAAAAAAATTTAACAAAATTTTCCAAAGAAATAAATTTTGACAAAATTTTCTATGGAAATAAAATGTGGACAAAATTTTCTAGCCATAACATTTTGAGGCGTAAAAACATTTAAAATTCGACTCATCTACAATTCAAGGTATTTTGTTAGATGACATTTTGACAAAAAAAAAATCCTATAGAAATAAAGTGTTGACAAAATTTTCTATAGACATAAAATTTTGACAAAATTTCTTATAGAAAAAAATTTCGACAAAATTTCCTATAGGAATAAAATTTTTTAAAAATTTTCTTTAGAAATAAAATGTTGACAAAATTTTTTGTATAAATAAAATGTTCACAAAATGTTCTATAGAAATAAGATTTTGAGAAAATTTTCTATAGAAATAAAATTTTGACAAAATTTTCTATAGAAATAAAATTTCGACAAAATTTTCTATAGAAATAAAATTTTGACAAAATTTTCTGTAGAAATAAAATGTTCACAAAATTTTCTATAGAAATAAAATTTTGACAAAATTTTCTATAGAAATAAAATTTTCTATAGAAATAAAATTGTGACAAAATTTTCTATAGAAATAAAATGTTGACAAAATTTTCTGTAGAAATAAAATGTTCAAAAAATTTTCTATAGAAATAAAATTTTTCACAAATTTTTTACAGAAATTAAATTTTGACAAAATTTTCTAGAGAAGAAACAAAATTTTGACAAATTTTCTATAGAAAAAACAAGTAAGGAAAGTCTAAAGTCGGGCGGGCCGACTATATTATACCCTGCACCACTTTGTAGATCTAAATTTTCGATACCATATCACATCCGTCAAATGTGTTGGGGGCTATATATAAAGGTTTGTCCCAAATACATACATTTAAATATCACTCGATCTGGAAGAATTTGATAGACTTCTACAAAATCTATAGACTCAAAATTTAAGTCGGCTAATGCACTAGGGTGGAACACAATGTTAGTAAAAAAATATGGGAAACGTTTAAATCTGAAGCAATTGTAAGGAAACTTCGAAAAAGTTTATTTATGATTTATCGCTCGATATATATGTATTAGAAGTTTAGGAAAATTAGAGTCATTTTTACAACTTTTCGACTAAGCAGTGGCGATTTTACAAGGAAAATGATGGTATTTTGACCATTTTTGTCGAAATCAGAAAAACATATACATGGGAGCTATATGTAAATCTGAACCGATTTCAACCAAATTAGGCACGCATAGCTACAATGCTAATTCTACTCCCTGTGCAAAATTTCAACTAAATCGGAGTTAAAAATTGGCCTCTGTGGTCATATGAGTGTAAATCGGGCGAAAGCTTTATATGGGAGATATATCCAAATCTGAACCGATTTCAAGCAAATTAGGCACGCATAGTTACATCGCTAATTCTACTCCCTATGCGAAATTTCAACTAAATCGGAGCAAAAAATTGGCCTCTGTGGGCAAATGAGTGTAAATCGGGCGAAAGCTATATATGGGAGCTATATCTAAATCTGAACCGATTTTGCTGATATTTTGCATTTGTTTTTCGAGACTCATGAAATATTCGGATGTACGGAATTTGAGGAAGATCGGTTGATATACACGCCAATTATGACCAGATCGGTGAAAAATATATATGGCAGCTATATCTAAATCTGAACCGATTTTTTCCAAAATCAATAGGGATCGTCTTTGAGCCGAAACAGGACCCTATACCAAATTTTAGGACAATCGGACTAAAACTGCGAGCTGTACTTTGCACACAAAAATACATCAACAGACAGACAGACAGACAGACGGACAGACAGACAGACGGACATCGCTAAATCGACTCAGAATTTAATTCTAAGCCGATCGGTATACTAAAAGATGGGTCTATGACAATTATTTCTTGGCGTTACATACAAATGCACAAACTTATTATACCCTGTACCACAGTAGTGGTGAAGGGTATAAATATGGGAAACGTTTAAGTCTGAAGCAATTTTAAGTAAACTTCAAAAAAGTTTATTTATGATTTATCGCTCGATATATATGTATTAGAAGTTTAGGAAAATTAGAGTCATTTTTACAACCTTTCGATTAAGCAGTGGCGATTTTACAAGGAAAATGTTGGTATTTTGACCATTTTTGTCGAAATCAGAAAAACATATATATGGGAGCTATATCTAAATCTGAACCGATTTCAACCAAATTTGGCACGCATAGCTACAATGCTAATTCTACTCCCTGTGCAAAATTTCAACTAAATCGGAGTTAAAAATTGGCCTTTGTGGTCATATGAGTGTAAATCGGGCGAAAGCTATATATGGTAGATATATCCAAATCTGAACCGATTTCAACCAAATTTGGCACGCATAGTAACAATGCTAATTCTACTCCCTGTGCAAAATTTCAACTAAATCGGAGTTAAAAATTGGCCTCTGTGCTCATATGAGTGTAAAGCGGGCGAAAGGTATATATGGGAGATATATCTAAATCTGAACCGATTTCAACCAAATTTGGCACGCATGGCTACAATGCTAATTCTACTCGCTGTGCAAAATTTCAACTAAATCGGAGTTAAAAATTGGCCTCTGTGGTCATATGAGTGTAAATCGGGCGAAAGCTATATATGGGAGCTATATCTAAATCTGAACCGATTTTGCTGATATTTTGCAAGTTTTTCGAGACTCATAAAATATTCGGATGTACGGAATTTGAGGAAGATCGGTTGATATACACGCCAATTATGACCAGATCGGTGAAAAATATATATGGCAGCTATATCTAAATCTGAACCGATTTTTTCCAAAATCAATAGGGATCGTCTTTGAGCCGAAACAGGACCCTATACCAAATTTTAGGACAATCGGACTAAAACTGCGAGCTGTACTTTGCACACAAAAATACATCAACAGACAGACAGACAGACAGACAGACAGACAGACGGACAGACAGACAGACGGACATCGCTAAATCGACTCAGAATTTAATTCTAAGCCGATCCGTATACTAAAAGGTGGGTCTATGATTACTCCTTCTTGGCGTTACATACAAATGCACAAACTTATTATACCCTGTACCACAGTAGTGGTGAAGGGTATAAATAGACAAATTTTCTATAGAAATTAAGTTTTGACCAATTTTTGTATAGAAATAAAATTTTGAAAAAATTTTCTAAAGAAAAAAATTTGACGAAATTGTCTATAGAAATAAAATTTTGACTAAATTTTCTATAGAAAAGTTTGACAATATTTTGGTACGCATGGCAAACGAAGTTTTAGTGCGAATGGCAACCTGAAATTAGAAATTTAGGGATTTATCAGATCCATAAAGAAATGTGTAGATTTTGGCTTATATCGGTTAGTGTGTAATATATCCACCATAAACTCTTGTCTGTAAAATTTAACTTCTTGAGTTGGGCACCATTAGAGTATTGGGGGTGTAAAAATCCACAATATTTATATTTCAAATCATGTGAATGGCATTACCTTTTTAAGTTTTCTTACACTTCAACATGGAATGTTTAAGATTCTTCTTAATCCCAAACAAAAATGGTAATCATCAATGCAGAATCTTATTTCATCGTCGTCATACACCCAAATAAAAAATACTTTCCCCAAATTTAAGGCAAGGAATATTCATCTTTAATATAAAATAATATTCATCTTTAATATAAAATACTTAAGAAACAAATAGGATCGTATATATGACAAGCGATGTCACGACTTTCTCGAATCTTTTTGTTTGCCTAAAAAGATGTTTTTTTGGCGTGAAAATGTCGTTGGCCAAAAATACGAATGAAAACTCTTCTTTCAGGGTATTAAGAATTGATTTTGGAAAAAATATCACATGGTTCTACTTGATTGATATCATATCCAGCTGATATTCTAGGCCTCTACAAATATATTTGATTTGGCCTGGTCGAACTTATGGACGTCAATTTTGACCTTCATTGACAAAAAGTAGAATTGTCGAAAAGTGAATTGGTGTGAAATATTGGTCTTCTCCTTTTCATTTTTTGGATTACTTTAACTATAATTAAAAATTTATCAATTTTATTTATTTTGAAAGAAAAAAGTTCAAAATTACGAAACATTTCATATTTATAGCAAGAGTCCAAATTTTTATGTATTTTCTTTTTTTTTTCAAATTAACTTTCAAACTTTCAATATTCCTTGCATAAACTGTAATAACCCTGGGTCATTTTGAAATATGGGGGGCCATTGCAGCAAACTCTTTCCCTTATCTTAAGTCTCAAATAATCTGCAAATAGCCCAAAACAAAACAGCAATTCAATTATTTAACAACGCCTTACGCCATAAAAAAGTAATTTAAGTACTCTTTTTTCTTTTGAATGTTAAATGGAAACGAATACATATACCAACACTGATATAAAGGGCAGGAGATATTAGGGATGCCATTTAGGAAATCGCTTTTTTAATGTCAAGAATTGTGATAACTTTCATAACACTAGCTTATATGAGTGCATGCTGGAATCAGGCCAATAATTGATAAAGTGAAATCCTGCACTGAAGAACATATATATATAGCACAAAGAGTTGACCATTTTAAAACACGAATGCCATTTTTGTCAAGCATACACTGAAAAAAAGTTAACGTCATATTAAAGAATATGCAACCGAAATTATTGGATGCGCAACTTACGCAATATTAAACACAAATTTCATCAAAATAATGAATTAAAAATTGATTAAATGTAAAATTTTTCATTAATTTTTTTTTTAATTTAGGACACAAATTTGGAACGTCGCGTCCCTCCATTAAAATCGTATGTCTTTGAAGAAGAGACAATTTTCTTTAAGTAAAGTAAGTAATTATACCTTTCACCACTACTGTGGTACAGGGTATAATAAGTTTGTGCATTTGTGTGTAACGCCAAGAAGGGAAAGTCTGAGACCCATCGTTTAGTATACAGATCGTCTTATAATAAAATTCTGAGTCGATTTAGCGATGTCCGTCTGGCTGTCTGTCTGTCTTTCCGTCTGTCTGTCTGTCTGTCTGTTCATGTATTTTTGTGCGCAAAGTACAGGTCGCAGTTTAAGTCCGATCGTCCTCAAATTTGGCATAGGGTCGTTTTTTGGGACAAAGACAATCGCTATTGATTTTGGAAAAAATCGGTTCCGATTAAGATATAGCTGCCATATATATTTATCCCCGATCTGGTCATAATTGGTGTGTTTATCAACCGATGTTCTTCAAATTCAGTACATCCGAATATTTTATGAGTCTCGAAAAACTTCCAAAATATCAGCTAAATCGGTTCAGATTTAGATATAGCTCCCATATACATCTTTCGTCCGATTTAGATTCATATGACCACAGAGGCCAAAGGTTACTACCGATTTTCGTGAAATTTTGCATAAAGAGTAGAATTGATATTGTAGAAATACTTGGTAAATTTGATTGAAATCGGTTCAGATTTAGATATAGCTCCCATATATACCTCTCGTCCGATTTAGACTCATATGACAACAGAGGCCAAAGTTTACTACCAATTTACGTGAAATTTTGCATAAAGAGTAGAATTGACATTCTACCAATGCTTGGTAAATTTGATTGAAATCGGTTCAGATTTAGATATAGCTCCCATATATATCTTTCGTCCGATTTGCACTTATATGGCATCAAAAGCCAGAGTTTTGCCGTGATTTAGTTGAAATTTTGCACAAGGAGTACGTTTAATAGTATCGATAAGTGTACCAAAATTGGTTGAAATCGGTTCAGATTTAGATATAGCTCCCATATATATCTTTCGCACGATTTATACTCAAATGACCACGGGGGCCTATGTTAAATTCCCATTTACGTGAAATTTTGCAGAGATAACAGAATTATTATTCTAACTATGCATGTCAAATATAGTCGAAATCGGTTCAGATTATATATAGCTCCCGTTATATGTACACAAGAGTTGGGAAAATATGGTAGACTATTTCATATTTTAGACCCATTTTCAGTGGGATTTTCCTCCAATTGACTGCATTGTTTCCACGGAGAATATATTTAATATGATATTTAAGTGTGTCAAGTTTGATCAAATTTGGTTCCCGTTATATGTACACCAGAGTTGGGAAAATATGGTAGACTATTTCATATTTTAGACCCATTTTCAATGGGATTTTCCTCCAATTGACTTCATAGTTTCCATGGAGAATATATTTAATATGATATTTAAGTGTGTCAAGTTTGATAAAATTTGGTTCAGAGTTATATAAAGCCTCCATATATTCGTTTTTCCGGTTTATACAAATATGGCCAAAATTCCCACACTTTACACAAAATTCTGTGATAATTTCCCCATATCTTGGTCATATCCTACACACTGTAATGCCAGACTTTCCACAGAACGGTTGAGTTTTAAATAAGGCTCCAAGTCGCCCGACTTGACCAAATACTATATCAAACCCTCACTTGACCACATATCTTGGCAAGATCTAACCAATATCCTTGTAAAATCGTCACTGCTGAGTAGCAAAAATTGTAAATGTTACTCAAATTGTCCTATATCTCAAATACATAAGTATCGCCTGACAAATCGCAAATGCTCTTTTGTACAATTGCCTCAAAATTTCTCTCGCTTCATATTTCCCATATTTTTTATTAACATTGTGCTTCATTCCAGGGCGTTAGCCAATTTCAATTTTAATTCTAGAGATTTTGTAGAAGTACAAAAAATTGTCTCCATTATAAGTATTTGTATCTGGAAATACAAACCTTTATATAGCTCCCAGCAAATTTGAAGTAGTTGAGATGGTAACACAAATGTTGCTCTACATGGTGGTGAAGGGTATAATATAGTCAGCCCCGCCCGACTTTAGACTTTACTTACTTGTTTTTAATGTAAAGAAATCGTCCTTAAATAAACTGAAATATTGAACCTTTTGGATTTAGGATGAAAACGATTCAAATATAGGCTTAGATTTATTTTAAAGATTTTGAATCTTTGGTTTAAAGTTTTTGGAATAACGAAAAAATATTTTATTTACGGCCATTTGCGTATAGCTCCGTTAGGCTTTAACTCCCAGTTAACTGAAAGAAAAGTGGTAATATCTTCTCTCCGGTTAACTTTAAATGAAAAATTTCAGCGGTTAAGTTCTTTACCGACATACGGAATAAATAGGCAAGATGACCGATATGTCTATTGCACGGTTTAAAAGTTCGTTAGCTATGGTAGCACTAACAGAGGTTCATGAAAATGGGGGTTAAAGTATCTGTTATAGTTTGAATTTTTAAACTGGCATTTGTTTGTACTTGAATGAAAATTGCATAAATGAGATCTGTATCCTGTTCTTAATTTTATTGATTCCTATTTTTAAGCTAGATAGGTCCCTAATTTGTTATACCCTCCACCGTAGGGTAACTTTGTCATTCCATTTGTAACACATGGAAATATTGCTCTAAGGCCCCATAAAGTATATATATTCTGGGTCGTGGTGAAATTCTGAGTCGATCTGAGCATAGCCGTCCGTTCGTCTGTTGAAATCACGCTAACTTCCAAACGAAACAAGAATCGACTTGAAACTTGGCACAATTAGTTGTTATTGATGTAGGTCGGATGGTATTATTTGGTTTTTATCCAAATTGCCGGAAATTAGAAATATAGACGTATCTTAGGACCATAAAGAGGTATGCCGAAAATGGTCCGTATCGGTCCATGATTTGGTATAGCCCCTATATAGACTGATCTCTCGATTTTACTTCTTGGGCTTCTAGAATTCTTAGTTTTCACCAATTCGTCTGAAACTGTAATTCTAGAGGTATTTGAGGAGAATTAAGAGGTAGTGAGTATTGGCCCCATATAGACCTAACTCCCGAATTTATTTCTAGGACTTCAAATCAAGCCATTATTTCATCATATGCACGATATGTTTATGATTTCTCTATAACTCAAACAAAATTGGTTCACATAAATCCAGAATCTGAGCTGGTCTTCATAGAACAGGTGTATTTTTATTATGCATATCGAGAGGTTAATTCTTCGTCGTCAAAGGGTTAATTCCATTTTTTTTTGGGATATATAAATCTTTTGAGTTGTTGTAAGCAACACAAATATCACTCCTATGTCAAAACGTTTTGAGTACACTAAAAAAATAGTTACGTGGTAATAAAGATTACGCAACCTAAATTTTAGCATGTGAAATTTACAAAATATTAAGGACAAATTTCATTAAAATAATGAAATTTTAATTAAAATAAAATTTGTAATTTTTGCTTCAAAATTTTTATTCATTAAATTTAGGACACAAATTTTTTAAATTTGAGTCCTTCCATTAAAGTCGCAAGTCCTTGAATTAAGGCTATTTTTCCTTAAAGTTAAGAAACACATTTTTGATTTAAAGAAATTGGCCTTAAATTAACTGAAATATTGAAATTTTAAATTTAATTTGGGCAAAGCCCTAGAGACTGCAAGATGGTTGGATGTACAGCTGTTTCGGAATTACCGCTTTCCTCATCAGCATCTTCTACTTGCAGCGAAACTATCAACCAATTATCAGAATAAATAAAAATAATTCACTCAACCCAAAGTGAACTACACTTGATAGTCGGCTACTGCCTAAACAAATTTTTTCGGAAAGTTCAAGTGTAGTTCACTTTGGGTTGAGTGAATTACCCGAATTTATTCTGATAATTGGTTGATAGTTTCGCTGCAAGTAGAGGATGCTGATGAGGAATGTGGATTTTCCGAAATAGCTGTTCATTTTAAATCCTTAGGGAATAAGGGAAAGTCGAAAAATGCCTAGATTTAGAATGAATTTACTACATTGCAACACTAATGTTTCCCAATCCCTAGCTAAAGGGTGATACGGTCAAAATTTGGTCAAGGGAAAACGCGTGTAAATCGGTGAAATCGTTTATTTAAAAAATAAAATTAAATTTCTTTTTCAAGTTCAATTAGTATAAAATTCAGGAAAAATATTCAGTTAGGCTTTCGCTTTCCAAATCCGAATTGCCGGGCCTCACGCTTGACACCTGCCATCAGATTTTGTACAGCCACCTTGTCCACCTTCTTCGCCGCAGAAAGCCAGTTTGCCTTGAAATGCTGCTCGTTCTTAGCAGTTTTTTTGGTCTTCTTTAGGTTCCGCTTGACAATAGCGCAGTATTTCTCAATTGGGCGGAGCTTTGACGTGTTGGGAGGGTTCTTGTCCTTGGGAACCACCTGCACGTTGTTAGCGGCGTACCACTCCATGGCCTTTTTACCGTAATGGCAAGATGCCAAATCCGGCCAAAACAGTACGGAACAACCGTGTTTCTTCAGCAAAGGCAGCAGACGTTTATTCAGACACTCTTTCACGTAAATTTCTTGGTTGACAGTCCCGGAAGCTATGAAAATGCTGCTTTTCAAGCCACAGGTACAGATGGCTTGCCAAACCAGATATTTCTTTGCGAACTTTGACAGTTTTATGTGCTTGAAAATATCTGCTACCTTTCCCCTTCCTTTTGCCGTATAATACTCCTGTCCCGGAAGCTGCTTGTAGTCGGCTTTGACGAAGGTTTCGTCGTCCATTACCACGCAGTTAAACTTCGTCAGCATCGTCGTGTACAAGCCTCCGGGATCGCGCTTTGGCCATCGTATTTTGTTTATCATCGCGATTTGGAGTCACTACCTTCTTGTAAGTCGATAGTCCGGCT
Source organism: Haematobia irritans (assembly GCF_050003625.1). Lineage (NCBI taxonomy): Eukaryota > Metazoa > Arthropoda > Insecta > Diptera > Muscidae > Haematobia > Haematobia irritans. The sequence continues at coordinate 182,919,350 of NC_134397.1, read as the reverse complement.
CGTTTTTTGGCTCGATGCACGGTTGTAGACGATACACCCATCTTATTTGCGGCATCTCGGAGAGATAGGTTGGGGTTTCGCTTGAAACTACCGGCAACTCTCTTTGTCGTCTCAGCGGCTTCCGGTTTTCCCCTCGATCCAGACTTCCTGGCTGTCGACAAACGTTCCACAAACACTTTAATTACATTTGTAACGGTTGATTTGGCAACTTTTAGCGATTTTGCCAGCTTTGCGTGCGAGTAGCTCGGATTTTCGCGATGCGCGAGCAAAATTTTGATACGCTGCTCATCTTGCTTGGACGGCATTTTGACAACTGAAGAGTGAATTCCAAAATTAAAATAGGGGCAACATTCTACACACTCACCTTCAAAATGAGGGTTGTTCAGGTTTTTTAAATGCAAAATTGAAAGAAATACGTCAAGTTTATATTGACCAAATTTTGACCGTATCACCCTTTATAAATGGCAATCCTCGCATTGAAAGAAATCTTAGACCGAATTTTAAAAAAATTTTGTGTTGGCCCATTAATTTGTTTTCGTAAATAAAATTATCTTTCTTTTCATTAAATATCGATTTTTACATCCCTATATCAAACCCAAAACCATTAACACCTTTTTTCCGCTGAGTCAGTATTGTGGTGATTATCTCAAAGTTAAAACTCTCCTTGAGAAAAATCAATTTCAATTTTAAAGTCACCATTCAATATGCGGCTCATTTTACGATATTAGTGAACAATGGTGGCATTCCCATTTTTTTTGTTTGAAAGAAGAACCAAAACAGCCTTTAAACAAAGAAAAAGGATAATAAACCGGAAGATGAATAAACGAAATGAAAAACAATTTGCTCATCATAAAAAAGCTTAGAGTTTTTTTCTCTACATAAACCAAAAGGTCCCTTTCGTCCCTCCTTCTCAATACCACACTAATATAAAGACAACATCCTCAGATATCTTTTAAAATGGGTGAGGGCGTGGACATGACTGTAAGAAACAGAAATAAAATAGGACAAAAAAATAAATGCAATAAATTAAATTAAAGGAAAATATAAATAGAAGGATGAAGACAACAACTTTTGTTTTCGAAAATAGCCAGAGTCTTTTATAACAAGGCTAACCACTACAAGCATACACAAATACTCATACACATCTAGAGCTTATGCTACATCCATTTGCATAAACAGCATCGTCGAAGGATATTTTCATTGCGGAAGATAGATTTTATAGAACAATTCCGTCTTAAAGGCAAAGGAAGCTGATAACAATAATAAAGAAAAGATTTAACAAAAAATACAATTCAAGAAATAATTATTAATAATTTTATGGAGAAGAAAAACCAAGTATATACGGCCGTAAGTTCGGCCAGGCCGAATCTTATATACCCTCCATACGTGGTATATACCAAACAAAAAAGGTATGTATTGGTAAGTCTACAAATAACAGGTTCGCTGATAAGTCCCCGGTCTGACACATAGATGGCGTCGCTAGTATTAAATGCATATTATTTTTATATACTACCAACCTTCAAATGATTCGTGTTAAAATTCGACCTCTGTAAGTCAATTAGTTTGTGAGATAGAGCGTCTTTTGTGAAACAACTTTTGTTATTGTGAAAAAAAATGGAAAAGAGGAATTTCGTTTTTTTATAAAATACTGTTTTCTGAAGGGAAAAAATACTGTGGAAGCAAAAACTTGGCGAGTCCGGAAACTCGACTCTGCCCCAGGGAAATCAACAATAATTGATTGGTATGCAAAATTCAAGCGTGGTGAAATGAGCACGGAGGACGGTGAACGCAGTGGACGCCCGAAAGAGGTGGCTACCGACGAAAACATCAAAAAAATCCACAAAATGATTTTGAATGACCGTAAAATGAAGCTGATCGAGATGGCAGAGGCCTTAAAGATATCAAAGGAACGTGTTGGTCATATCATTCATCAGTATATGGATATGCGGAAGCTCTGTGCAAAATGGGTGCCGCGCGAGCTCATATTTGACCAAAAACAACAACGTGTTGATGATTCTGAGCGGTGTTTGGGCATGGAATAATTTTTATCGATTATCTTGAGAAGGGAAAACCATCAACAGTGACTATTATATGGCGTTATTGGAGCGTTTGAAGGTCGAAATTGTGGCAAAACGGCCCCATATGAAGAAGAAAAAAAAGGTGTTGTTCCACCAAGACAACGCACCCTGCCACAAGTCATTGAGAACGATGGCAAAAATTCATGAATTGGGCTTCGAATTGCTTCCCCACCCACCGTATTCTCCAGATCTGGCCCCCAGCGACTTTTTCTTGTTCTCAGACCTCAAAAGGATGCTCGCAGCGAAAAACGTTTGGCTGCAATGAAGAGGTGATCGCCGAAACTGAGCCCAACCTGTTAATTACGAATCGATATGGAATTTTGCATGGCATATAGAGATCCAGAATGGCGGTCGCTTATATGGGGGCTATATATGTTACAATTATGAACCTGATATGGATTTGTGATTGGGGATCGATTTATCTGAGGGCTATATATAACTATAGACCGATATGGACCTAGTTAGGCATGTTTGTTAACGGCCATATACTAGCACAATGTACCAAATTTCAACTGACTCGGATGAAATTTGCTCCTCCAAGAGGCTCCAAAATTAAATTTCGGGATCGGTTTATATGGGGGCCATATAATTATGGACTGATATGGGCCACTTGTTGGATGTCATATATTAAAATCACGTACCAAATTTCAACCAAATCGGATAAATTTTGCTCTTCCAAGGGGCTCCGGAGGTCAAATCTGGGAATGGGTTTATATGGGGGCTATATGTAATTATGGACCGATTTCGACCAATTTTTGCATGGGTGTTTGAGGCCATATATTAACACCATATACTAAATTTCAGCCGGATCGGATGAAATTTGCTTGTCTTAGAGACTCCGCAAGCCAAATCTTGGGATCGGTTTATATGGGGCCTATATATAATTATGGACCGATGTGGACCAATTTTTGCATGGTTGTTAGAGATCTTCTGCTGACACCATGTACCAAATTTCAGCCGGATCGGATGAAATTTGCTTCTCTTAGAGGATCCGAAAGCCAAGTTTTGGGGGTCCGTTTATATGGGGGCTATACGTATAAGTGAACCGATATGGCCCATTTGCAATACCATCCAACCTACATCAATGCCAAGTTTCAAGCCGACAGCTTGTTTCGTTCGGAAGTTAGCGTGATTTGAACAGACGGACATGCTTAGATCGATTCAGAATTTCACCACGACCCAGATTATATATACTTTATGGGGTCTTCAATTAAAAATTTCAATGAAAAATTTAATTGATTCAACAATTTTTTAAATTGAAACAAAAATTAATCATAACAAGTAAGGAAAGTCTAAAGGCGGGCGGGGCCGACTATATTATACCCTGCACCACTTTGTAGATCTAAATTTTCGATACGATATCACATCTGTTAAATGTGTTGGGGGCTATATATAAAGGTTTGTCCCAAATACTTACTTTTAAATATCACTCGATCTGGACAGAATTTGACTATAGACTTCTACAAAATCTATAGACTCAAAATTTAAGTCGGCTAATGCCCTAAGGTGGAACACAATGTTAGTATAAAGCAAGTAAGGAAAGTCTAAAGTCGGGCGGGGCCGACTATATTATACCCTGCACCACATTTGTAGATCTAAATTTTCGATACCATATCACATCCGTCAAATGTTTTGGGGGCTATATATAAAGGTTTGTCCCAAATACTTACATTTAAATATCACTCGATCTGGACAGAATTTGACAGACTTCTACAAAATCTATAGACTCAAAATTTAAGTCGGCTAATGTACTAGGGTGGAACACATTTATATCTGAAGCAATTTTAAGGAAACTTCGCAAAAGATTATATATGATTTATCGCTCGATATATATGTATTAGAAGTTTAGGAAAAATAGAGTCATTTCTACAACTTTTCGACTAAGCAGTGGCGATTTTACAAGGAAAATATTTGTATTTTGACCATTTTTGCCGAAATCAGAAAAACATATATATGGGAGCTATATCTAAATCTGAACCGATTTCAACCAAATTTTGCACACATGGCTACAATGCTAATTCTACTCACTGTGCAAAATTTCAATTAAATCGGAGTAAAAGATTGGCCACTGTGGTCATATGAGTGTAAATCGGGCGAACTATATATATGGGAGCTATATCTAAATCTGAACCGATTTCAATAAAATTTGGCACACTTGACTACACTACTAATTGTACTCCTAGTGCAAAATTTCAATCAAATTGGGGTAAAACTCTGGCTTCTGGGACCGTATTAGTCCATATCGGGAGAAAGATATATATGGGAGCTATATCTAAATCTGAACCGATTTCAATAAAATTTGGCACACTTGACAACACTACTAATTGTACTCCTAGTTCAAAATTTCAACCAAATTGGGGTAAAACTCTGGCTTTTGGGGCCATATTAGTCCATATCGGGCAAAAGATATATATGGGAGCTATATCTAAATCTGAACCGATTTCTTCCAAAATCAATAGGTATCTATTCTGAGCCAAAACACATACTTGTGCCAAATTTGAAGTCGATTGGACTAAAACTGCGACCTAGACTTTGATTACAAAAATGTGTTCACGGACAGACGGACATGGCTATATCGACTCAGGAGCCCACGCTGAGCATTTCTGCCAAAGACACCATGTGTCTATCTCATCTCCTTCTGGGTGTTGCAAACATATACACTAACTTATAATACCCCGTTCCACAGTGTGGAGCAGGGTATATAAATTAAATAGATCAATTAATTTCGTGATTGAATTGAAATTTTTTTGTGTTTTTTGAAGTCAAATACACAGAGAGACTTTGAAGTTACACTAGATTTTAATAATAACACAACTCGAATGAACATTTTGAATTTTATGCTTTTAATAAAATTCGGTCTATATGGGAGCTATATCAAAATTAAAATTTGATTTTAGGAATCTAAAGAACGTCTATTCAAACATGCATTTTTATTGTCTACAATGTTTGAAATGCCAAGTAGCATATTAAAATATAGCTTCCATATAAACACTGACATTGATGGCAATTATTCAACGCCACCCTAGTATACAAATATTCATTACACCCTAGGTATTTCAATATAAGCAACAGCAAATGCTAATAAAGAAATGAATGAGCAAAATAAAAATAAATCTCGGAAAATTTACATTTAAATTTTAACTCAACCATGGAAAACAAAAACAAAAAAGAAAAAAAAAACTAGAACAAATAAAAAAGTAAAATAAATAAACTTTTGTGCAAATAGTTTTTACAGCTGCACAAAATCATCAGGAGAATCATCATTAAAACATTGGCTGTTGGTGATAAAGTTTTCTGCAATTTTTCATTTTGGAAAAAAAAGTTTATTTCAGTGGGGGGAAAATATGCAAATTTATTACTATAATTAAACGATGGACGCTTAAAGATTCAAGAGAATTGATTCCAGATGTTTTATAGACAAAAAATAATAATAATAAATAAAACAAAAAAAAAAAACTTACAGAAAAGCACTTGTGGTATAGAAGTATATATAGGAATTTGAAAAGTTTTTTTTTATTTCTTTGTGCACTGAAAAAAAGCATGCCCGTTTCCAAAGATCTTGTCTTTACTTTAAAAGTTTTAGTATTGATTCCGAGCCAAGGAAGCGGAAAATACAAATAAGGATGCTTTTAAGACACAATTTTCTTTTGAATTTTAGTTTTGTGTACTTGCTTCTAGGCAGCAAACTTAAATTTTTGATTTTTTTTTTCTACTTTTTTTCTTCATATGCTATCAAAGTCTTTTAAAAACGAGTTAACGATAACTTTATTTTCGAAATTTAGACTCGACTTCCAGTAGAAATTATGCTATGTTTCGAATAAAAAACGTCTTTAAAATAAAGTTTTGAAAAACGTGTCCTATATTTGAACGATTTTTTGCTTTGTGGTCAAGATGCAAAAATACAACAAATTTAAAGACAATTTCATTAATTTTAAAGAATTTTTCTGAATTATTAAAGTCAAGTTGATCTTAGCCCAAATATTTTTTCTTTCATGTTATGATATCCATTTTTAATTGAAATCACTTAATTATAAGGACAATACGACTTCATTGAAAAGTTTATCGACTTTTGGACAAGGAAAAATACTTTATATTGTATATTATTGTATATAAATATTATATATATATTATTTATATTATTGCTTTCGTATTTTAAAGACATGAAATCTTTGACCTCACCACAATATTTTTTTCAGTGTGGAAACAATAGTTTTAAATACAATTTCCCAAGAGACACCAATATAAATCAAATACACAAGATAAATAATGTTTATTTAAATTGTCTGGAAAATAGCTATATCATTGAATAATTGGTATAGGAAGTGATTTTTAATGGATGAAAATATTTAGATAAGTAAGAAACAGGCAAAGGCGAGGAGAGCCTATTATTTACCAGAACATTAAAATAAACGCATACGCATAATTTATAGAAGCTTTAAAACATTTAGAAATTCCGTTTCTTGAAAGTTTATAATGGATTCATTAGACAGAAAAGGGATTAAATCGAAATATCTGAAAATATACTAAACAAGTATATGCAGGGCCGAATCTTAAATACCCACCACCATGATTTTCAATTTCTGGCAATTTAGATAAAAACTACGCATTATATAAGTCTAAGAACTAGAATCTGGAGATCGGTCTATACGGGTGCTATATCAAAACATGGGCCTATACTCACCATTTTTGGCACACTTCTTTATGGTCCAAAAATACGTCTAGATATCAAATTTCAGGCAAATTGGATAAAAACTACGGTTTTTATAAGCCCAAGAAGTAAAATCGGAAGATCGTTCTATATAGGTGCTATATAAAAACATGGGCCGATACTCACCATTTTTCCCAGACTTCTCTATGGCCCTAAAATTAGCAAATTGGATAAAAAGTACGAATTCTATAAGCCCAAGAAGTAAAATCAGGAGATCGGTCCATATGGGGGCTATACCAAAACATGGACCGATACCCACTATTTTTGACACACCTCTTTATGGTCCTAAAACACCTCTAGATTTCCAATTTCAGGCAAATTAGATAAAAACTAAGGTGTCTATATGCCCAAAAAATAAAATCGGAAGATCGGTCTATATGGGGGCTATACCAAAACATGGACCGATACTCACCATTTTTTACACACCTCTACATGGTACCAAAATACCTCAACATTTTCAATTTCAGGCAAATCGGATAGTAAATACAGTTTCTAGAAGCCCAAGAAGTAAAATCAGGAGATCGGTCTATAAGTGGGCTATACCAATATATGGACCGATACTCACCATTTTTGACACACCTCTACATGGTTCTAAAATACGTCTAGATTTCCAATTTCAGGCATATTGGATAAAAACAAAGCCCAAGAAATAAAATCGGGATATTGGGTCTATGTGTGGGCTATACCAAAACATGGACCGATAGACACCATTTTCGGCAAAATTATTTGTGATCCTCAAATACCTATAGATATCCAAATTCAAGCAAATTGGATAGAAAATACGGTTTCTTGAAGCCCAATAGCTCAAATCGGGAGGCCGGTTTATATGGGGGCTACATCAAGACATAGACCGATGGGGCATCATTTTCGTCACACCTATTTGTGGTCCTAAAATATCTCGGATTGAAAGTACGGTTTCCAAAAGCCCAAGAAGTAAAATCGGGAGATCGGTCTATATGGTCTATATTTTCGGCACACTTATTTCTGGTCCTCAAGTTCCTCTAGATATCCAATTTCAGGCATATCGTATAGAAAATACGGTTTTTATAAGCCCAAGACCTCAAATTGGATGATCGCTTTATATGGGGGCTATATCAAAACCTGCACCGAAACCTCGAATTTCACCTGCCTGCAAACAAAATCCGAATCTGTGCCAAATTGCAAGACGATATCTCCATTATTGAAAGCAGTAGCGTGATTACTACAGACAGACGGACATGGTTATATCGTCTAAGAATTTCTCACTGATCAAGCATATATATACTTTATATAGTCGGAAATCGATATTTCAATGTGTTACATACAGAATGACAAACTTATTATACCCCCGTCACCATTCTATGGTGGTGGGTATAAAAATCCTAACGCGGAGGCATATATGAATTTTTATACACTACGCCACACTGTGGAACATATGCACTAACTTATAATAGTTAGTGCATATGTTTGCAACACCCAGAAGGAGAAGAGACAGACATATGGTGCCTTTGGCAAAATTGCTCAGCGTCGACCTCTGAGTCGATGTAGCCATGTCCGTCGGTCTGTGAACACATTTTTGGAATCAAAGTCTAGGTAGCAATTTTAGACCAATTGACTTTAAATTTGGCTCAAGTATGTGTTTTGGGTCAGAATAGAACCCTATTGATTTTGGTAGAAATCGGTTCATTTTTAGATACAGCTCCCATATATAATACATACATATGTTATATAAGATATTATTTTTCGGCCGATATGGCCCCAGAAGCCAGAATTTCAGCCTAATTTACTTTAAATTTTGCAAACGGAGAGCAATGAATAGTGCAAAATTTGGTTGAAATCAGTTCATATTTAGATATAGTTGCCTTATATATCTTTCGTCCGATTTGCACTCATATAAATACAGTGGTCAAATTTGTAATCTTGACCACAAAGCAAAAAAGCGTTTAAAAATAGCAGCAGTTTTTCAACACTTTATTTTAAATTCGTTTTTTACGAGTCTGAATTTGGAAATTTAAGTAGTCGTTCAAACGTTTTTGATGAACTTTGATAGCACATAAAGAAAAAAACTTCTTTGGCTCAGAATCAATAGCAAAATAATTAGTGTAAAGACAAAATCTTTGGAGCCAGGCCTGTTTGTTTTTTTTTTTTCAGTGTATGGGGGGATACCCCGCAACAGGCAAACCATATTAGGAACACATTTTTAGGGCCCAAAAATACTTTTGGATTTTCAATTTCCAGCAAATCGGCTAAAAGTTGCGGAATCAAGAAGCTAAGGAAGTAAAATTAGGAGATAGGAAAAGGGAAAAAATAAATTATTAATATTGTGTGGATTGCATATCCTAAAATTTAGGTTCCATATTCGTTCACATCAGGTCAATATTTGTTAGTATAGTGGTATTGATAATTAAATGAAGGTATTTTTGTTTTTTTTTTAAGACAAATACATTATTTTGGCAAGGGAAATATTGAAAGAAAACAATAACATCTATCTCAAGTTACAAATTTTGTCGTTAGCGAGGTCGTACTTATGCAGAACGTAGAACTACTACTTGCCTCTAAGGAGAAGGAAAATTATTGAACAAAATTTGTCCTATTTGTAGTGCGCATGTGAAGGGAACTGATATCGCTAACTTCCGAACGAAACAAGCTATCGGCTTGAAACTTGGCACAAGTAGTTGTTATTGATCTTGGTCGGATGGTATTGCAAATGGGCCATATCGGACGTTTACGTTTACGTATAGCCTCCATATAAACCGATCCCCAGATTTGACCTCCGGAACCACTTGGAGGAGAAAATTTCATCCAATGCGGTTGAAATTTGGTACGTTGGTGTTAGTATATGGTCTCTAAAACCATGCAAAAATTGGTCCCTATCGGTCCATAATTATATATAGCCCTCATATAAATCGATCACCAGATTTGACCTCCGGAACCACTTGGAAGAGAAAATTTCATGCAATGCGGTTGAAATTTGGTACGTGGTGTTACTATATGGTCTCTAATAATAATAATGTATTTCTATAGAAAATTTTGTCAAAATTGTATTTCTATAGAAAATTTTGTCAAAATTTTATTTCTATAGAAAATTTTATCAAAATTTTATTACTATACAAAATTTTGTCAAGATTTTATTTCTATAGAAAATTTTGTCACAATTTTATTGCTTTAGAAAATTTTGTCAAAATTTTATTTTTATAAAAAAATTTTGTCAAAATTTTATTTCTATAGAAAATTTTGTCAAAATTTTATTTCTATAGAAAATTTTGTCAAAATTTTATTTCTATAGACAATTTTGTCTATACAAAATTTTGTCAAGATTTTTTATCTATACAAAATTTTGTCAAGATTTTATTTCTATAGAAAATTTTGTCAAAATTTTATTGCTTTAGAAAATTTTGTCAAAATTTTATTGCCTTAGAAAATTTTGTCAAAATTTTATTTTTACAGAAAATTTTGTCAAAATGTTATTTTTATAAAAAATTTTGTCAAAATTTTATTTCTATAGAAAATTTTGTCAAAATTTTATTGCTTTAGAAAATTTTGTCAAAATTTTATTTTTATAAAAAGTTTTGTCAAAATTTTATTTCTATAGAAAATTTTGTCAAAATTTTATTTCTATAGAAAATTTTGTCAAAATTTTATTTCTATAGAAAATTTTGTCAAAATTTTATTTCTATAGAAAATTTTGTCAAGATTTTATTGCTTTAGAAAATTTTGTCAAGATTTTATTTCTACAGAAAATTTTGTCAAAATTTTATTGCTTTAGAAAATTTTGTCAAACTGAATTAGATACGTATGGTCTAACTTACAATTGAGAAGACGGTGTTAAGAAGTTTTAAGATACCTTGCCATCGGCAAGTGTTTCCGCAACCGAAGTAATTCGATTGTGGATGACAGTCTTTAGTACAAGTTTTTATGCAATCGATGGTGGAGGGTACATAAAATTCAGCCTGGCCGAACTGACGGCCGTATATACTTGGTGTAATTGTCCTTATTGGGTTTGCAATTCAGACAATTAAGAAAAAATTGCATAGAACAAAGGTTTTTGAATTCAAGAGTGCGTTTGTGCCTATATCACAATCTTTGAATGTATTTTAAAATTATGTTATGTAATCGTCCTTTTTTTGTTTAATATATACCCCGTATGGACTAACATACAATTTAGACGACGGTGTTAAGAAGTTTTAAGATATCTTGTCATCGGCAAGCGTTACCGCAAACCAAATAATTCGATTGTGGATAACAGTCTTTAGTAGAAATTTCTTCGCAATCGATGTTGGAGGGTACATAAAATTCGGTCTGGCCGAACTTACGGCCGTATACACTGTGTTTACACTAATATGTTAATGCTTTAAAAACAGAATGGAAAATTAAATATGTCTCCATGATTGGTGGGGAAATACAAAGATAAGAAACAGATCACAATGGACTGAATAGCCTGATACATCGGGCTGCCAACTAACCTAATCTAACCTAACTTAACCTAAACAAACTACCAATCTCATTTAGTGGTCTTCCATGCCGAATATTTGTTAATTTAAATTCCGAATAAAAAAAAATACACAAATTAAAAATCTCCTTACAAGCCTAAATCATCTATGACTGTCATTTTTGCCCAAAAATCCCATCTATTAAAAAAAATTATAACAAACTTTTACTCGAAGTTCGATTAACACAAAACTCCCACCACAAAAAAAAAAACTTCCACCACACCGTAAATTTTGATAATCATTTTTTGTTCCATGTATAACAAACAACAGCAAATACAAAAATGTTAACACTTAATATGTAACAAAATCTAACCAAACCCAACAAAAGAAAATAAAGTGAGATTTTATAAAAAAAAAAAAAACTTTTTTATTTCAATTTTACCTTCTAATAAACAGCCAAAACTAATTAACTTCCACCTTTGCAAAAAAAATTAAATAATAAAAGTAAATTAAATTTTAATTAGCCAAAACAAAAAAAAAAAAAAATACCTGTTAGTAAAATATCCCACATGAAAGTTAAGCAAATAAAAAACTTAAATTATTGAAATAGGAAAACTAAAGTCAACGTTGTTTTTTTTTTTTTTTTTTTTTTTTTGATAAAAGGCAGTAATCACAATTTATCACAATTATCACTTTTTGTGTTAACATATCAGAGCATTTTAAACCTTAAAAAAAAAACAAACAAAATCCAACAAATTTTTTTAGTAAAATGCCAAACTATCTCTATTTGAATAACAAAATAAAATACATAAATACGGTATAGAAAAAAAATCATAAAAAGAAAAATAAATTATTGTTAAAAAATCAACTATAAATGTAAAATTGAAAAGTGATATTAGCAAAACAAACTACAAACTATAGAAAAAAAATAATAAAAATCCCAATATACCTACAAGTATAATCACTTAGGAATAAATACATATATATTATGTATTTAAGTATTATTATAAAAAAAATAAACAATAGAAAAAAATTAAACAATAAATATAATTGTTAAATGAAAATTCCAAAATCCTAGAATAAAAAAAAAAAAAAACAATACAAATAAATAAATCTCTCAGATTTTCACACTAACAATTTGGCAACCTTTTTTAAAGCCAGATTACAGCGAAACATATGTATAAATATTGGAAAAATAATACAAATTAAAAAATTGAAAAATCCATTGAATTTATCCATTATTATATTCTCTATAATTGTTGGAAAAAATCTTTGAATGGCATGCAAAAATGTATATTTTTCAAATTTACAATAAAAACAAAATATTTTTATTTTATCAAATCCCAGTATTTACATCACACACACACACATAACCATTTACACCAAACAATACATTTAAATATCGCTACATCACCTACTTGTACACATCAACAAAAAATCCATAAAATCTTATATGAAACTGTAATAAAAGGATGAATAAAATATTGAAAAAAATAATACCTTGTAATTTATTGATATGATTAATTAAAGTAAAAACCTACTGAATGAAGTATATATAAATAAATAAATAGAAAAAAAGCGAAATTATATGTAAAAGAAAATATTATAGCATTTTCGATTTTATTACAGTATTTGGTAAGGTTATAATCAAGAGGTAAGAAATTATTTTACGACAAATCTCTAAACCATAACCTCTGCAATAAAATGTGTCTATAATGAAAAAAAAAAAAAAAACATGCCCGACTAATGACTAATGAGAGAACATATTTTTTTTTGTAAATGTCGGGCGGAAGATCTATACGCGAGCCGATTTAATCCACATTTTCAAAAAGGTTCGTTAGTGCTTCGTCAGCTGACGAAATTTTAAACCGCACTGTGGACATATCTGTCATATTGCCTATATATTCCATACAGGGTTGATAAAGTTGACACTTTTGTGCTTTTTTTACACATTTCGACATCCAAAAATACCATGGCAAGACCGCGATCCTTTTGGTACTTTTTCATTACAATTACTTTATTTGTATTCTATTTCACATTGAAGAAATAAACATATTCCAAAATGTGGATATTTTAGTTTTTATTACAGTATATCAACACTTTTGAGAGGAATATTGTCTATACCATGTTCGTCCGCAAATGTGAAACGTGAAATGTTTTTTTTTGGCCACACTGAGGAACAGAGTATTATATTTAAGATAGTGCATATACACTATCTTAAATATAATACTCTAATCGAATTTATTTCGGCATAAGCCGGCTATCATACAAACAATTTTTTCGGAAGGTTCAAGTGTGGTTCATTGTTGGGTTTAATGAACTGCCTGAATTTATTCTGATAATTGGTTGATAGTTTTGCTGCAAGTAAAGGATGATGATGAGGAATGTGGTAATTCCGAAACAGCTGTACATCCAACCATCTTGCAGTCTATAAGGCTTTGCCCAAATAAATTTGACAAACATTATTTTCCTCTGTTGGTTAAGCTACACTTGTAGTTTAGTCAATGTATGGTTTTAAGCCGCAATCAAAAAACCACAACAATGCTTAAAGAACAAAACCAACAATAACAAAACGAAATACAATTTTGACAAAATTTCCTATAGAATAAAAATGTTGACAAGATTTACTATAGAAATAAAATGTTGACAAAATTTTCTATAGAAATAAAAATTTGAAAATTTTTCTATAGAAATAAAATTTTGAACAATTTTCTATTGAAATAAAATTTTGAAAAATTTTCTACAGAAATAAAATTTTGACAAAATTTTCTATAGAAATAAAATTTTGACAAATTTTCCTATAGAAATAAAATTTTGACAAATTTTCCTATAGAAATAAAATTTTGACAAAATTTCCTATATTTAGAATAAAAATGTTGACAAGACTTACTATAGAAATAAAATTTTGACAAAATTTTCTATAGAAATAAAAATTTGAAAAATTTTGTATAGAAATAAAATTTTAAAAAATTTTCTATAGAAATAAAATTTTGAAAAATTTTCTATAGAAATAAAATTTTCACAGAATTTTTTGTAGAAATAAAATTTTGACAAAATTTTCTATACAAATAAAATTTTGACAAAATTTTCTATAGAAATAAAATTTTGACAAAATTTTCTATGGAAATAAAAATTTGACAAAATTTTCTATAGAAATTAAATGTTGACAAAATTTTCTATAGAACTAAATGTTGACAAAATTTTCTATGGAGAAAATTTTCTATTGACAAAATTATCTATGGAAATAAAGTTTTGACAAAATTTCCTAAAGAATAAAAATTGGACAAAATTTTCTACAGAAATAAAATTTTGACAAAATTTTCTATAGAAATAAAAATTTGAAAAATTTTCTATAGAAATAAAAATTTGAAAATTTTTCTATAGAAATAAAAATTTGACAAAATTTTCTATAGAAATAAAATTTTGACAAACATTTTCTATAAAAATAAAATCTTGACAAAATTTTCTATATAAATAAAATTTTGACAAAATTTTCTATAGAAATAAAATTTTGACCAAATTTTCTATAGAAATAAAATTTTGACAAAATTTTCTAAAGAAATAAAATTTTTACAAAATTTTCTAAAGAAGAAAAATTTTCTATAGAAATAAAATTTTGACAAAATTTTTTTAGAAATTAAATTTTGACCAAATTTTCGATAGAAATAAAATATATCATCCTGATTCCATATATCAGTTAGGAACTTAACTGTTGAAAATTATTCAGTTAAAGTTAACCGGAGAGAAGATATTTGCAATATACTTTCTGTTGACTGGCAGTTAAAGCCTAATGGAGCTACCGGAAAACGGCCGCAAACCAAATTTGGCATGCATAGTCGGAATGTTAGCTCTACTCCCTGTACAAAATTTCGCGTTCATACCCAGCCAAAACAAGTAAAGAAAGTCTAAAGTCGGGCAGGGCCGACTATATTATATCCTGCACCACTTTGCAGATCTAAATTTTCGATACCATATCACATCCGTCAAATGTGTTGGGTGCTATATATAAAGGTTTGTCCCAAATACATACATATAAATATCGCTCGATCTAGACAGAATTTGATAGACTTCTACAAAATCTATAGACTCCAAATTTAAGTCGACTAATGCACTAGGGTGGAACACAATATTAGTAAAAAAATATGGGAAACATTTAAATCTGAAGCAATTTTAAGGAAACTTCGCAAAAGTTTATTTATTATTTATAGCTCGATATATATGTATTAGAAGTTAAGGAAAATTAGAGTCATTTTTACAACTTTTCGACTAAGCAGTGGCGATTTGACAAGGAAAATGTTGGTATTTTGACCATTTTTGTCGAAATCAGAAAAACATATATATGGGAGCTATATCTAAATCTGAACCGATTTCAACCAAATTTGGCACACATAGCTACAATACTAATTCTACTCCCTGTGCAAAATTTCAACTAAATCGGAATTAAAATTTGGCCTCTGTGGTTGTATGAGTGTAAATCGGGTGAAAGCTATATATGGGAGCTATATCTAAATCTGAACCGATTTCAACCAAATTTGGCACGCATAGCTACAATGCTAATTCTACTCCCTGTGCAAAATTTCAATTAAATCGGGCTAAAAGATTGGCCACTGTGGTCATATGAGTGTAAATCGGGCGAACGATATATATGGGAGATATATCTAAATCTGAACCGATTTCAACCAAATTTGGCACGCATAGCTATAATGGTAACTCTACTCCCTGTGCAAAATTTCAACTAAATCGGAGCAAAAAATTGGCCTCTGTGGTCATATGGGTGTAAATCGGGCGAAAGATATATATGGGAGCTATATCTAAATCTGAACCGATTTCAATAAAATTGGGCACACTTGACTGTAGTACTAATTGTTCTTCTTGTGCAAAATTTTAAGCACATTAGGGTAAAACTCAGGCTTCTGGGGCCATATAAGTCCATATCGGGGGAAAAATATATATGCGAGCTATATCTAAATCTAAACCGATTTCAACCAAATTTGACATGCATTATAAAATTGTTAATTCTATTCCTTGTGGCAGTTTTAAAGCAAATCTTAGAACAAAATCAAGTTTCTATGCTATGCTATGTGAGTGTACAGCGGACGAAAGATACATATGGGAGCTATATCTAAACCTAAACCGATTCTTTCAAAAATCAATAAGCTTCTGTTCTGACCCAAAGAAATATATTTGTGCCAAATTTGAGGTCGATTCCACTAAAACTACGACCAACACTTTAATCACAAAAATGTGTTCACAGACAGACGGACGGACAGACGGACATGGCTAGATCGACTCAGGGACCCACTCTGAGCAATATTGCCAAAGACACAATATATCTATCTCGCCTCCTTCTGAGTGGTGCAAACATATAAACTAACTTATAATACCATGTTTCACAGTGTGGCGCAGGGTATAAATATGTAGATCCAGATTTTTCTATAAATTTTTAAAACTCTCAAATTTAACGTAATTTTGACCATTTTTATTTGTTTTAAATTTTCATGTGGGGTTTATTCGAATGATATTTGCTAACAAATATTTGTTTTCAATAAAATGAATTTGGAAAATCACATGCACTTCGAACGGAAATATTTTGTTTTCTTATCAATGGCTACACATGGATTCGCAAACAAAGCGTGAACTTAATAAATATTTTATAGTGATATTGCAATATTGTTATACCCACCACCATAGACTGGTGATGGAGGTATAATAAGTTTGCCATTCCGTTTGTAACGCATCGAAATATCGATTTCCTTCTATGTATATATATTGTATATACATATATTCTTGATCAGGGAGAAATCGCTAGAGCCTTCAATACCCATCAAAAAAAATTTTTTTTTTTTTTTTTTTTTTTTATTCACAATTTATTACAACTGAGTCTTACTCATCTAGTAATTTTTTGCTAGCATAACGTAATAATCTTATACTAGAAATTTTTTAAACTAGTAGATATATTTGAAGAGTACAGTACAATTACTATGCTCAAATTTTGGGTTTTATTATATATTTGCAATAACTAAATCCATGGGAACAGTTCTTTGCAGTCTTCTGTTTTTTTGAAAATTTCGGACTATATTATTTAAGTCCAAGTTGTCATGCAATACCAATTTTTCTACATGTTTCAGCGCGTTGTGAGTTATTTCTTCCTTGATGGTTCTGATTCCCAGGTCACGGTGGAGGTCCTGGTTGCGTATGTACCAAGGTGCGTGAGTAATGGTACGAAGTATTTGATTTTGGGTTTTTTGAATTTTTTCCAGTTCTTCTTTAGCTGCACAGCCCCACAGCTGAATTCCGTAGGTCCATATTGGTTTAATTATCTGGTTGTATAATAACATTTTATTTTGAATAGATATTCTGTGGTCCACTAACATCCAATAAATATCGGAGAATTTTATTTTAATTTCCTTATTCTTTTCAAAAAAAAATGTCGCCAAAAAAGTAATTAAAATATTCTTTGTAGATCCGGAAGTGATGTAAAATTGGCGCAGAAGCGATGAAAGTAATAAGGTCTAGTCATAGGACGGATGTCCACCATTTCAACAGCCGTTGAACTGAATTTGCATCACTTCTTATGGTGTGATGGGAATTCAGTCTTTTGGATGAGAATTAACACATTATGTGATATTTTGATAAATAAATAAATTTAAATTTTTTTGTATGATTTTTTATGCATTCTAACGCTTGTCTGGAACGTTTGACATCAAATATTGTCAAAAAACTCGCAAGTTTTCTAGAATGGATTTAGCATTTTTTCGGCAAAATTAAAATAATTTGGACCTTTTTAGTGATTCTTAATCTGTTCTTAACCTATTTGAAACAAAAAAATTTTAAATTTCCCATTAAAAATATGAAAAAAGCGAGTTATAAAAAATCGGCTCGAATGAACTTCCTGTGCAGTTAAAATAAAGAACATAGTTGGGAGAACATCTTTGATAGTGCTTTTACAGTTGTGCCTTTAGAAGAACTTCAAAAATTTTTTGCTGGGTAATGGCGTTATCGTCCTGAAATTTGGCACAGAAATTTGTCTTTTATCTGCACACAGATCAAGGTTTTGATAAACCAGGACCGATATACACCATATTCGGCACACTATTTTGTGGACCTAAAATATCGCTAGAGGATATAAACGGATATATATGCATATAAACCGATCCGCCGGTTTGGGGTCTTGTGCACCTATAAACCGCAATTATTATCCGATTTGTCTGAAATTCAAAATCTAGACCTATTTTAGGTCCACATTTTAATTTTTTTTTTTTTGAAATTTAATTGTCCATAATTTGCACTTAAAATAGCCGAATTGCGTACTTTCTAATATTTATCCGAAAGAACCGCATCGGAAGTAGAAAAAAAGACAGCATTAGGGATTCCAAGATGCGCTTTAGAAGAAATGTTTGTGGAACAACTTCCACTATTTTTTGCTGATATGTTGCAACTTTAAATGTAACTTCGGGAAGATGACCTGTTGAACGCATCCCCTAATGAGTATATCTATCATCAATTTAACCGGAAATTCTATATAGATTCAATTACCCAGCAACGGTGGTGATTTATGGTGGTGGGTATTTAAGATTCGGTCGGGCCGAACTTAATTACGTGTATACTTGTTTGTACTAAATAAAACTATTTGCATACGTTTTTGCATATGGGAAAAAGCCACGTTTATTTGAAATTTGAACACAAAATACAAAGTGGATTAACATTGGAAATGTTGAGCTGAGAAAAAAATTTGTAGACGCAGGTAAATTCCTACGAATGATTTTCTTATATAAGAAAACTCAAAGATAGAGCTTACTCCGTATAAGTTTCGAAGAGTATTAGTTCAGCTGTAATTGTCTTCAAAGAAGTGAATTAAATCAAAAATTTTTGCAAATGCTTTTTTTGAGAGCCAAAAAAAAAAACAAGTATATACGGCCGTAAGTTCAGCCAAACCGAATCTTATGTACCCTCCACCATGGATTGCGTTGAAAGTTCTTCTAAAGACTGTCAAACACAATCGAATTACTTGGGTTGTGGTAATACTAACCGATGACAAGGTATCTTAAAACTTCTTCACATCGTCTTCGAAATTGTAAGTTAGTTCATACGGAGTATATATTAGACAAAACAAGTATATACAGCAGTAATTTTGGCCGGGCCGAATCTTAAGTACCCACCACCATAAATCAAAGATTAGGGTTTCCGTTGAAATTTCAGAGGGTTTGAGGACAGATCAAGCAGAGCAGTTCAACCAGTACACTTCCCGAAGATAAATTTAAAGATTTTACCTATGAAGACTATATCAGATTCTGGTTTTATAAGAGTTTGAGTTTTAGAGGAATCATTAACATCTCTTGTAAGTGTCCAAGAAAATTATAAAATAACGTCTTGATTTGAAATCTTAAATCTGTAGATTTTCGCCCGAGAAGTAAAATCTGGAAATTTTACATTGAGTTTCAAGCAATTTTCATGATCAGTGCGCCTCCTATACCCTCAAGAAATGATGTCGATCTATATGGAGGCATTACCAAATGGACCGATAAAAACTTAATCCGATACACGTTTTTGTGAGCCTAAAATACCAGAATATTTACAATTTCAGGCAAATCGGATAAAAACTATGGTTTCTAGAAACCCAAGGAGTTAAATCGGGAGATCGTTCTTATGGGTCTGTACTATAATATGGACCTATACTCATCGATTTCGGCACACCTTTTTATGGCCCGAATATACCTCCAGATTTCAAATTTCATGCAAATTGGATAAAAACTTCGGATTCTAGAAGCCCAAAAAGTAAACTCGGGAAATCGGTCTATATGGGGGCTATACTAAAATATGGAGCGATACTCATAATTTTCAGCACACTTCTTTATGGTCCTAAAATACCTCCAGATTTCCAATTTCAGGCAAATTGGATAAAAACTACGGTTTCTATAAGCCCAAGACACCAAAGCGGGAGGTCGGTTTATATGGGGACCATACCAAACCATGGACCGATGCTCATCATTTTCGGCACACCTCTTTATGATTCTAAAATACCTCTACATTTCCAATTTCAAGTAAATTGAACAAAAACTGCGGGTTCTAGAAGCCCAAGAAGTAAAATCGCGAGATCGGTCTATATGGGGGCTATACCAAAACATGGGCCGATACTCACTATTTTTGGCACAACTCTTTATGGTCATAAAATACCTCTAGATTTCAAATTTCAAGAAAATTGGGTAAACACTACGATTTTTATAAGCCCAAGACCCTAAATCGGGTAGGTTTATATGGGGACTATATCAAAACCTGGACCGATACAGCCCATCTTCGTATTTGACCTGCCTGAAGACAAAAGAGGAGTTTGTGCAAAATTTCAGCACGATTGCTTCATTAGACAGACGGACGGATGGACATCGTTATATCGTCTTAGAATTTCTCCCGAATCAGAAATATATATACTTTATATAGTCGGAAATCGATATTTCGATGTGTTACAAACGGAATGACAAACTTATTATACCCCCGTCACCATTCTATGGTGGTGGTTTATACCCACCAAGGCAGATTAAATACGTATATAATTCAGTTCTGGATCGGTATATATAGGGGAGTCTATAAATAATTACGAACCGATATGAATTGTTGCATGGTAAATAGAGAGCCAGAAGTGAAATATGGGTTCGATTTAAATGGGGGCTATATACACTTATGAACCGATGTGTACAAAGTTTTTGTGATTCGATCGATATGAACCAAGTTTGGCTCTCCAAGAAGCAAAATCTGCGGATCCGTTTATATGGGGGCTACATATTATTACGGGCCGATTTGGACCAATTTTTGCATGTGTGTTAGAGGCAATATATCAACACCACGTACCAAATTTCAACCGGATCGGCTGAAATTTTCTCCTGCAACAAGCTTTGGAGGTTACATTTGGGGATCGGTTTATGTGGGGCCTATATATAGTTATGGACCGATAAGGACGAATTTTTACACGGTTTTTAGTGTCCGACACAACATAAAGGGTGATTTGTTAAGAGCTTGATAACTTTTTTAAAAAAAAAAAACGCATAAAATTTACAAAATCTCATCGGTTCTTTATTTGAAACGTTAGATTGGTCCATGACATTTACTTTTTGAAGATAATTTCATTTAAATGTTGACCGCGGCTGCGTCTTAGGTGGTCCATTCGGAAAGTCCAATTTTGGGTAACTTTTTCGAGCATTTCGGCCGGAATAGCCCGAATTTCTTCGGAAATGTTGTCTTCCAAAGCTGGAATAGTTGCTGGCTTATTTCTGTAGACTTTAGACTTGACGTAGCCCCACAAAAAATAGTCTACAGGCGTCAAATCGCATGATCTTGGTGGCCAACTTACCGGTCCATTTCTTGAGATGAATTGTTCTCCGAAGTTTTCCCTCAAAATGGCCATAGAATCGCGAGCTGTGTGGCATGTAGCGCCATCTTGTTGAAACCACATGTCAACCAAGTTCAGTTCTTCCATTTTTGGCAACAAAAAGTTTGTTAGCATCGAACGATAGCGATCGCCATTCACCGTAACGTTGCGTCCAACAGCATCTTTGAAAAAATACGGTCCAATGATTCCACCAGCGTACAAACCACACCAAACAGTGCATTTTTCGGGATGCATGGGCAGTTCTTGAACGGCTTCTGGTTGCTCTTCACTCCAAATGCGGCAATTTTGCTTATTTACGTAGCCATTCAACCAGAAATGAGCCTCATCGCTGAACAAAATTTGTCGATAAAAAGCGGATTTTCTGCCACTGATTTTGGTAATAAAATTCAATGATTTGCAGGCGTTGCTCGTTAGTAAGTCTATTCATGATGAAATGTCAAAACATACTGAGCATCTTTCTCTTTGACACCATGTCTGAAATCCCACGTGATCTGTCAAATACTAATGCATGAAAATCCTAACCTCAAAAGAATCACCCTTTACAAAATTTCAACTGAATTCTATGAAATTTGCTCCTCCCAGAGGTTTCGGAGATGAATCCTAGGGATCGATTTATATGGGGGCTATATATATTTATGGACCGCTATGGACCAATTTTTGCATGGTTGTTAGAGACCATATACTAATACCACGTACCATATTTCAACCGGATCGGGTGAAATCTGCCCCTCCAAGAGGCTCCGGAGTTCAAATCTGGGGATATGTTTATATGGGGGCCATATATAATTATGGGCCGATTTGGACCAATTTTTGCATAGACATTAGAGGCCATATATAAACACCACGTACCGAATTCCAACCGGATCGGATGAAATTTGCTCCTCCAACAGGCTTCCGAGGTCAAATCTGGAGATCGGTTTATATGGGGGCTATATATAATTATGGACCTATATGGACCAATTTTAGCGTGAATGTTGGAGATCGTATACTAACACCACGTATCAAAGTTCAACCGGATCGGATGAAATTTGCTCCTCCAAGAGGATCCGCATGCAAAATCTGGGGATCGGTTTATATGGGGGCTATATATAATTATCGACCGATATCGACCACTTTTTGCATGGTTATTAAAGACAATACATTGAAAAAAAGTAAACAGTTTTATAGGAAGAATAAACTAACTAGTACGAAAATTGAACTAAATTTTGCTATACATTTTGAGATTTAACCAAAGCGTTGTTAAAACCAGGAAAATTTAATGCCCTGTTGTACTTTTTAACTACTGTTCACGAAATTACACCCTCTTATAGAAGAAAATATTAACTTATGTGTATAGCCATCGAACTTTATACTCACGTTTAGTTCATAAAATATTTGAGATATACTTAAAAAAACGAAAATTTCATTGGGTTGTGGAAAATTTCGCAAAAAGTAATAAAATTTAACTGCTAACAAATAATTTTTTTACAATAAAAATAAGTTAAATTTAGCGTTAGTTTAAATACGGAAATTTTTTTCTGTATATGCAAACATCACGTACCAAGTTTCAACCGGATCGTATTAAATTTGTTTCGCTAAAGGGCTCCGCAAGCCAAAACTTGGGGTCGGCTTATATGACTCATAATACGAGGGCGGTCCGGAAACTTCATAGCCTATCAATGAAAGAGAATAGTTAGTTTTTCAAAAATATTTTTATTTTTCAATATTAAACTTCCTGAATCTTCAATACACTTAGTCCAACGCTTTCCTAGCAATTCTATCCCTTGATTAAAATAGTTTTCCTCAAGGTCTTCAAAATAGTGGTTTGCAACCGTAATTGCATTTTCATTTTCATTTGAGGTAAAACGGTTGCCAGCAAGGATTTTTTTTTAGATTTGGGAACTAGTAAAATTCACTAGGAGCTAAATCAGTAGAATAAGCTGGGTGGTCAAGCAACTCGTACTTTAATTCGTTGATTTTAGCCATTGTTAAAACACTCTTGTGCGCTGGTGCGTTGTCTTGATGAAAAATTATAATACCCTCCACCATAGGATAGGGGTATATTAACTTTGTCATTCTGTTTGTAACACATCGAAATATTGCTCTAAGACCCCATAAAGTATATATATTCTGGGTCGCGGTGAAATTCTGAGTCGATCTGAGCATGTCCGTCCGTCCGTCCGTCTGTTGAAATCACGATAACTTCCGAATGAAACAAGCTATCGACTTGAAACTTGGCATAAGTAGTTGCTATTGATGTATGTCGGATGGTATTGCAAATGGACCATATCGGTCTACTTTTACGTATAGCCCCCATATAAATGGACCTCCAAATTTGGCTTGCGAAGCCTCTAAGAGAAGCCAATTTCATCCGATCCGGCTGAAATTTGGTACATAGTGTACGTATATGGTCTCCAACAACCATGCAAAAATTGGTCCACATCGGTCCATAATTATATATAACCCCCATATAAACCGATCCCCAGATTTGGCTTGTGGAGCCTCTAAGAGAAGCAAATTTCAATTTCCGGTTGAAATTTGGTACATAGTGTTAGTACATGGTCTCTAACAAACGTGCAAAAATTGGTCCAAATCGGTCCATAATTATATATAGCCCCCATATAAACCGATCCTCAGATTTGGTTTGCGGAGCCTCTAAGAGAAGCAAATTTCATCCGATCCGGCTGAAATTTGGTACATAGTGTTAGTATATGGTCTCTAATGACCGTGAAAAAGTTGGTCCACATCGGTCCATAATTATATATAGCTCCCATATAAACCGATCCCCCGATTTGGCTTGAGGAGCCTCTAAGAGAAGCAAATTTCATCCAATCCGGCTGAAGTTTCATACATGGTGTTAGTATATAGTCTCTAACATCCACGCAAAAATTGGTCCACATCGGTCCATAATTATATATAGCCCCCATATAAACCGATCACCAGATTTGGTTTGCGGAGCCTCTAAGAGAAGCAAGTTTCATCCGATCCAGCTGAAATTTGGTATATGGTGTAACTATATGGTGTCTAATGACCGTGCAAAAGTTGGTCCACATCGGTCCATAATTATATATAGCCCCCATATAAACCGATCCCCCGATTTGGCTTGAGGAGCCTCTAAGAGAAGCAAATTTCATCCAATCCGGCTGAAGTTTCGTACATGGTGTTAGTATATGGTCTCTAACAACCACGCAAAAATTGGTCCACATCGGTCCATAATTATATATAGCCCCCATATAAACCGATCACCAGATTTGACCTCCGGAACCTCTTGGAAGACCAAAATTCATTCGATTCGGTTGAAATTTGGTACGTGAAGTTAGTATATGGTATCCAACAACCATGCAAGTATTGGTTCATATCAGTCCATAATTATATATAGCCCCCATATAAACTGATCCCTTGATTTGACCTCCGGTGCCTTTTGCAGAAGCAAAATTCATCCGATCTGATTGAAATTTGGTACGTGGTGGTAGTATATGATATTTAACAACCATGCCAAAAGTGGTCCATATCAGTCCATAATCATATATAGCCCCCCATATGAACCAATCTCGAGATTTGGTTTTGGAGCCTCTTGGAGGAGCAAATTTCATCCGAGTCAGTTGAAATTTGGTACATTGTGCTAGTATATGGCCGTTAACAACCATGCCTAACTAGGTCCATATCGGTTTATAGTTATATATAGCCCTCAGATAAATCGATCCCGATTATATATAACCCCCATATAAGCGACCCCCATGTTTCAATTCTGGCTCTCTACGTGCCGTGCACAAGTCCATGTCGTTTCGTAATTATTTGTAGACTTATCTATACATACCTGTTTGTCTAATATATACCACGTATGGACTAACTCACAATTTAGAAAACGATGTTAAGAAGTTTTAAGACAGTCTTTCGTAGAAGTTTCTACGCAAGCCATGGTGGAGGGTACATAAGCTTCGGCCTGGCCGAACTTTCGGCCGTATATACTTGTTTTACAATGGAAAAATTAGAAATGCGTGCTGTCATTAAATATTTACATAAAAAAGGTTTATCGGGACAAGAAATTCATAATGACCGTTATGGTGAATATGTTATATATAGAATAATATATAATATATAATTATGGACCGATGTGGACCAACTTTTGCATGATTGTTAGATACCATATACCAACACCATGTACCAAATTTCAGCCGGATCGGATGAAATATGCTTCTCTTAGAGGCTCCACAAGCCAAATCTGGGGATCAGTTTATATGGGGGCTATATATAATTATGGACCGATATGGACCAATTTTTGCATGATTGTTAGATACCATATACCAACACCATGTACCAAATTTCAGCCGGATCGGATGAAATTTGCTTCTGTTAGAGGCTCCACAAGCCAAATCTGGGGATCGGTTTATATGGGGGCTATATATAATTATGGACCGATGTGGACCAATTTTTGCATGGTTATTAGAGACCATATGCCAACACCATATACCAAATTTCAGCCGGATCGGATGAAATATGCTTCTGTTAGAGGCTCCACAAGCCAAATCTGAGGGTCCCTTTATTTGGGGGCTATACGTAAAAGTGGACCGATATGGCCCATTTTCAATACCATCCGACCTACATCGATAACAACTACTTGTGCCAAGTTTCGAGTCGATAGCTTGTTTCGTTCGGAAGTTAGCGTGATTTCAACAGACGGACGGACGGACGGACATGCTTAGATCGACTCAGAATTCCACCACGACCCAGAATATATATACTTTATGGGGTCTTAGAGCAATATTTCGATGTGTTACAAACGGAATGACAAAGTTAATATACCCCCATCCTATGATGGAGGGTATAAAAATTGCGGATGCGTCATTTTTGAACACCTGTTTCTATATGAAGGAGTTGCCAGGTCGAAACAAAATTGAACATGTGTTCATAACAGAGATGGAAGTTTCCAAAACACTTAACTTTTTTGTGTTTATACCGCGCTTTTTGTGCTAGTTTCCGAACTGCCCTCGTAGATATACTTTATGGGGTCTTAGACCAATATTTCGAAGTATTACAAACGGAATGACAAAGTTAATATACCTCCCCATCCTATGGTGGAGGGTATAAAAGCAATTATGTTGCTTACACACCGGG
This sequence comes from Haematobia irritans, assembly GCF_050003625.1. Taxonomy (NCBI): domain Eukaryota; kingdom Metazoa; phylum Arthropoda; class Insecta; order Diptera; family Muscidae; genus Haematobia; species Haematobia irritans. The sequence goes on along the minus strand of NC_134397.1, from coordinate 182,892,680 downwards.
CAAATGGCAAATAGTGGAAATGAAAGCTCTGACATGAGGTTTGGACATGAAAATAGTTTCAGTATTATCTGATGCGTATATCTCGAACAACGCCATCGGTTCTTTAATCTATTCATTATTACTCTTGTGCTCCCAATATTATCCATTTATGAGTCGTCCTCGATTTTTTTTCACATTTCAAGAAGCATGTGTCAGGTCCGTTAATGAAAACAACAACATTGCTGTTAATTCCTTTTACATTTCATCAGCCGTTTGATAGAATTATGCTCACAGGAAATGAAAATTAAATTGGCAAAAATATTCCAAGTCTACTTATGATTCAATCCAACAAGGGATTTATCAATAAATGCATATTCATATAATATTTACACTCAAATACACAACCCTATTCACACAACTAACAAATATATGGACAACGTACATAAACACTTGAGTGATTCTGTCAGAGAGGCTGCATGTGTGTATGGGTATGTGTGTACATAACTCATATACATGTTGATTGTGTGCAAAAACAAAAATACATTCCAACATTTATCATGGCACATAGGGAGATCGTAGTTTTTTCTCTTGCTATACTCAGGCAAAAACGAAACTCAGTCATTATTCAAAAAAAAAAAAAGAAAGTTTGTATGAATAAGGGAGTGAGCATACGTGTGCCATCCAAGGCTTATACATATATATACCATGAAGAGAAGCAGTATTTTTATCAGTTACAAAAAATAATGCCATGTGTGAATTTGAATTCATACCACTAGCCGTTTGTATTACCCACATTGGGGGGCTTATAAATGAATGTTGACAAAATAATCCGAAATATAAGCGCTTTAATAACACCAATCCAGAGTGACACTAAAGCTGTGGATTATAATTTATAAGTTTATATATGCTATAGCTGAATCTATTTGAATCTAAAATCTAGAGAAAATCTATTTAATAGGGCTGATTTCTTTCAGTACTGTATGGGGGAGCCACTATGGTGAACACCAAACAGTTTCTCATCGATGGTATACTCGTGACATTGACGTGAGGATTTTCAAACTTCTCTATGTTTTTTTTTCACCATAATGTAGAATGCCGTTCGGACTCGGCTTTAAGTAGGAGACAGATAATGAAGCCGCCGATTTTAGCCGCCGCCGACCAGTTTATGCCAGTCGCAGCCGCCGCCGCCGAATATGCCGACTCATCTCGATTCAAAATTAGTCGCCATTTAATCAAAAGTATAGAAATTTTTATACCCTTCACCACTACTGTGGTACAGGGTATAATAAGTTTGTGCATTTGTATGTAACGCCAAGAAGGAGTAATCATAGACCAACCTTTTAGTATACGGATCGGCTTAGAATTAAATTCTGAGTCGATTTAGCGATGTCCGTCTGTCTGTCTGTCCGTCTGTCTGTCTGTCTGTCTGTCTGTCTGTTGATGTATTTTTGTGTGCAAAGTACAGCTCGCAGTTTTAGTCCGATTGTCCTAAAATTTGGTATAGGGTCCTGTTTCGGCTCAAAGACGATCCCTATTGATTTTGGAAAAAATCGGTTCAGATTTAGATATAGCTGCCATATATATTTTTCACCGATCTGGTCATAATTGGCGTGTATATCAACCGATCTTCCTCAAATTCCGTACATCCGAATATTTTATGAGTCTCGAAAAACTTGCAAAATATCAGCAAAATCGGTTCAGATTTAGATATAGCTCCCATATATAGCTTTCGCCCGATTTACACTCATTTGCCCACAGAGGCCAATTTTTTGCTCCGATTTAGTTGAAATTTTGCATAGGGAGTAGAATTAGCGTTGTAACTATGCGTGCCAAATTTGCTTGAAATCGGTTCAGATTTGGATATATCTCCCATATAAAGCTTTCGCCCGATTTACACTCATATGAGCACAGAGGCCAATTTTTAACTCCGATTTAGTTGAAATTTTGCACAGGGAGTAGAATTAGCATTGTAGCTATGCGTGCAAAATTTGGTTGAAATCGGTTCAGATTTAGATATAGCTCCCATATATATGTTTTTCTGATTTCGACAAAAATGGTCAAAATACCAACATTTTCCTTGTAAAATCGCCACTGCTTAGTCGAAAAGTTGTAAAAATGACTCTAATTTTCCTAAACTTCTAATACATATATATCGAGCGATAAATCATAAATAAACTTTTGCGAAGTTTCCTTAAAATTGCTTCAGATTTAAATGTTTCCCATATTTTTTTACTAAAATTGTGTTCCACCCTAGTGCATTAGCCAACTTAAATTTTGAGCCTATAGATTTTGTAGAAGTCTATCAAATTCTTCCAGATCGAGTGATATTTAAATGTATGTATTTGGGACAAACCTTTATATATAGCCCCAAACACATTTGACGGATGTGATATGGTATCGAAAATTTAGATCTACAAAGTGGTGCAGGGTATAATATAGTCGGCCCCGCCCGACTTTAGACTTTCCTTACTGGTTTTTTTTACTAAAATTGTGTTCCACCCTAGTGCATTAGCCGACATAAATTTTGAGTCTATAGATTTTGTAGAAGTCTATCAAATTCTGTCCAGATCGAGTGATATTTAAATGTATTTGGGGCAAACCTTTATATAGCCCCCAACACGTTTGACGAATGTGATATAGTATCGAAAATTTAGATCTACTAAGTGGTGCAGGGTATAATATAGTCGGCCCCGCCCGACTTTAGACTTTCCTTACTTGTTTTTAAATAATTTTTGTATTTTTTTTTAATTTTTTTAACTTTCCACCTAAAATCTGTCAGTATCAAGTTGCTACAATAATTTTGCAAAAATTTACCTTAGAAAATTTGAATGAAATTTAAATGTGATTGTAAGATTGGTTGTACAACTAATCTCATTACAATTCGGATAACTTCAAATTTATTTTATAATGGATAATTGTCCGTCGCCGAATAGACAAATTTATATCGGCTAAGCCGCCAAGCCGCCACCGCCGTGGGCAAAAATTAGTGTTAGAAGCCGCCGACAAAAATGGGTCGCTTCATTCTGTGGTAGGGGATCCCTCGTCATTTGATTGAATATTGAATTAGACAGCACTGAGTGATAAGAGAAAAGTTAACCACTATGCACTGGTAGAAAAAGTTTCGTTATATTAATGAAATGTGTCATTAAAATTGGGCCAATGAAACAAATTCATTGATATAACGTTATTGTAACGAATTTTCGTTATTGTAACGAATTTTCTGTTAGTTAACGAAACGTTTCGTACTATTAACGAATATTTTCATTGTCTTAGTGAAAATGTTTCGTTGTATCATTGAAAAATTTCTTTGGCTCAATTTTAATGAAATTTTCTTTGTGTGTAGTATCACAAAGCGCTTTGTACTATAAATGATCAGGAGGATGGGAATACCCCTAATTTTGTCATTCCTTTTGTAACACATCGAAATATTGCTCTCAGATTACACAAAGTATATGTATTTGGAAAACATATAATAAAAAGGACGATCCAATCGAAAACAGTACGTGGGCCAACCTAGTTGGCAATAAGGAAATTAGTATTCGCAAAAAATGCAATGTGTATCAAGCAGTCTGCCGGGCAATACAGTCTTACGCTGCCCAGGTTTGGGGATTTTCCTCTTTTGAAGAAGTGGACAATCTGGAGCGTTACTTCTTGAAAAAAATCCTTAAATTACCAAGCTTTACACCAAATTATGTGTTGATGCTAGAAACTGGTCTAGAGAACAGTCACCTTTATACTTTAGGTCTTCACTTGGAATATATTAAAAAAAATCATGTTTGAATATAACGATCAACTTCTGCCAAAAATTCTGACTACGCTCGTATTTTGGGTTTCGAATCTCAAAACAATTACCCACAATCTAAATTTATCGTGGCCGGCAGAAAATAGAAACGAATGTGAGCTGTTTAATGAAGAAGTTTTAAGATGCAAAAAAATAGAAGTCTTCCAATATTATCTTGACCGCAAATCGCAAAGTATTTCCAGGATTTACAAATATTTAAATAGTGCAAGAGGAAAATATTACTTTACTGATTTCACCAAAATAAATTAAATAAGCTTAATATTTAGGGCACGATGTGACTTACTAAATCTGAATTCATGAATTAATGCCGAGGAAAATGAGAAATTGTGCACGCTGTGTAACCAGAACCAGAGCGAAACATTGTTTCATTTCCTGGGATCTTGCCCCGCTCTACGAGAGTTTAGGATTCGTTGCTTCCAAAAGGAGTACTTATCACAAAGAGAAATTATAGATATACTAGCGTACCCCGGCCCGCTTCGCTGCGCCTTCCGAAGCGTATTTGTAGGAACATTTTGCGTTAACTTAGTCAACCATATTCTTCGTGCTGAAAACAAATTCGAAAAGATTTGAATTCTTTCAAACAAATCGGACTACTTGCTCTTTCGTTTATAGGTACAAATACGGCGTATATGCATATGTAAAATGGTTCGTCTTAAAAAATGTTCTGTATTCAAGTAGTTGGACAAACTTCTACATTTTTTGTGAATTTTAAGTGTGGTTTGTCAATGAAATGTATCCTTATCCAACATATCTGAAAATTAAGAGCTATATTATAATAAAATACAAAGAATTACTGTTTCCCATCTATTAAATCGGAAAAAGCAAAAGTAGTAAACAATTTTACCACATTAACATTTGCTAAAATGTTAGAAAATGATGCACCCTCTGCCAATTTCATGTAAATTTAAGTTCTTTACTAAAAAGAAGTCTGGCAGAAGCCTGTGCAAAAATCATAAAATTCCCATTTACGGACAACCCTCTACTTTCAATTTATGAAAAAAAACAAGTATATACGGCCGTAAGTTCGGCCAGGCCGAATCTTATGTACCCTCCACCATGGATTGCGTAGGAACTTCTACTAAAGGCTGTCATCCACAATCGAATTACTTGGGTTGCGATAACACTTGCCGATGGCAAGGTATCGTAAAACTTTTTAACACTGTCTTCTAAATTGTAAGTTAGTCCATAAGGAGTATATATTAGGCAAAAAAAAGGCCGATTAAACACGTATATAATTCAGTTTGACAAAATTTTCTATAGAAATAAAATTTTGACAAAATTTTCTATAGAAATAAAAACTTGACAAAATTTTCTATAGAAATAAAATGTTGACAAAATTTTCTATGGAAGTAAAATGTTGACAAAATTTTCTATAGAAATAAAATGTTGACAAAATGTTCTATAGAAATAAAATGTTGACAAAATTGTCTATAGAAATAAAATGTTGAAAAAATGTTCTACAGAAATAAATTTTTTACAAAATTTTCTATAGAAATAAAATTTTGACAAAATTTTCTATGGAAATAAAATGTTGACAAACATTGCTATAGAAATAAACTTTTTACAAAATTTCTATAGAAATGAAATTTTGACAAAACTTTCTATAGTAATAAAATTTGACAATTTTTACATGGCTGTTAGAGGCCATATACTAACGAGCTATATATAATTATGGACCGATATGGACCAATTTTTGCATGCTTGTTAGAGACCGTATACTAACATCAGGTACCCAATTTCAAATGGATCGGATGAATTTTGCCCCTCCAAGAGGCTCCGGAGGTCAAATCTGGGGATCGGTTTATATGGGAGCTATATATAATTATGGACCGATATGGACCAGTTTTTGCATGGTTGTTAGAGACCATATACTAATACCACGTACCAAATTGCAATCGGGTAGGATGAAGTTTGCTCCTCCAAGAGGCTCCGGAGGTCAAATCTGGGGATCGGTTTATATGGGAGCTATATATATTTATGGACCGATATGGACCAATTTTTGCATGGTTGTTAGAGACCGTATACTAACATCAGGTACCAAATTTCAAGCGGATCGGATGAATTTTGCCCCTCCAAGAGGCTCCGGAGGTCAAATCTGGGGATCGGTTTATATGGGGGCTATATATAATTATGGACCGATATGGACCAATTTTTGCATGGTTGTTAGAGACCGTATACTAACATCAGGTACCAAATTTCAACCGGATCGGATGAATTTTGCCCCTCCAAGAGGCTCCGGAGGTCAAATCTGGGGATCGGTTTATATGGGGGCTATATATAATTATGGACCGATATGGACCAATTTTTGCATGGTTGTTAGAGACCGTATACTTAGACCACGTACCAAATTTCAACCGGATCGGATGAATTTTGCTGCTCCGGAAGGCTCCGCAAGCCAAATTTGGGGATCGGTTTATATGGGGGCTATACGTAAACGTGGGCCGATATGGCCCATTTTCAATACCATCCGACCTACATCAATAACAACTACTTGTGCCAAGTTTCAAGTCGATAGCTAGTTTCGTTCGGAAGTTAGCGTGATTTCCACAGACGGACGGACAGCCGGACGGACGGACGGACATGCTTTGATCGACTCAGAATTTCACCACGACCCAGAATATATATACTTTATGGGGTCTTAGAGCAATATTTCGATGTGTTACAAACGGAATGACAAAGTTAATATACCCCCATACTATGGTGGAGGGTATAAAAACGGACAAAAGGGAACCCTCTCCCCACCTTCGCTCCACTCTGACCTGATATCGGACTATCACGTACAATATATTAACATAATTTCATAACTACTCAATGGTCCCTATAAATTCAATCGAAGTAAATCGACAAAGTTTTTGTTTTTAAGGGACGTCACTTTCCCCGATACAATATCGACAAACACCGTAGTGAATAGCACCCCTAACATTCCCCGAAAATTCTTGAAACTTCCCTTCGTTCATAACCTTCCTCCACTGCCTTTGTAAACTTAAGAATTTTTGTTTTTTTTTTTGCAGTTTTAGAGGAGGACCTCCTCCCCGACCAAATATCGAAAAGTGATGTAGCGTATCTTTTGTAAACGTCCCAGAAAATGTCAAGCAAATTATAAGCCTAAAGGGGCGGCCTCTCTTCCGTCCAAATATCACAAAATCAGGTATCAACTATTAATATCGTAACCTCTCCCCAGTCCTCTGTCAATTTCAAGTAACTCGGTAAAGTTTAATTGTTTCTCTGTATGTAGTTACTTAAGAGAAGCGGATGTCTCCCTATGTCCTTTTATTTTTATTAAAAAATTAGGAACCTGATATAAATAGCATAACCTCACTAATTTTTCGGTAAAATTTCAGTCGGGGGAGATTAGTTTTGTTTTCACTGTACTTAAAAAAAAGTCGGGCAAAGGGGTGGCCCCCCTCCCCGACCAAATATCGAAAAATAATGTAGCGGATTTTTCATTCAATGAAAATTTTAAGCAAATCGCATAATTTTGTTCCAAGTTTAAAAAAAGTAGGGCAAGGGGGAGGTCCCCCTTCCCGACCACATATGAAACCATCAGGTACCCCATATTAATTCCATAACCTCACCGCATGTTCTCTGTAAATCTCAGATAATTTAGAGAATTTTAGTTTTTTCACTGTACTTTAAAAAAAGTCGAACAAAGGAGAGGTCCCCCTCCGCCACCAAATATCGAAATATAAAGTAGCGGATCTTTGTCTAGATCACCAAAATATTTCCAATTAAAAAGTTAATTGAAGTTGAAAATTTTTTCAATTAATAAATTAATTGATACAATTAACTTTTTAATCATGATAGAAACATTAAGTTAATTAAGACAATGATTGAAAATTTTAAAATTTGTAATTAAAAAATTAATTGAACAATTAACTTTTTTATCTAATTCGGAAGACTAATTAAAAATGTATTTCAAACAATCATTTGTTAATCCAAATAAAAACTCTAAGCCAATTCAGAAAGTAATTAAAAATAGTTACCTTTTTTAATTAATAAATTAATTGAGTTTTGCAATCAACATCAATTAAATTTTTAATTGAATCAATTAAAAAATTAATTGAAATTTGCTGAAAAAATCAATTAATTTTTTAATCAAGAATTTTTTCTATGCTCAATTAAAACTGTGATTGATACTATCATTTTCGTGATTGAAGACATTTCAATTAAAAAATTAATTGGATCAATTAATTTGGTGATTGAATCAGAAAAAAAATTTTTTTGTGTGTAATGTCAAAATATACCCTCTAACCTCCATGCAAATTGGTCTATGACGGTTTCTAATTGTATATAGGCCCCAAATAAACATATTCCAAGATTTTACTTCTTGAGTCTCCTGAAGAAGCAAATTTTATCCGATCCATTTGGAAGTTGGTACGTGATGTCAATTTATTCTTTCTGCTTATCCTGCAAAAATTAGTTATCGCTATCGGCGGATCCCCAGATTTGATTTTCAGAGCTTCCTGCAGAAGTAAAATTCGTTGATTCGTTTGAAATTTGGCTCGCTAAGTACCGTGCAAAAATCGGTTCTTAATAACTTATAGAGTCCTCCGATTCACCGAATAAGAACTGAGTTGGCGTATAACATACTTGTGTTCAGTTATTTTAGTTTGAATGACTTTTATAGCTGATTTTCTAAAATATTGGGTTTGATTTATTAAAACCAACTTGGCCTTCAGATCAACGGTATTTTGTTTTATATAAAGATGTATATTTTAAGTCCCATTTAAAAAATGGTATCTTGGAAAGAAAAAAGTGGCATCAACGATAAGATTACCGATTTATGGTCAAGTAAAAATATTTACATCAGAGAAATGCGTCTTCGCAAATAACAAAGTCGTACAATTCTTTGTGCTTACAACAATATTAATTTTCAATGTACAGGAGAACATTGTGATTTCAAGCCAGTGTAAAATAGAGATTAATTGCGCTATGGTTGAAAATAAATTCTATAAATTACTTTTACTACCACTGTGCTCTCTGCGGAGCAATTTGTGAAAGCAAATGCTGTCACAGGTGTGAGGGGTTTACAATTCCTCTGACTTTAATCCCTAACAATGATGATAGGGACATGTATGCCTACAACTTATACAAACATACATAAACATACACAGAAAGAAAAAATACTTTCCTCCTAAATGCTTAAAGAGTAACTAAATTCCAATTCGAATGACAAACGATTCTCAAATATTTTCTATTCGCTTTTGAATAAAATTTTTTAGAATCAAAAGAAAATTACGTTGATCAGAGAATAAAATGTTCCTTTCAGTGTACATGTATGCTGACTTTAATAATATCCTGAAAATAGGTTGTAAAAACATTGTGTTGCTATTTGAAAGAATGTTATAATCATTACCACAAAAAAAAAATGAAAAAGAATTTAGTATCAACTTTAATCCAACGCACACATATTATGAGAGTGAAATAGATCCTGGCTGGCAAAGCTTTTGCTAAGATTTGGGAACCTAATAAATGAACAAGTATATACAGCCGTAAGTTCGGCCGGGCCGAATCTTATGTACCCTCCACCATGGATTGCGTAGAAACTTCTACGAAAGACTGTCATCCACAATCGAATTACTCGGGTTGTGGTATCTTAAAACTTCTTAACATAGTTTTCTAAATTGTGAGTTAGTCCATATGTGGTATATATTAGACAAAAAAGTTATGTATAGGTAAGTCTACAAATAATTACAAATCGATATGGACTTTTTGCACGATACGTAGAGAGCCAGAATTGAAATATGGGGGTTGCTTAAATGGGGGCTATATACAATTATGAACTTGATATGGACCAATTTTTGTGTGATTGGGGATCGATTTATCTGAGGGCTATATATAACTACACGCTCACAAAAAATCGCTTCTGTAACATATACTCCCAAACATATTTTGCTTCAAGCATATACATTTTTGGGTATTGCCCAAACATTTATATGTTTGATCTCTTCCAATATATAATATGTTTGAAAGCATATTGGTCTAAACAATATATGTTTGGGTAGTCTAAGTTCCAAACATTTTGTATTTTTGCATCCAAATTCAATAATGTTGTCTTCCAAACAACAATATGTTATTATGTGAACATATAATATGTTTGGAAGCATTTTGCACCCAAAAATATTATATGCTTAAAAAAAATTCTCCCAAACAATATTGTGCTCAAAATTTTATTTATTTATTTATATATTTACAATCATAATGAATTATGAAAATAAACAGGTAATATAGGTGCTAACAACATAGGTTTTCGACCTGAATGCTCAAAATTTTGTTTCTGCCTAATTGTATATTTCCCCACATCTTTCTCTCTTCCACGAGATTTTTTAGTTCTTAGCACCTTTTTCTGTAATACAAACATTGTAGAAGAAATTATTCAATTGTATGATTTTTATTTTAATTTTACTTTTTGCCGGACGGGGATTCGAACAGCGGACCACACAGTTTGTAAGGATCAAAGAAGTAGCTGATCAATTGCCCAAGGAAAAATAAAATGTTAATTTTGTAATAACAAGCAACAACCACCAACTTAATTCAATATCACTCCCTGTTAAATAGCGCTCCAAGCTACTTAACACATATATGTTTATAGGCTATTTCTAAATTAATATATGTTTTCATTCAAGCATATTATATTTACAAACATTTTATGTCCCAAACATAATATGTTCTAACATATTAACATATATGTCCCAAACATGTTATGCTAGTTTATGAACATTATATGCTTGCACTCAAAAATATTGTGTTTAAAAATTTGTGTTCCAAACATATAATGTTTATAGCCAAACATATGAAAAACAGTCTTTTTCATCCGTGTATAGACCGATATGGACCTAGTTAGGCATGGTTGTTAACGGCTATATACTAGCACAATGTACCAAATTTCAACTGACTCGGATGAAATTTGCTCCTCCAAGAGGCTCCAAAACCAAATCTCGGGATCGGTTTATATGGGGGCTATATATGATTATGGACTGATATGGACTACTTTTGGCATGGTTGTTAAATATCATATACTACCTCCACGTACCAAATTTCAACCAGATCGGATGAATTTTGCTTTTCCAAAAGGCACCGGAGGTCAAATCTGGGGATCGGTTTATATGGGGGCTATATATAATTATGAGCTAATATGAACCAATTCCTACATGGCAGTTGGATACCATATACTAACATCACTTACCAAATTTCAACCAGATCGAATGAATTTTGCTTTTCCAAAAGGTACCGGATGTCAAATCTTGGGATCGGTTTATATGGGGGCTATATATAATTATGGGGGCTATATATAAATATTCGACCAATTTTTGCATGGGTGTTTGAGGCCATATGTTAGCACCACGTACCAAATTTCAACTGAATCAGATGAATTTTGGTCTTCCAAGAGGCTCCGAAGGTCAAATCGGGAGATCGGTTTATATGGGGGCTATATATATAATTATGGACCGATGTGGACCAATTTTTGTATGGTTGTTAGAGACTATATACTAACACCATGTACAAAATTTCAGCCGGATCGGATGAAATTTGCTTCTCTTAGAGGATCGGCAAGCCAAATGTGGGGGTCCGTTTATATGGGGGCTATACGTAAAAGTGGACCGATATGGCCCATTTGCAATACCATCCGACCTACATCAATAGAAACTACTTGTGCCAAGATTCAAGTCGATAGTTTGTTTCGTTCGGAAGTTAGCGTGATTTCAACAGACGGACGGACATGCTCAGATCGACTCAGAATTTCACCACGACCCAGAATATATATACTTTATGGGGTCTTAGAGCAATATTTCGATGTCTTACAAACGGAATGACAAAGTTAATATACCCCCCATCTTATGGTGGAGGGTATAAAAACACATATTCCGACATTAAAGAACTTTCGTTTGATTTAACAAGAAATATTTTTTTGGGGTAAATTGGTTTTATTTATGCAATATTTCGAAATGACAATTTAAATATTTTCGGTTAGAACTTTAAATTTGTTTGCAATATTTTAAAAAAGTGTTTTCGTTTTTATATCCACCACCATAGAATGGGCGATGGGGGTATAATAAATTTGTCATTCCGTTTGTAACACATACACCTTCAAAAAAATTGCTTCTGTAACATATACCCCAAACACATTTTGCTTCAAGCATATATATTTTCAGGATTGGTCCAAACAAAATATTGTTTGTGTTGTTTAAACATATTATATTTCACCTTAGGGCATACGCTGGTAGTAAAAAATTTTAATGAAATTTTCTTTGTGTGGATATATTTTGAAGGCGCCAATTGGTTACTTCCATTATAAATAAAATTCTTTATTTTGCCAAGCTTGAGATCTATTTGTTTTTATTATTTTTAATTCATCCGTCCTAATATTTCGCAATTTTCGTTGAATTGCTTCATCAGAGGTGTATGATCTATAAACATTTTTACATTTATTATAATATTAATTAATTAATTAGGTTAACTTAAATTAAACAATTAATACAAATTTCAAATACATAGAACAATTACAAAACATCTTATTCTAAACATCATCTACCAGGCTAACATAAATGTTAAGCCGTTACTATTATCTCCAACTTACATATAAATCAATCACTATACACAAAATTCTTATTAGAGCATCACTGCTCTCGTCAACTTTCGCTATTGCACTGTTGGCTGATGTTGTTGTTCGAAATGTTCTTCGTCTGTCGGTGATCATTTTTGAATATCATGTGTCTGTATATGTGGGCGATGTTGTCTGTGTCTGCTTTGTAATTCATTCTTCTGTTTGTTGGTACATTACACTAGCCAACAACCATTTTGTGAATCGTTTCTAGCATATTTTTTCTTATTGATTATGACCTACTAAACACGAAAATGATTTTTTTCTGTCAATTGGTTTTCGAGATATAATTTTTTTAATTTTTTTTTTTTAATTTTTGGAGGTACACCTACAATTTTGAGCATATCTTTCGTTTTCTTTGACCTTTTTGATCCTAATACCACTCAAATTAAAGAAAATTGAGCCGTCTACAACTCATTTTTCAGAAAATTTTCAAATCGGGTAAGTAGTTTGGATGTTAGCGGCTTAAAAAGGTAAAAACGGCGTTTTTTAAGTAAAAATGTGGCAAAAAAAAACATATAAAAATTCATATAAAATATAAAAAAATTTTAACGGCAATTTTTTGTTTTTTACGTGTAGCTGGAATCTTTACAAAGAAATTAAGCCCTTTCTTAACAAAATCTGACAACAAATAGCGGACTTTTTTTGGTAAAACCTAAACTAACAAAAGTAACCAAATCAACGCCCAAAAAAGAAATGACTTTTAAAAATCATTTTCGTGTTTAGTAGGTCATAATCAATAAGAAAAAATATGCTAGAAACAATTCACAGAGAAAAGTTTGTTATTTGTTGCCGCAGCATTTCTAATGTGTATCTTTTTAATGCATTATAACGCTTGTCTGGAACGTTTGACATCAAATATTTTCAAAAAAATCGCAATTTTTCTAAAAAGTATTTAACATTTTTTTGGCAAAATTTAATTAATATGCACTATTTTTTTTTTAATTCTTAACCTGTTTTTAACTTTTTTGAAACAATAACATTTTAAAGTTCTCTTTAAAAATATGAAAAAAAAACGTGTTATAAAAAAGTATATATAGCAGTAAGTTCGGCCGGGCCGAATCTTAAATACCCACCACCATGAACCAAATATTAGGGTTTCCTTTGAAATTTCAGGAGGGCTTGAAGACTTGAGGACACTTCCCGAAGATAAATTTTTAAGATTTTACCTATGAGGACTATATCAGATTCTGGATTTATAAGAACCATTTTTGTTTGAGTTTTAGAGGAAACATTAACATCTCTTGTAAGTGTGCAAGAAAATTATAAAATAACGTCTTAGGTTAGGTTAGGTTAGGTTAGGTTAGATTAGGTTATGTGGCAGCCTGGTACAGGCTCACTTAGCCTATTCAGTCCATTGTGATACCACATTGGTGAACTTCTCTCTTATCACTGAGTGCTGCCCGATTCAATGTTAAGCTCAATGACAAGAGACCTTCTTTTTATAGCCGAGTCCGAACGGCGTTCCACATTGCCGTGAAATCAGTTAGAGAAGCTTTGAAACCCTCAGAAATGCCACCAGCATTATTGAGGTGGGATAATCCACCGCTGAAAAACTTTTTGGTGTTATGTCGAAGCAGGAATCGAACCCACAACCTTGTGTACGCAAGGCGGGCATGCTAACCATTGCACCACGGTGGAGGGTATAAAACGCGTCGCCAAAAAAGTAGTGAAAATGTTCTTTTTGGATCCGAAAGTGGTGCCAAATTGACACAGAAACGATGAATTTAACATGGACTTGTCATAGGACGGATATCCACCATTTCAACAGCCGCTGCACTGAATTTGCATCAATTCTTAAGGTTTGAGACGAATTCAGTGTTTTGGATGTGAATTAAGAAATTTTCTGATATTTTGACAAATAAATAATTTTTAAAATTTTTTATGATTTTTAATGCATTATAACGCTTGTCTGGAACTTTTGTGATAAAATATTTTCAAAAATTCAAAATTTTTCTACAAAGGCTTTATCATTTTTTCGGCTAAATTTAAATAATTTGTACCATTTTATTAATTCTTAGTCTGTTTTTAACCTATTAGAAACACAAAAAAATTTTACAGTTAAAATTAAGAACATCTTTGGGAGAGCATTTTGGAAGTTCTTTTAAAGTTGTGCCATGACAAGAACTTCCAATTTTTTTTGCTGGGAAGTTAGTGCATCACCCGGAAGAAGATGAGATAAACATATGGTATCTTTGGCAATATTGATCAGGACCCGCCCCTGAGTCGATCTAGCCATGGCCGTCTGTCCGCCTTTCTGTAAACACATTTTTGTAATCAAAGTCTAGGTCGCAATTTTAGTCCAACTGACTTGAAATTTGGCACAATTATGTAAGTTGGGTAAGAATAGAACCTTATTGAGTTTGGAAGAAATCGATTCAGTTTTAGATATAGCTCCCATATATATCTTTCGTCCGATATACACTTATATGGCCCCAGAAGCCCGAGTTTTACCCTCATTTGCTTGAAATTTTACACAAACATAACACTTTTTCGTATAGTAGAGTGTGCAAAATTTGATTGAAATCGGTTCAGATTTAGATATAGCTCCCATATATATCTTTCGCCCGATATGGACTCATACGGCCCCAGAGGTCAGAGTTTTACCCTAATTTGCTTGAAATTTTGCACCAGGAGGACAATAAGTACTATAGTCAGGTGTGTCAAATTTGATTGAAATCGGTTCAGATTGAGATATAGCTCTCATATACATCTTTCGCCCGATATAGACTTATATGGCCCCAGAAGCCAGAGTTTTAGCCCAATATAGTTGAAATTTTGCACTAGGACTACAATTAGTAACAGGTTGGCTGATAAGTCCCCGGTCTAACAAAGAAAAACACATTTTTTGTCCAAATTCGTTTCAACATAGTTCCCTTCAAGAGCGATACAACGATTATAACGACCTTTCAATTGTTTGATACCATTTTGGTAGAACTCCTTCGGTTTTGCCTCAAAATGGGCCTCAGTTTCGGCGATCACCTCTTCATTGCAGCCAAATTTTTTTCCCTGTGTTGACGGAAATTTTAATATCCGTCAACCAAAAATCTATAGCTAATTATCTTAATCAAATTAGCTCCATCAACTTTTTTTCATCATAACAAAAACTTCATAATCATCATCAAAACATCATAATCACCAATTATATTACATTGGATTATGAATTTCTTTGCTGCAATTCTGAAACCAACTATAACTGTTGCTATGCAGATCTCAATTTCCCCCTTCTCTTGTGTGTTGCCTATACTTACTCCAGCTGTTTAGGCGTCACCACCCCCTTCTCATCAAGTGAACCATTGGAGCTTGCTATGCAGCCATCGAACCTATTTGCAGACATCGAACTTGACTTAAATGCAACAACAATAGAACATACCAGGGAGAGCAGAATAGCAGCAAGCAGATCAATATTATTGGTGTGTATCGATACAGATCAATAGTTATTGATTTGCAATTAATGTTCGCTTCGAACTTGTTGTAACCAACATCGAACATGTTTGAATAAATATGTTAATTTGAATGTATATATGTTTCTATGGATAATTATAATGTAATTCTATATAGTTTTAAAAAACCATGTTTCATTGTATCATACCATAGACTTCTTGTTAAAGATTTTGAAATAAATTCATTCAATTCTTTTGAAACCTTCAACAAAACAACACCTAAGTATCCTCTACTTGTTTTAATTATTTAACATTTCTTCCAGCTGAAATAAATTATTTTAAGCTCCTTTATTTTTTTAATTTTGTTTCAATTTTTATTGAAATAATTTTCTGGGCTTGGAATAAAAGGAGTAATTTTCTCAACACCATGCGAGCATCCTTTCGAGGTCTGAGAACTAGGAAAAGTCGCTGGGGGCCAGATCTGGAGAATACGGTGGGTGGGGAAGCAATTCGAAGCCAAATTCATGAATTTTTGCCATCGTTCTCAATGACTTGTGGCACGGTGCAACAGCACGGTGGAACAACACTTTTTTCTTCTTCATATGGGGCCGTTTTGCCGCGATTTCGACCTTCAAACGCTCCAATAACGCCATATAATAGTCACTGTTGATGGTTTTTCCCTTCTCAAGATAATCGATAAAAATTATTCCATGCGCATCCCAAAAAACAGAGGCCATTACTTTGCCAGCGGACTTTTGAGTCTTTCCACGCTTCGGAGACGGTTCACCGGTCGCTGTCCACTCAGCCAACTGTCGATTGGACTCAGGAGTGTAGTGATGGAGCCATGTTTCATCCATTGTCACATATCGACGGAAAAACTCGGGAGTATTACGAATTAACAGCTGCAAACACCGCTCAGAATCATCAACACGTTGTGGTTTTTGGTCAAATGTGAGCTCGCGCGGCACCCATTTTGCACAGAGCTTCCGCATATCCAAATATTTTTGAATGATATGACTAACACGTTCCTTTGATATCTGTAGAGCCCCTACTATCTCGATCAAATTCATTTTACGGTCATTATTAATCATTTTGTGGATTTTTTTGATGTTTTCGTCGGTAACCACCTCTTTCGGGCGTCCACTGCGTTCACCGTCCTCCGTGCTCATTTCACCACGCTTGAATTTTGCATACCAATCAATTATTGTTGATTTCTCTGGGACAGAGTCCGGAAACTCATTATCAAGCCAAGTTTTTGCTTCCACCGTATTTTTCCCCTTCGGAAAACAATATTTTATCAAAACACGAAATTCCTTTTTTTCCATTTTATTCCCAATAACAAACTTTGCTTCACAAAAGACGCTCTATCTCACAAACTAATTGACTTACATACGTCAAATTTTGACACGAATCATTTGAAGGTTGGTACTATATAAAAATAATATGCATTTAATACTAGCGACGCCATCTATGTGTCAGACCGGGGGCTTATCAGCCAACCTGTTACCTGGAACATACAAAAAAAAAAAAACCTACAAATTAATACAGACCTATCTTAAGACAAATTTCCCGCCTATCATATTTCTCCTATTTTTAAATGGAATGAGCAAAATACTTGAGCAGAAAATGGTTGTTAAGCCCATTATTTTAAAATAAAATAAAAATTTCTTAATTAATTTTTCCTGTTATACATCAGACCTTCATGACAGTCGTGTAAATGTGAGTGGGTCGCAGAGCATGGGAATACCCCAAAATTAATGTGGATACGTTTGTCAACGCTATGCCAGCGATTATATACAAGTCACTTATATAATATGGTAGGTTCCACCCTCAACTCAACCTCAGCCTCAGTCACTGCGAATTGTTGATGGCTTTCTAACCTACCATACCTACCAAGCTTTAATGCCTTCCTTCACCCTTTCTGCATCACTTAAAACTCTCAATTTTATGAATGCCATTAAAAGGGGGATTATATGCATGGGTAAAACCAAAGCTTTACATAGCATAGGGGAAAATTACCAAACAATTTTTGGGCAGTAGGCGGAGGCGAGGAAGAGGAGGGCAAAGTGGCACCGGAAAAACACCTATTTTGATCCTTTTTATATTTGATAATTAGATCCTGAACATTTCAACACACACACACACACCTGCATACACGCTAGGCTTTACGTTAGGCCCACACATAATACACATACACACATAAAAAGATTTACATAAACATACATACACCGACACGAAACAAAATTATTGACGTGTAAAAATTAAGCCGATAAAATGATAAAATTTATAGATTTTTATATTAAATGCCATAGCAAAATGAACAGCAACAGAATCATTGTTCTTTGCAAGCACCTATGAATGGGTCGACGGTGGGAAAGGTGGGAAACTGAATTAACATTTTTTGGGGGAAATTTTTAATGGCTGAGTGAGCTTCATTATATAACACTTCATTGTGAAATTTGTCTTTAATGTCTTGAAAAACATGTTTGCCATGAAAAGAACAGATTTTCTTTTTTATAAATGTTATGTTAGCTTAAGAAAACATCAAATTAATTTAATTCATTCAAAATGTCTTTGAAGATTATAAGACAAGAATATGAAGCGTAACATTGATATAGAAGTCAAAGAATTGATTATGTTATAATTCTACAAAGAGAAGAAAAGTAGCTAGTATTGAAATGCCGAATGTCATACAACTTTAAGCATGAATTTGAGCCAAGAAGTACGGTGGGCGGCAGTATAGGATATATTGGTTGGGCGAATGCACAAATCTATCCCTCGACTTGTGCATGTCTGCACTATGCGATCCGTCCATTTCAATTTTTTATCCGCGCAGTGTACGTACATACTTTTGAGTATTTCTATGGACATTTTTTGTCAAAATTTTATTTCTATAGAAAATTTTGCTAAAATACTATTTCTATAGAAAATTTTTGTCAAAATTTTATTTTTATAACAAAAATTGTCATAATGTTATTTCTATAAAAGTTTTGTCAATATTTTATTTCCATAAAAAATTATGTCAAAATTTTATTTCTATAAAAAATTATGTCAAAATTTTATTTCTATAGAAAATTTTGTCAACATTTTATTTCTATAGACAATTTTTGTCAAAATTTTATTTCTCTAGAATTTTTTTTGTCAATTTTTAGTTTCTATAGAAAATTTTGTCAAAATTTTATTTCTATAGAAAATGTTGTCAAAATTTAAGTTATATAGAAAATGTTGTCAAAATTTTATTTCTTTAGACAAGTTTTGCCAACATTTTATTTGTCGAGCAAATATTTGTCAATTTTTTTTATAGAAAATTTTGTCATCATTTAATTTGTATAAAAAATTTTGTCAAAATTTTATTTCTATAGTAAGTTTTGTCATGATTATTTTCTATTGAAAATTTTGTCAAAAATTTATTTTTATAGAAAAAATGTAAAAAAAGTTATTTCTATAAAAGATTATGTAAATATTTTATTTCTATAAAAAATTATGTCAACATTTTATTTCTATAAAAAATTTTGTTAAAATTTTATTTCTATAAAAAATTTTGTCAAGATTTTATTTCTATAGACAATTTTTCCTGTTTTTCCTTCCTGTCCAATCAGCTCGAATAAATATTGTAATAATTTCTAGTTTAAATGATTTGGACATTGAACCAGCCTGCATTGATATCAGGCTAACATAAAAATAGTTTTGTCAAAATTTTATTTCTATAGAAAATTTTATTTCTATAGAAAATGTTGTCAAAATTTAATTTCTATAGAAACTGTTGTCAAAATTTTATTTCTTTAGACAAGTTTTGTCAAAATTTTATTTGTCGAGCAAATATTTGTCGACTTTTTTTTAATAGAAAGTTTTGTCATCATTTAATTTGTATAAAAAATTTTGTCAAATTTTTATTCTATAGTAAGTTTTGTCATGATTTTTTTCTATTGAAAATTTTGTCAAAAATTTATTTTTATAGAAAAAATGTCAAAATGTTATTTCTATAAAAGATTATGTCAATATTATGTCAAAATTTTAATTCTATAAAAAATTATGTCAAAATTTTAATTCTATAAAAAATTATGTCAAAATTTCATTTCTATAAAAAATGTTGTCAACATTTTATTTCTATAAAAAATTTTGTCAAAATTTTATTTCTAGAGACGATTTTTGGCAAAATTTTATTTCTCTAGAAACTATTTGTCAATTTTTAGTTTCTATAGAAAATTTTGATATATTTTTTTCAAAATTTTATTTCTATAGAAAGTTTTGTTAACATTTTATTTCTATAGAAACTTTTATCAAAATTTTTTTTCTATTGAGATTTTTGTCTAAATTTTATTTCGTTAGAAAATTTTGTCAAAATTTTATTTCTATGGAAATTTTTGTCTAAGTTTTATTTCTATGGAAAATTTTGTCAAAATATTATTTCTATAAAATTTTTTTTTCAAAATTTTATTTCAGTACAAAATTTTTTCAAAATTTTATATCTATACAATTTTTTTTTATAAAAAATGTTGTCAAAAATTTATTTCTATAGAAAAAATTGTCAAAATGTTATTTCTATAAAATATTTTGTCAATATTTTATTTCTTAAAAAAATTATGTCCATATTTAATTTTTAAAAAAAATTATGTCCAAATTTAATTTCTATAAAACATGATGTCAAAATTTTATTTCTATAGAAAATTTTGTCAAAATTTAATTTCTATAGAAAATTTTGTCAAAATTTTATTTTCATAGACGATTTTTGTCAAAATTGTATTTCTCTAGAAATTATTTGTCAATTTTTAGTTTATCTAGAAAAATTTGTCAAAATTTTATTTGTACAGACAATTTTTTCACAATTTCACTTCTATAAAAACTTATGTCAAAATTTTAGTCCTTTAAAAAATTAGGTCAAAATTTTAGTTCTATGGAAAATTTTGTCAATATTTTATTTTTATAGAAAATTTTGTGAAAATTTTATATCTATAGATTTGTATACTTTTTTTATAGAAAATTTTGTCGTGCAATTATTTGACAATTTTTTTTCTATAGAAAATTTTGTCAACATTTTATTTGTATAAAAAATTTTGTCAAAATTTAATTTCTATAGTAAGGTTTGTCAAGATTTTATTTCTATAGCAAATTTTGTCAAAAATTTATTTTTATAAAAAAAATTGTCAAAATGTTATTTCTATAGAAGATTTTGTCAATATTTTATTTTCATAAAAAATTATGTCAAAATTTTATTTCTATAAAAAATTTTGTCAAGATTTCATTTCTATAGAAAATTTTGTCAACATATTATTTCTATAGACAATTTTTGTCAAAATTTTATTTATCTAGAAATTATTTGTCAATTTTTAGTTTCTATAGAAAATTTTGTCAAAATTTTATTTCTATAGAAAATGTTGTCAAAATTTTATTTCGTTAGACAAGTTTTGTCAAAAATTTATTTGCCGGGCAAATATTTGTCAATTTTGTTTATAGAAAATTTTGTCATCATTTTATTTGTATAAAAAATTTTGTCAAAATTTTATTTCTATAGTAAGTTTTGTCAAGATTTTGTTTCTATAGAAAATTTTGTCAAAATTTTATTTATATAGAAAGTTTTGTCAAAGTTTTATTTCTATGGAAAATTTGTCAAAATTTTATTTCTATAAATTTTTTTTTCAAAATTTTATTTCTGTCCAAAAATTTTTCAAAATTTTATATCTATAGAATTTTTTTTAAAAAAAATGTTGTCAAAAATTTATTTTTATAGAAAAAATTGTCAAAATGTTATTTCTATAAAATATTTTGTCAATATTTTATTTCTTAAAAAATTATGTCCAAATTTAATTTCTATAAAAAATTATGTTCAAATTTAATTTCTATAAAAAATTATGTCAAAATTTTATTTCTCTAGAAAATTTTGTCAAAATTTCATTTCTATAGAAAATTTTGTCAACATTTTATTTCTATAGAAATTATTTGTCAATTTTTAGTTTATATAGAAAATTTTGCCAACATTTTAATGGTCGAGCAATTATTTGTCAATTTTTAGTTTCTCTAGAAAATTTTGTCAAAATTTTATTTCTCTAGAAAATTTCTTCACAATTTCACTTGTATAAAAAATAATGTCAAAATTTTATTCCTATAAAAAATTATGTCAAAATTTTATTTCTATGGAAAATTTTGTCAAAATTTAATTTCTATGGAAAATTTTGTCAATATTTTATTTTTATAGAAAATTTTGTCAAAATTTTATATCTATAGATTTGTATACCCTTCACCACTACTGTGGTATAGGGTATAATAAGTTTGTACATTTTTATGTAACGCCTAGAAGGAAAAGTCTGAGACCCATCATTTAGTAGATCGATCGTTTTAGAATTAAATTCTGAGTGGATTTAGCGATGTTAGGTTAGGTTAGGTTATGTGGCAGCCCGATGTATCAGGCTCACTTAGACTATTCAGTCCATTGTGATACCACAGTGGTGAACTTCTCTCTTATCACTGAGTGCTGCCCGATTCCATGTTAAACTCAATGACAAGGGACCTCCTTTTTATAGCCGAGTCCGAACGGCGTTCCACATTCTAGTGAAACCACTTAGAGAAGCTTTGAAACCCTCAGAAATGTCACCAGCATTACTGAGGTGGGATAATCCACCGCTGAAAAACTTTTTGGTGTTCGGTCGTAGCAGGAATCGAACCCACGACCTTGTGTATGCAAGGCGGGCATGCTAACCATTGCACCACGGTGGCTCCCTGGATTTAGCGATGTGCGTCTGTCTGTCCGTCCGTCAGTCTGTCTCTAGTAGTAGTAGTAGTAGTAGTAGTATTCTTTATTTCAACATTCAACATTTCATAAAATCTTTTTGTAACAAAATATTTTGTACAATATATGTATTTAATGTTTAAATATAAGAATAAAAAAAAATTAATGTGTTATTGACCTTAGGTCGTCAGTCTTTAAATTAATTATGGAATGCTTAGATTTTGTTTTTTTTTCATAGGTTAAATTCAGCTAATAATTGTGATCTGTATTCTATACAAATTTTAATGAACATTGCTAGTTTCTTCCAGTTTACGACTAATCCATTTAGAATGTTAATAAGAAAGTTTTCTTGAAATGTGATAGTTTGAAAAAAACATTTGCCTGAATTCTCTTAATGCGGGACATCGGCATAGAAAATGCTGTATATTTTCAGTTTCATTCATATTGCACATGGAGCAATTTGTATTGATACCAACTCGGAATGTTCTACCGTTTAGCTCAATTGTATCAGTCCTCGCCTTAAATATCCACATTTTCTCGCTTTGAGTTAAATTATCTGTAAGATACGTATATCCAATGCTGGGGTTTAAATTTTTGTAAAATCTTTCAGATTGTGTAGCCTTTTCCATTGCAGTTGTGATGTGTCTTGTGTTAAGGGAATGTAAAAGGAGATTGATACTCTCGTTCCATTCTGAAACTGTGGAATGTGTACTCATTTGTATTAAATTGTTTTCAATCATCAGAGTGTTGATTTCCTTTGCCCAAAAAATTTGGTATTCCAATACTTGTCTAGCTAATTTGTGTGGTAATCGTTCAGTTTCATATTCAAACAAGGCGCGGAAAATATATTTTAGATGCGATTGGAGAGAATTGACATGATTGTGTTGGACTCCCGTCTCCAGCATTAGAGAATAGGATGGCGTGCAACTAGGTAACCTTAAAATTTTCTTTAAAAAATACAATAACAGTTTATCTACCTCATCAAAATTTGAAAAGCCCCATACTGCAGATCCGTACATTTGAATTGCTCTGCTTACCGCCTGAAATAGCTTCAATTTAGTGCTGGTTGATATGTTTTCTTTATTTAAAAAGTTTGTCCAGGTAGTATTGATACTATTCTTGGTGGCATTATTACGTTCATGTATATGTGTTTTGAAACTTAGTTGTGGAGTCAGAATCATGCCTAGGTAAGTATATTGTGATGTGATAGAAACCTCACTTCCTTTATAATACCTTTTCTGAATACCATGATTTTTGGTTTTAATAAATTTACTTCCATATTCCAAATTTCGCAATATCTCTCTAATTTATTTATCATTTGCTGCATCACATCCCTCTCATTTGCTAATATTACGATATCATCAGCATAGAGTAATACTCGTATATTTAGCCCATTCAAATTCGTTCCACCACCAATAAATTCATGCAAATCATCTAGATATAAGGCAAATAGTATCGGCGACATCAAACAACCCTGTTTCACCCCGGTGGTAGTATTGAAATCGGTAGATAATTCCTTTCCCGTCCATACTGCAAATTGAGTGTTTCCATACACTTTTTTTATGAATCTGTCTCTATATGTAATTTTGTATGCAAAGTACAGCTTCCAGTTTAAGTCCGATCGTCCTCAACTTTAGCACAGAATTTTACTTTGGATCAAAGACGATTGCTATTGATTTTGAAAAAAATCGGTTCAGCTTCAGATATAGCTGCCATATATATTTATCACCAATCTGGTCATAATTGGTGGATTTATCAATGTATTTTCCTAAAATGTGTTGGAGCTCTCGTAAAGTGCGCAAAATATCAACCAAATCGGTTCAGATTTAGGTATAGCTTTCATATATATCGTTCGTCCGATTTGCACTTATATAGCCTTAAAAGCCATGGCTTTGTCTTGATTTGCTTTAAATTTTGTACAAGGAGAAAGTTTCATAGTATCATTAAGTCACCCAAATTTGGTTGAAATCGATTCAGACTTAGATATAGCTCCCATATATATCTTTCGACCGATTTGCACTTATGTGTCCTCAAAAGCCAGAGTTTTGCCGTGATTTTCTTCAAATTTTGCACGAAGAGTATTTTTAATAGTATCGTTCATTGTGCCAAATTTGGTTCAAATCAGTTCAAATTTAGATATAGCTCCCATATATAGCTTTCGTCCGATTTGAACCTATATGGCCTCTAAAGCCAGATTTTCCCCCTGATTTGCTTCAAATTTTGCACAAGGAGTACGCTTAATAGTAACATTAAGCCATCACAATGGACTGAATAGTCTAAGTGAGCCTGAAATTTAATCGGGCTGCCACTTTAACCTAATCTAACCTAACATTAAGCCATACTTGGTTGACGTGCGCTTAGTACGATGATGGTGAGTCCTGTTGGAATGGCTATAGTTTGCGGCTGAAATGTCTATTCAAGGCATCAATATTATGAATACGAGCCGGGAGCAAACATCGGCCGTTAAGGCGCCCACACCATTATTTATCGGCGGCGCTTGAGTTTACGTTGTCAATCGAAGATGTAAATTTCATATAAAATGAGGCGTCCGTTTACTAAATCTCTCAGCTGTCAGACAAGCGATTTCGAAAGAATAGCAACCTGAAGTCACACTTTTATATTAAATCAATTTATTGAACAAAGGAGCAAATTGGCATAATTTTGTCTACCCTCCTTCATAGGGCGAGGGTATACTAAATTATGGTATCGGACACCATAAAGTATATATTCAAAGCCGTGGTGAAATTCTGAGTCGATCTAGCGATGTTCGTCCGATCCTTCTGTTACTGAAATCACCCTAATTTTCGACATATCACAGATCGACATATCGACAGATGATATCATGGACCCACACTCAGTTAAAGCTCCCATATAATTCCACCTCCATGATTTGAGTTTCGGAGGCCTTTGGAAGAGCAAATTTCATCTGATTCGGTCTGGTTTTGGTCCATAATGCCGATAATTACATATAGCCTCCATATAAACCGATACACAGATTTAAATTCCGGGGCCTCGTGGTGGAGGAAAATTTCATCCGATTAGATTGAAATTTGGTACGTGACGTTAGTATATGGCCTCTAGCCTTAAAAAAATTGGATTGGAATTATATAAACATATGTATAAAACGATTAACAGATTGAGGAAAAATTAAGGAGAAAATTTCTTCCGATCCGGTTAAAATGAACAATTCATTAGAAATAATTCAAATGTGTTCTACTTCCGGACCACAAGTCAAAATTTTCTTCCTGTCTTTTTTGCTTTTGCTGGACTAAATATAGTGCCCATTTTACCTTTTTTTGGTGTATAAAGATTTTTAGATATTACCCAACTGATGCCATCGTAATAGTTAAGCCTGTAGTATTAAATGTTATTAAAGGAAGAATACAACTTTTTCAAGTATAAAGTATCTGGAAATTTTTGAGATATTCTCATTGCAAGACATCAATTAAAGGGATTGAGCCAACAATATTATGATGTGCCAAAGCAAGGGGTGATAATGAAATAACTTTGGACATTTTGCCTTTACAAAGTCGTAAATTTTGTTTTGTCATTACACCCTTTCGAATAATTTTAATTAAACATAAAAATACCCAGTGTCATCTGCAAGTTCATGGCAGCTTATGGAGTAGATGAAGGCAAAACTTTTTACTTATTTTTTTGTTGGAGTAGATTTAATTTAAAATGTCACAGAGGCAAATTTGCTGATGTTGCTTCGTGAAGTGAGTAACTTGGTATATTGGTCCCATAGGGTGATAAATGTGTTTGGTTGGAATTCACATAGATGTTTGTAAAGCTTAAATAATTTTAGCAAAGCGCCATTGGCATAAAATCTACGCAATAATAAAGGTTTTAAGTGGGATTTATAAAAATTTAAAAAATTGGTCCGTTAGGTTATAACTGCGTAAAATATCAAGTCAATTGGAGTAAAATTTCACAAAATTTTGTAAAATTTCACAAAATTTTCTATAGAAATAAAAATTTCACAAAATTTTCTATAGAAATAAAAATTTCACAAAATTTTCTATAGAAATAAAATTTTAATTCAATTTTCTTCAAGAATAAAATTTTGACAAAATTTTCTATAAAAATAAAATGTTGAGAAATTTTTCTATAGAAATAAAATTTTGACAAAATTTCCAACAGAAATAAAATTCGGACAAAATTTTTATGTTGAAATAAAATTTTGACAAACTTTTATATTGAAATAATATTTCGACAAAATTTGCTATAGATGTACAATTTTGACAAAATTTTCTAAAGAAATAAAATTTAGATAAATTTTTCTACAAAAATAACATTTTGACAAAATTTTCTATAGCAATAAAATTTTGACATTTTTTTTTTAGAAATAAGATTTTGAAAAAATTTTTCATTGAAATAAAATTTTCACAAGAAATAAAAATAAAATTTTGATAAATTATTTTATTGCAATAAAATTTTTAGAAATTTTTCAATAGAAATAAAATTTTGACAAAATTTTCTATAGAAATTAAATTGTAACAAAATTTTCTCTAGAAATAAAATTTTGACAAAAAATTTTCTATAGCAATAAAATTTTGACAAAATTTTCTGTAGAAATAAAATTTTGACAAAATTTTCTGTAGAAATAAAATTTTGACAAAATTTTCCATTGAAATAAAATTTTCACAAGAAATAAAAATAAAATTTTCTATAGACATAAATTTTTGACAAAATTTTTTATAGAAATAAAATTTTACAAATTATTTTATTGAAATTACATTTTGACAATATTTTTATGGACATGAAATTTTGACAAAATTTTCTACAGAAATAAAATTTTGAGAAAAAATTTTCTATAGAAATAAAAATTTCGCAAAATTTTCTATGGAAATAAAATTTTTTCAAAATTTTATGTCTATAGAAAATTTTGTTAAAGTTTTATTTCTATAGAAAATTTTGTAAAAATTTTATTTCTATAGAAAAATGTCTAAAAATTTTATTGCAATAAAATAATTTATCAAAATTTTATTTTTATTTATTGTGAAATTTGTATTTCTAAAAAAATTTTGTCAAAATTTTATTGCTATAGAAAATTTTGTCAAAATGTTATTTTTGTAGAAAAAATTGTCTAAATTTTATTTCTATAGAAAATTTAGTCAAAATTGTACATCTATTGCAAATTTTGTCAAATTATTTTTTCAATATAAAAGTTTGTCAAAATTTTATTTCAACATTTCTATAGAAAATTTTCTCAACATTTTATTTTTATAGAAAATTTTGTCAAAATTTTATTTTTGAAGAAAATTTTGTCAAAATTTAATTTCTATGGAAAATTTTGTGAAATTTTTATTTCTATAGAAAATTTTGTGAAATTTTTATTTCTATAGAAAATTTTATGAAATTTTAATTTTCTATAGAAAATTTTTTGCCAAAATTGTATTTCTGTAGAAAATTTTGTCAAAATTTTATGACCATAAAAATTTTGTCAAAATTTTATTTCAATAAAATAATTTTTCAAAATTTTATTTCAATAAAATAATTTTTCAAAATTTTATGTCTATAGAAATTTTTGTAAAAATTTTATTTCTATGGATGATGTGCGTCCATCCAACCATCTTTCAGTCTATAGGGATTTGCACAAATAAATTTGAAAAACATTATTTTCCTCTGTTGGTAAACTACACTTGTAGTTTAGTCAATGCATGGTTTTAAGCAGAAATCAAAAACAACAACAATGATTAAAGAGAAAAAAACCAATAATAACTAAACAAAACGAATAAAAATTTTATTTCCATAGAAAATTTTCCCTAAATTTAATTTTTGTAGAAAATTTTGTCTAAATTTTATTTGTTTTGTTTGTTATTGTTGGCTTCTCTTCAATCGTTATTTTTATTTTTGATCTCAGCTTAAAGCCATGCATTGACTAAACTTCAAGTGTAGTTAAACCAAAAGAAGAAAAGTATGCTTGTCAAATTTATTTGGGCAAAGCCCTATAGACTGCAAGATGGTTGGATGTACAACTGTTTCGGAATTACCACATTCCTCATCAGCATCCTCTACTTGCAGCAAAACTATCAACCAATTATCAGAATAAATTCGGGTAATTCACTCAACCCAAAGTGAATTACACTTGAACCTTCCGAAAAAGGGTTTGATAGTCGGCTACTACCTAAACAAATTTGCAAGCATATCTCTTTTCCTTTGTCAAACTCAAATCATCGATTTGAATATAGTTGACTGGGTTTGTTTTTGTACATCCAACCATCTTGCAGTCTATAGGGCTTTGCCCAAATAAATTTGACAAGCATACTTTTCCTCTTTTGGTTAAACTACACTTGTAGTTTAGTCAATGCATGGCTTTAAGCTGAGATCAAAAATAAAAATAAATTTTATTTCTATAGATTTTTTTCAAAATCTTGTTTCTATAGACAATTTTTTCTAAATTTTATTTTTAATAAATTATAAATTTTATATCTATTGAAAAATGTGTGTAAATTTTATTTCTATAGAATTTTTTTTTTCAAAATTTTGTTTCCATAGACATTTTTTTTTAAAATTTTTTTTATAGAAAATTTTGTGAAAATTTTATTTCTGTAGAAAATTTTGTGAAAATTTTATTTCTGTAGAAAATTTTGTGAATTTTTTTTTTTATAGCAAATTTTGTCAACATTTTGTTTCTATAGACAATTTTGTCAAAATTTTATTTCTATAGAAAATTTTGTCAAAATTTTATTTCTATAGAAAATTACCAAACAGTAAAAAATCATCCATTTTTTAAAGAATTCTACCAAATGTGGCAATGTCGCAATTTTTAAATTTCCATTTAATGTCCACGATACTCTAATAACATTAAATTTGTTTACTTAATTACTTGAAGTGATTTAGTTTTTAAAAAGTAATTGCTGAAAATGTCTCATAAGGGAGTATATGTTTTTAATAATCTCAAAAAATAGCTTTTGCCATAAATATTTAATGTACATTTTTCTTATGTCAACAGAAATGTGCTACTAATAGGCTTTAGTGATTGTATCAAATTAAATTAATACAAATTACGAAAGCATCGTGTATCTCAAAAACACTTCAATAGCTTGAATAGTTAAAGAGGCCCTTATACTGTGTCACTAACACTTAAGGACAATCGTATGGAAGGGGATGGAGAGAAAACGCAAGAACAAGATGTAAACATTTCATGAGAAAGAGAACAAAAGCCCCAACACACAGAGACACACTTTTCAAAGCCATAAACATTTATAGCTCGTCCAAATGGTAGCTGAGAACGGGCACAGAAAAAGAAAATAATCGCTCCCTTTCATCCATTACACGCAACAAATTTACACTAAATTAGTTTTAACAACCAAAGGTGGCGCAAGAAAAAAAAAAATGTGTCCAAAATGAATATCGTCTTTACTAACAAACCTATGCAAATACGACTTTTGTTTTCTATGGAGGAATATTTAAAGATGCCCGTTTAAGGAGCCAGTCATTATGCCGTCGTTTAAAAAGAAGGAATCCTAAATCTTGATAATGAGAAGATCTGTGTTAAATGTAACACAATAGGATGGAATAATGTAAGGTGCCCATTCTATGAGAGCTACAAATAGAATTAAAAATTTTTTCTATAGTGATCGTAGGCCCCATTTGAATCATCCGACTGAGAATAATCTTAAGGGTCGGTTTTGATCTTGGTGACTGTGTGTCCATCTTTCTTAAAAAAAATTTGGTATGACATTTTTCTTTTTTAACAAATGGGTAGATAAATGAAAACAAAAAAATGTTCGTTTAACCCTAAGACATTAAACTTAAATTGTGTTAATATGGTTCTCTGTGTTAATATGGTTCTCTAAAAAGTTTATACTCAAATTGGATGTGAGTCCAATAGCATACCAATGTTTTAGTTATAAGGAAAATAAATTCTTGCGATTTGCGTTTTCGAATATCGGCCGAAAATTTGGCCAAATTGTAAACATCTCAAGCAATAAAACATTTCTTGTACACCTACCCCCGTAAACAATTATATGTGCAACGTGTAAGTTTATGTTCTAGTCTTATAAAGAACTTTTATTGAAAAATTTTTTTTCCTATTTTATTTACACTTTTGTACGTTACTAAAATACATAAACTAAATCTTTACTTAACTTGATTTGACAGAAAATACATACTTAAATTTTTAGTAATAGAAAATATTTATATGTGCAAAAATTATATTTTAGCTATATGTTAAAAAAAAAAACAAGTTTATACGGCCGTAAGTTCGGCCAGGCCGAAGCTTATGTACCCTCCACCATGGATTGCGTAGAAACTTCTACTGAAGACTCTCATCCACAATCGAATTACTTGGGTTGCGGTAACACTTGCCGATGGCAAGGTATCTTAAAACTTCCTAACACCGTAATATATACCACATAGTCCATACGTGGTATATATTAAACTAAAAAAGGCCGATTAAATACGTATATAATTAAGTTTAAAGTTTCTATAGAAATAAAATTTTGACAAAATATAATTTTGACAACATTTTCTATAGAAGTAAAATTTGGAAAAATGTTCTATAGAAATAAAATTTGGATAGAATTTTCTATAGAAATAAAATTCTGACAAAATTTTCTATAGAAATAAAATTTTGACAAAATTTTCTATAGAACTAAAATTTTGACAAAATGTTCTATAGAAATAAAATTTTGACAAAATTTTCTATAGAAATAACATTTTGACAATGTTTTCTATAAAAATAAAATTTTGGTAGATTATTTTTGGCTCGAGTGGCAACCATGATTATGAACCGATAAGGACCAATTTTTGTGTGATTGGGGATCGGCTATATATAATTATTGACCGATATGGACCAATTTTGGCATGATTATTAGCGGCCTTATACTAACACCACGTTGCAAATTTCAACCGGATCGAATGAATTTTGCTCCTCTAAGAGGCTCCGGAGATCACATCTGGGGAACGGTTGATATGGGGGCTATATATAATTATGGACCGATATGGACCAATTCTTGCGTGTTTGTTGGAGACCACATTCTAACACCACGTTCCAAATTTCAACCGGATCGGATGAATTTTGCTCCTCCAAGAGGCTCCGGAGGACAAATCTGGGGATCGATTTATATGGGGGCTATATATAATTATGGTTGTTAGAGACCATATACTAACACCACGTACCCAATTTCAACCGGATCGGATGAATTTTGCTCCTCTAAGAGGCTCCGGAGGTCAAATCTGGAGATCGGCTTATATGTGGGGCTGTATAAATTATGGACCGATATGTACCAATTTTGGCATGGTTGTTAGAGACAATATACTAACACCACGTACCAAATTTCATTCGGATCGGATGACTTTTGCTCCTCTAAGAGGCTCCGGAGGTCAAATCTGGGGATCGGCTATATATAATTATGAGTCGATGTGGACCAATTTTTGCATGATCATTAGAGTACATATACCAACACCATGTACCAAACTTCAGCCGGATCGGATAAAATTTGCTTCTCTTAGAGGCTCCGCAAGCCAAATCGGGGGATCGGTTTATATGGGGACTATATATAATTATGGACCGATGTTGACCAATTTTTGCATGGTTGTTAGATACCATATAATAACACCATGTACCAAATTTCAGCCGGATCGGAGGAAATTTGGTTCTCTTAGAGCAATCGCAAGCCAAATTTGGGGGTCCGTTTATATGGGGGCTATACGTAAAAGTGGACCGATATGGCCCAATCCGACCTACATCAATAACAACTACTTGTGCCAAGTTTCAAGTCGATAGCTTGTTTCGTTCGGAAGTTAGCGTGATTTCAACGGACGGACGGACGGAAGTACGGACATGCTCAGATCGACTCAGAATTTCACGACCCGGAATATATATATACTTTATGGGGTCTTAGAGCAATATTTCGATGTGTTACAAACGGAATGACAAAGTTAATATACTCCCATCCTATGGTGGAGGGTATAATAAGATAGTTTGATTAGCTACCCAGCAAAAAAAGCGCCGCCAAAAAAGTAATGAAAATGTTCTTTTTGGATCCGGAAGTGGTGCAAAATTTACGCAAAAGAGATGAATTTTACATGGGCTTGTCATAGGATGGAAGTCCTCCATTTCAACAGCCGATGCACTGAATTTGAATCACTTCTTTAGGTGTGATCCGAATTCAATGTTTTGGATGTAAATTAAAAAATTTTGTGACATTTTGTCAAATAAATAATTTTTATAATTTTTTATAATTTTTAATGGATTCAAACGCTTGTCGGAAACGTTTGACATCAAATATTTTCAAAAATTCACAATTTTTTCAGATTATATTTATCATTTTTTTCGACAAAATTGAAATGATTTGTACCATTTTATGAATTCTTACCCTGTTTTTAACCTCTTTAAAACAAAAAATTTTAAATTACCTATTAAAAGTATGAAAAAACCAAGTTATAAAAAATTTAACTAAAAGAACTTCCTGGGTAGTTAAAATAAAGAACACCATTGGGGGTGCATCTTCTGGAAGTGCTTTTAAAGTTGTGCCTTTGGAAGAACTTCCAATTTTTTTTGCTGGGTAATACCATATAGTTTTGCCCTTGTTTATTAGAATTTGCTGTAATCGGTGAGGCATAGAACATACCAAGTTTTTCAGAGTTGCCATATCGATTTTTCCCATTCTGCCGTAATTGCAGACTTCAGTTCTTTTGGTGTTGTATATTGCTTGGACTTCGGAAATACCATAGAGGATAATATGCCCCAGAGATCTTCTATAGGATTTAGATCGGAACATAGCGCTGGCCAGTGCAGTAAAGGTATATCACGAGACTTAAAAAAGTTTTTTATGAGGCGTGCAACATGGATGGGAGCGTTATTTTGATGGCAAGTCCAAACTTCACCATATAACGCATCTGCAAAATCTACTGAATTGTTCTCCAATAAGTCGACATATATCTGTGCGTTAATTTTGGTGGGGACAAATCATATTTTAGATTTTCGTCGTACTCGAAAAGCTGCCCATCAGGGTTGGCCTGTCACAAACTGTGACTTTTGCGACCTACATTTGCGACGGTATAATACGTATGTCGCAAAAGTCGTAAACCTACTGTAGAAAACCAAATTTTGAATAGAAGAAATCCTGAACATTTTTTAATTTAGTTTGACAAAATTCTTGTTTCTTTATTTCTGTGTCTACGGAATAAATCCTTACAGACTGGCAATACAAATTTTCTTAATCCTAATAAAAGTATATAATATAAATATTAAACTATTAAATTATTCAACACATTTTTAAACATTACTCTTGACATAGAAAAATCTAAATGTTCGCACATATTATTAAATAATCTCATAGACCTATGAATCGGTTCATTCAAGGCATAATTTGAAGAATGAAAATCCAAATTGAAAGGAAAATAATACCTTAATGTACGAGGTGGTGAATTAAATCTAATGAATGAAAGAAGTTCTGGGCAATCAATACTTCCATTAATAATACCATATAAAAACATTACGGAAAAAATATCTCTCCTAGACTTAAGAGTTTTCAATGAAATAAGCATACATCTACTCTCATAAGAAGGAAGACCATCACAAAAATTTATAGTGCTCATAGCAAATTTCGTAAAAGATTTCTGGACTCTCTCCACCCGATTAATATGAATGGCAGCAGTCGGACTCCAAACAATAGACGCATATTCCAATTTAGACCGGACCAACGAACAATATACACTTTTCCTCACATAAGGATCTTTAAATTCCGAAGCATTCCTTCTAACGAAGTATAATAAGGAATACGCCTTCGGAATAATATAATCCAAATGTCTAGTGAAATTCAATTTCACATCAAATACAACACCCAAATCACAAATCTCAGTAACAGTACTAAGCGTTCGCATATCCATACTGTATTTAGACATAATAATACTCCGGCCTCGATGAAAAGAAATATGTACACATTTTGCAAGGTTTACCGGCAACTTATTAAGTCTTGACCATAAAATAAACCTATCTATATCCTCCTGTAACAACACAACATCATTCGAACTCCTTATAGATCTAAAAATCTTAAGATCGTCTGCATATAAAAGATGTCTTGAATACTTAAAACAATCTTGAATATCATTAATTCGCTGTGAGTTTCTGCAGAAATTTCTGAAAGTTTTCCCATGGTCAAGCCTATTTTCTTAGGTGGTATCGAAATTCCCGTTGGTGAGTGTGCAAAATACCTTGGGGTTATATTGGACAGGACACTGAACTTAAACCTAAGAAAGGACGAGAAAATCCACGGTTATCCTGTACTCGTGCAAAAGGCCATAGGAAAAATGTGGGGACTAAAACCGAAAATTATGAACATTCCTAAGAATTGAAACTTCTTCGCACATACCATCGTCTTGGATATCATCGAATTCGCTGCCTAGCTGACGCGACTAAAGTATTTGGAATTTGCGACTTTTGTTACTTTTTCTACATTTACGACGCGTATGTGACGTTTACGACGTTTACAACTTTGCGACAGTCGCAAACCTAAAAAAGTTTGATACAGACCATCTCTGCTGCCCATACCATAAGAGATCCACCCCCGTGGGTGTGTTTATAGCAAGTTTGACGAGGGTACGGAGAATCCCGCCAATATTTGTGATGACCATCAGGACCATCCAAATTGAATTTCTTTTCGCCGCTAAATATAACCGTTTCGAACTCTTCGTCCCAAAACTTGTATTTTTCAGCAAAAGAAATACGAGCATTTTAAGGGTGTTGTGTTAACCGCGATTTAGTTATTTTATTTTCGTATTTTAGTTCTAGATCGTTCTTGATAATTTGCTGAATTCGTTATATAGAATTCAGCAATTCTACTTTTATTTCTCTGCACTTCAAATTTGTTATTGGCAGCAAGTTGGCAAATATGTCGCTTTGTCCTTTGGTCAACTGTTGGCCCACTGCGTTTAGCACAACCATAGTTGGTGGAATTTTTAAAAAAATTGCTAATCGTATTGCGGTGTCGATTTGTCACCGATGCAATTTCTCCATTTTTTTGCCAGCTAGGTCCATTCCGATAATTTTTCCACGTTCTTCCTCTGAAGTTCACTTTCTCGAGGCAAATTTCTTCTGAATACATAAAAATAACAAAAATGTAACTCACCCACAATCTATATTTATTAGCCACAACGAAATTGTAATGAGCCTGTGCACTCTCCAGCGAAAAAAATGTAAATGTGATAAAAGTTAAAAAAGTCGTTAAAAAGAAAAATTTAAATATCGTTATTTTCGTCCAAAAGAGAAATGAAACAATTTTTCCACATATATTTATTTTACGGAGGTATTTGTAGTATTAAAAACCCCCAAGATTTTTAATTTCAGGCAAATTTGACGACAACTACAGTTTCTACAAGCCCAGGAAGTGAAATCTGGAGATCGATCTATATGGGGACTATACTAAAACATTGACCGATACTCACCATTTTTGGCGGACCACTTCATTGTCCTACAATACCTCTAGATTTCCAATTTCAGGCGAATTAGATAAAAGCTAGGGATTCTAGAAGTCCAAAAATAAAATCGGGAGATATAGCTCATCTTAAAAGTTGACCTGCCTGCAGACAAAAGACGAGTTTGAGCAAAATTTCAGTACGATTGCTTCATTATTGAAGACTGTAGCGTGATTACAACAGACATACAGACGGACTTGTTTATATCGTCTTAGAATTTCTCCCTGACCAAAAATATATATACTTTATATAGTCGGAAATCGATATTTCGATGTGTTACACATGAAATGATAAACTCATTATACCTTCGACACCATTCTATGGTGGTGTATATAACAAGTATATACGGCCGTAAGTTCGGCCGAATCTTATGTACCCTCCACCGTAGATTGCAAAGGAACTTTTACAAAAGATTGTCATCCACATTCGAATTACTTGGTTTGCGGTAATACTTGCGGATGTAATTGTGCTTTCTAAGAGGCTCCGTAAATCTAGGGGTCGGTTTATATGGGTCCTATACGTAAAAGTGGTCCGATATGGCCCATTGACAATACTATCCGACCTACATCAATAACAAGAATTAGCGTTGTTTTAACAGACGGACGGACATATCTAGATCGACTCAGAATATCACCACCACCCGGAATATATATAAAGGGTGATTCTTTTGAGGTTAGGATTTTCATGCATTAGTATTTGACAGATCACGTGGGATTTCAGACATGGTGTCAAAGAGAAAGATGCTCAGTATGCTTTGACATTTCATCATGAATAGACTTACTAACGAGCAACGCTTGCAAATCATTGAATTTTATTACCAAAATCAGTGGCAGAAAATCCGCTTTTTTATCGACAAATTTTGTTCAGCGATGAGGCTTATTTCTGGTTGAATGGCTACGTAAATAAGCAAAATTGCCGCATTTGGAGTGAAGAGCAACCAGAAGCCGTTCAAGAACTGCCCATGCATCCCGAAAAATGCACTGTTTGGTGTGGTTTGTACGCTGGTGGAATCATTGGACCGTATTTTTTCAAAGATGCTGTTGGACGCAACGTTACGGTGAATGGCGATCGCTATCGTTCGATGCTAACAAACTTTTTGTTGCCAAAAATGGAAGAACTGAACTTGGTTGACATGTGGTTTCAACAAGATGGCGCTACATGCCACACAGCTCGCGATTCTATGGCCATTTTGAGGGAAAACTTCGGAGAACAATTCATCTCAAGAAATGGACCGGTAAGTTGGCCACCAAGATCATGCGATTTGACGCCTTTAGACTATTTTTTGTGGGGCTACGTCAAGTCTAAAGTCTACAGAAATAAGCCAGCAACTATTCCAGCTTTGGAAGACAACATTTCCGAAGAAATTCGGGCTATTCCGGCCGAAATGCTCGAAAAAGTTGCCCAAAATTGGACTTTCCGAATGGACCACCTAAGACGCAGCCGCGGTCAACATTTAAATGAAATTATCTTCAAAAAGTAAATGTCATGGACCAATCTAACGTTTCAAATAAAGAACCGATGAGATTTTGCAAATTTTATGCGTTTTTTTTTTTTTAAAGTTATCAAGCTCTTAACAAATCACCCTTTACTTTATGGGGTCTAGACCAATATTTCAATGTGTTGCAAGCAGAACCAAATTTGGCATACATAGTATGAATATTAATTATCCTCCCTGTGCTAAGTTTTATGTAAATCAAAGTAAAGATTAGGTCTTGGTGGTCACATGAGTGTAAATCTGGGGAAAAAAAATATATTGGAACTATATTTAAATCGGATCCGATTTCAACCAAATGTGGCTTGCATAGTCAAAATATTAATTCCACGTGCAAAATTATGGTGTCATAGAAGTGCAAATCCGTTGAAAGGAGCTTTATGTAAAGCTGTACCGATTTGAACTAACTGGAACATGCATAATCAAAATGTTAATTCTATTCCAAGCAAAAAAAAGCGTCGCCAAAAAAGTAGTGAAAATGTTCTTTTTGGATCTGGAAGTATGGCAAAATTGGCGCAGAAGCGATGAATTTAACATGGGCTTGTCATAGGACGGGTGTCCACCATTTCAATAGCCGTTGCACTGAATTTTCATCTTAAGGTGTGATGCGAATTCAGTGTTTTGGGTGTGAATTAAAAAATTTTGTAATATTTTGCCAAATAAATAATTTTTATAATTCTAATGCTTGTCTGAACCGTTTGACCTCAAATATTTTCAAAAATTTGCAATTTTTTTAGATTGGCATTTTTTTCGAAAAAAATTTAATAATTTGTACCACTACTGTGGTACAGGGTATAATAAGTTTGTGCATTTGTATGTAACGCCAAGAAGGAAAAGTATGAGAACCATTTAGTATACCGATCGTTTTAGAATTAAATTCTGAGTCGATTTAGCGATGTCCGTCTGTCTGTCTGTCTGTCCGTCCGTCCGTCTGTCTGTCTGTCTGTTCATGTATTTTTGTTCGCAAAGTACAGGTCGCAGTTTAAGTCGGATCGTCCTCAAATTTGGCATTAGGTCGTATTTTGAAACAAAGACAATCGCTATTGATTTTGGAACAAATCGGTTCAGATATAGATATAGCTGCTATATATATTTATCCCCGATCTGGTCATAATTGGCGTGTTTATCAACCGATGTTCTTCAAAATCAGTACATCCGAATATTTTATGAGACTCGAAAAAATTGCAAAATATAAGCTAAATCGGTTCAGATTTAGATATAGCTGCCATATATATCTTTCGTCCGATTTATACTCATATGACCACAGAGGACAATTTTTAACTCCGATTTAGTTGAAATTTTGCATAGGGAGTAGAATTAGCATTTTAGCTATGCGTGCCAAATTTTATTGAAATCGGTTCAGATTTAGATATAGCTCCCATATATAGCTTTCCCCCGATTTACACTCATATGACCACAGAGGCCAATTTGTAACTCCGATTTAGTTGAAATTTTGCACAGGGAGTAGAATTAGCATTGTAGCTATGCGTGCCAATTTTGGTTGAAATCGGTTCAGATTTAGATATATCTCCCACATATAGCTTTCGCCCGATTTACACTCATATGACCACAGAGGCCAATCTGTTACTCCGATTTAATTGAAATTTTTTAGCATTGTAGCTATGCGTGCCAAATTTGGTTGAAATCGGTTCAGATTTAGATATAGCTCCCATATATATGTTTTTCTGATTTCGACAAAAATGGTCAAAATACCAACATTTTCCTTGTAAAATCGCCACTGCTTAGTCGAAAAGTTGTAAAAATGACTCTAATTTTCCTA
Source organism: Haematobia irritans (assembly GCF_050003625.1). Taxonomy (NCBI): domain Eukaryota; kingdom Metazoa; phylum Arthropoda; class Insecta; order Diptera; family Muscidae; genus Haematobia; species Haematobia irritans. The sequence goes on along the minus strand of NC_134397.1, from coordinate 182,853,490 downwards.
AACTTCTAATACATATATATCGAGCGATAAATCATAAATTAACTTTTGCGAAGTTTCCTTAAAATTGCTTCATATTTAAATGTTTCCCATATTTTTTACTAACATTGTGTTCCACCCTAGTGCAATAGCCAACTTAAATTTTGAGTCTATAGATTGTGTAAAAGTCTATCAAATTCTTTCCAAATCGAGTGATATTTAAATGTATGTATTTGGGACAAACCTTCCCAGCGGCGGAATCGAGAAGGACCTTACAAATTCAGGCATGTTAAATGCCTTAAATTGGAAGGAATTGTGTTTATAAGACATGCATGTGTACTGATTTTACATTCATCGTAGGCATTCTAAAATCAGACCTGTAATTAAGCATTGGGTTTCATTTACTTTTTCATTTTATACACCCAGACATTCTCTTTGCCTTCTTTATAGAAGTTGTATAGCATGGGTGTTAAAATGATGTAGCAAGAGAGTTGTCTTGTGCTCTAGTTTAAAAGAGAGCTTTAAAATTGTTTACATCCCTATTCATTTATAATTAGAATGCATTTGTAATGCCTTTGGGAGTCAAGTGGTTATTTCATATTATGACAGAAAATATTTATGTCAGAAAATATTTTCATTAATTGTCTTTGCATATGTTAATAAACGATAATAAAAGTGCATAATAATTTTGCGGACGCCAATTCACGCCATTCGTTCGTTCAGTTTTGATTTTGTGAAGTACAGACGCGTTCCTTGTTTTGTGTTTTTAAATTTGTGAAATTGTGAAAAGTTAAACTTACAGCATGGGTGTTAAAGTTATGCAGCAGGAGATTTGCCTTGGGCTCTCTTTTAAAATATAGTTTTAAAAATTGTTTGTATTGCTATTTAATTATAATTACAATGCATTTTCAATGCCTTTCTAAGTCAATCGCTCGTTTTATAAAATCCCACTTACAAATATAAATAGACAAGCATCTAACATAATTTGATTGCCTTCAATTTCCCAAAAAGGGCCATTATTTTTCTATAATTTCTTGAATTTAAATTCTTCCAGATCTCAACAACAAATGTGGCGAAAGAAGTCCTTACTTAAAAATTTGTATATTTTTTTCTTTAATTTTATATTAATTATCTATTTATTTATCTATCTTTGAACTCGAAACTTCTTATTGTAACAATAAATCTGAATTAAAACAATAACTATGTCTAGTAATGATAATGTCATTCTTTTGGGAACGTATAGGAAAGACCGCCCTGTACTACAGAACACCTTCTTGACGTAGCGCTGCAACATGCCTGTAATAAGAAGGGGCGAAGGTGTGGTTTTATTTTCAGTAATTATTAGGAATTCTTATATACACCCCTGTAGAACTCCTTCTGTTTAGAGGGCTGGTGAACGCCCTTTTATGTAAGCTACAAAGAAGGCCTTGCCCTCCAATCTCACCCTATGTTAAATGGAAAGGAAGGTGTAATGTCCTAAGCAGGCCTCTGTAATGCCTAGACAGGCCTGGAAAAAGGCCTTCCAAGCACATGAACTACGCCGCTGGGTTTATATATAGCACCCAACACATTTGACGGATGTGATATGGTATCGAAAATTTAGATCTAAAAAGTGGTGCAGGGTATAATATAGTCGGCCCCGCCCGACTTTAGACTTTCCTTACTTGTTAATTCAAAATCTGTTTTTAACCTTTTTGTGTGCAAAAATAGTTAACTTTACTCATTACAAATATGAAAAAGCAAGTTTTAAAAAATTGCATTAAAAAAACTTCCTATGTAGTTAAAATAAAGAACATCTTTGGGTGGACATTTTTGGAAGTGCTTTTAAAGATGTGCCTTTGGAATAACTTCCAAATTTTTTTTTCTGCGAAGTAAAACTCAGGCTTCTGGGGACATATAAGTGCATATCTGGCGAAAGATATATATGGGAGCTATATCTAACTCAGATTTCAACCAAATTCTATCTGCATAGTAAAAGTGGTGATTTTAATCCATGTGAAAAATTTCAGATAAATTGGAGTGAAATCATGGCCTCTATGGTCAAATGAGTGTTAATCTGGCGAAGGATATATGCGGGAGCTATATTTAAATCTGAACCAATATCCATCATATTCGTCATACGTAATAAAAATGTTAATGCTACTCCATGTGCAAAATTTCATATTAACCCGCTAATGCCCCAATTTTTTTTTCATCTGATTAAAATTTCAATGTTAACGACACGAAAGCAAGAAAACTAAACAAGAAAATATTATATGGTAAAATTCAGTATATGCTGCAAAGCCTCTTGAACAGTTGTAATTAAGTTTTCTTTTTATTTTACCCATTTTTGTTGTCTTTAGGTGTGTTTTACAAAAACCCCCTTATTAAATGAAGACCGCCTAAAGGCGGGCTTGGGCATTAGAGGGTTAATCGGGTGAAACTATAACCTCTGTGGTCATATCAGTGTAAATCGGGGAAGATTTGCGGCAACTATATATATAAACCTGAACCGATTTCTTCCAAAATCACTAGGATTCTATTCTCATCCAAAACACAGGTAAAGTGGCAGTTTCGGGCTCACTTAGACTATTCAGTCCATGACCCAAAATACATACTTTTGTCAAATTTTAAGTCGATTGGACTAAAACTGCAACGTAGGCTTTAATTATAACAAGTATAAACGGCCGTAAGTTCGGCCAGGCCGAATCTTATGTACCCTCCACCATGGTTTGCGTAGAAACTTCTACGAAAGACTGTTATACACAATCGAATTACTTGGGTTGTGGTATCTTAAATCGTTTTCTAAATTGTGAGTTAGTCCACACGTGGTATATATTAGACAAAAAGGTATGAAAGTCTACAAATAATAACGATATGGATAATCGATATGGACTTTTGCGCGGTACGTTGGGAGCCAGAATTGAAATAAGAAGGTCGCTTATATGGGGGCTATATACAATTATGAACTTGATATGGACCAATTTTTGTGTGATTGGGGATCGATTTATCTGAGGGCTATATATAACTATAGACCGATGTGGACCTAGTTAGGCATGGTTGTTAACGGCCATATATTAGCACAATGTACCAAATTTCCACTGACTCGGATGAAATTTACTCCTCCAAGAGGCTCCAAAACCAAATCTCGGGATCGGTTTATATGGGGGCTATATATGATTATGGACTGATATGGACCACTTTTAGCATGGTTGTTAAATATCATATACTACCACCACATACCAAATTTCAACCACATCGGATGAATTTTGCTTCTCCATAAGGCACCGGAGGTCAAACCTGCGGATCGGTTTATATGGGAGCTAAATATAATTATGGACTGATATGAACCAATTCCTGCATGGTTGTTGGATACAATATACTAACATCACGTACCAAATTTCAAATCTGGCAATCGGTTTATATGGAGCCATATATAATTATGCACCGATGTGGACCAATTTTTGCATGGTCATTAGAGACCATATACTAACACCATGTACCAAATTTCAGCCGGATAGGATGATAGAATATATATACTTTATGGGGTCTTAGAGCAATATTTCGATGTGTTACAAACGGAATGACAAAGTTAATTTACCCCCCATCCTATGGTGGAGGGTATAAAAATGTGTTCACAGACAGATGGACTTGACTAGATCAACTCTGGGGCCGACCCTAAAAATTATTGGACACCACTTGTCTATCTCGTCTTCTTCTGGGTGTTGCAAACATATTCACTAATTTATAATATCCACAGTGTGGCGCAGGGTCTACAAAATTAGGTTGGCCTCAAATAAAAAGAAAAATTCAACTATAGTTATGGCCGGAAAATTGAAAAGAACGAATAAACGAAAGAATAAAATTACTAGAAAATTATTTCATATTATAGAAAAACCATTTAAAATATAACTGGAAGTATAAAAGTAAGTAAAATTCAATTAATTTTTTAGTCAAATATATATTTTATTTCCCATTAATGCTTTGATTGATACTATCATTTTCGTGATTGAAGAAATTTCAATTAAACCATTAATTGAATCAATTAATTTCATATTTATATCAATATTCGAACTTGTGCTCAAGTCTCAAACTCTTTGATATGCTTTTCTCTGAGTACATAACCCCATAGTGCAGCTATTTCTATCTCACAATTCAGCTCTTTAAGTTGTCACATCAGCCAAATAAAATATAATATAAGCTACATACGCTTTATGTATAAGCATCCCAATGTGAACCATCAGGATTCCGCTGTGGAAAAAATAACAAATAATCAAAAAAACATTGGCCGCCCTCTGATATTGTATTCGCATTAAATTCTTAAATTCTATGAAAAAAACATGCAAATGCTACTGGTTGTATTTTTATATAGCAATTGTCATGCTATTAAATGTAAATATCCGACCTTATTATGTCGTCGGTAACCTTTTTGTTACCTTTTTTTTTTTGCTCATAACAAAGTAGATTTTCGAATTTGCAATTCAACGAAACGAAATGGAACAAGTTTTGTATTCCTTTCAATATCATAGAATCTTATAATGATTTGAAATTGGTATATGGGATGAGAGGCAGGGGTACGTATAAGTGATGCTGCTTCAAATGCCTATAATAATCATACGCATCCCTGGCCATTAATGGTAACGATTTACAAATAAAGGCAGTTTCTTGTTAGGTTTTTTTCGTTTGTTAAGTACTTTAATGTGGAATAATTGAATTTGGGACATCTGCAAGACTTGTCTTAATTTTCTTTTCAATAGGAAAACCTAAAGCTTCTACTATGTAAGCGGATCATTATGATGATAAATTTAAATGAGAGGTTTGAAGAGGAATTTTCCCCGAAGACTATACATTTCAACGTTTATTTGTACAATCCTACAATTGTCCTTCTATTTAATTTGATACGTTTAATTTACTTCGTAATAAAGCAACTGGCAATTTCAATGCCACCTCAACAAAATTAAGCATGTTATGGGGAGTACAAATTAAAATTTTGTCAAATGTTTGGGAATTCTTCCACAATCAATAGGGTTCTATTGTGACCCAAATTAGGAACATGTGCCAAATTTGAAGGCGACTGGACTTAAATTGCGACCTAGACTTTGATCACAAAAATGTGTTCACAGACAGACGGACGGACGGACATGGTTATATCGACTCAGGGACCCACCCTGAGCATTTTTGCCAAAGACACCATGTGTCAATCTCGTCTCCTTCTGGGTGTTACAAACATATGCACTAACTAAATTTTGCCAACAAAATTTTATTTATACAATTTTGACCAAATTTTCTTAACCTTTCGACTGCGGTATAATATGTAACCAAAACTCAAGTCTTAACAAAGTTATTGAGTCTTTATTTACGAGATAAAAAAAATCAAATTTATACCTCTGATAGATTGCGTTGGTTTTATGCAATATATCCCAATAACGTAAAAAAATAAATAAATTGAATTCTGAGTAAATCTCTTATGGAAAGAAGAGAAATGATGATTGATTGAGGCTTGTTTTTAATCTGAATGTTTTTTTGTGCACTGATAACTTCACATCCACATTGTCAGTCAATTCAAAGAAGACCAATGGACTCTTATGTTCTGTTGCTATAGTTCATCCAATATGAGAAGGAAATCCTCACATAATATAATGTGATTTAAGGTTAAATTCCTTCCTTATTTCATTTTATACATCCTTTTTCGTTATTTTTCTTTATATATATTTTTCTCATTTCCTTTCCAACGAGTCCAAAGTTAATGATGATTATTTTAATATTCAAATTTCCACAGACATACATGCTGTGAAAAAAATGGAACATGTGTGGAAATAGAAAAACAACAAAAACAATTCTTGGAAAAACATGAGCTTTGTTTACCCACCAGCATTAAGAGTAGAAATTGACTAAAATGACTAAAATGTAAGTAAGTCTGTTTTATAATATTTACATACTTACAACACATGGTTATATGTTAGCCATTGCCGTATCTAGACAGGGGACCACAGTAGAATTCTACCAAAAAGTAGATTTTTTAGAGTTTGGTAGATTTGTAGAGTTCTTGATGTTTTGGTAGATTTTGCAAATTATTTCTCTCCTACTAAGAGGCACATCACGTAGAAATAGGATAGAAATACAATTTTGACAAAATTCTCTATAGAAATAAAATTGTGACAAAATTTTCAATAAAAATGAAAATTTGACAACACTTTCCACAACAATGAAATTTTGAAAAATTTTTTTTTAAACTAATAAATAAAATGATAATGCATAAAAATTTTCTTCCACAGAAATGAAATTTTGCCAAAATTTTTTTTAAGAAATAAAATTTTGACAAAATTTTCTATAGACATAAAATCTTGATACAATTTTCTATAGAAATAAAATTCCGACAAAATTTTCTACAGAAATAAAATTTTGACAAAATTTTCTATAGAAATAAAATTTTGACAAAATTTTCTAGTAGAAATAAAATTGTGACAAAATTTTATATAGACACAAACCTATAACAAAAAACGAAATTTAACAAAATGTTCTATCGAAATGAAATTTTAACAAAATTTTCTATAGAAATAAAATTTTTAAAAAAATTTCTATAGACACAAACCGACAATAAAAAACTAAACAGAAACCAAATTTTAACAAAATGTCCTATAGAAATGAAATTTTGACAAAAATTTCTATAGAAATAAAATTTTGAAAAAATGTTCTATAGAAAAAACCGTTAATCAAAAACAGAAATTAAATTTTGACAAAATTTGCTATAGAAATTAAATTTTAACAAAATTTTCTTTAAAAATGAAATGCTAACAACATTTTCTAAAGATATGAAATTTTGACAAAATTTTGTTTTTTGATATAAAATTTTGACAACATTTTTAATGCAGATATAAAAATTTGACAAAATCTTCTATAGGAATAAAATTTTGGAAAAATTTTCTACAGAAATTTATTATTGACAAAATTTTCTATAGAAATAACAAAATTTTCTATGAAAATTAAAAATTGCCAAATTTTGAAATTTTTAGAAATAAAATTTTGACAAAATATTCTATAGAAATACATTTTTGACTTTATTTGTATTGAAATAAAATTTTGCTAAAAATTTCTATAGGATCAAACTTTTGACTAAATTTTTATTGAAATACAATTTTCACAAAATTGTCTATAGAAATAAAATTTTGGAAAAATTTTCTAGTAGAAATAATATTGTGAAAAAATTTTTATATACACAAACCGATAATAAAAATCGAAATTAACAAAATGTTCTATAGAAATGAAATTTTGACAAAATTTTCTATAGAAATAAAAGTTTGAAAAAGTTTTCTATAGATACAAACCGACAAAATTTTCTACAGAAATTAAATTTACAAAAAAAAAAATTATCAAAGGGAAATGCTAACAAAAATTTCTATAAAAATGAAATATTGACAAAATTTTCTATGCAGAAATAAAATTTTGTCAACATTTTCTATAGAAATACAATTTTAACAAAATTTTATATAAAAATTAAATATTGACAAAATTTTCTATAGCAATTAAATTTTGACAAAACTTTGAAATTTTTAGAAATACAATTTTGACAAAATATTCTCTAGAAATAAAATTTTGACTCTATTTTTATTGAAATAAAATTTTGCCAAGAATTTCTTTAAGAGCAAAATTTTGACTAAATTTTTATTGAAATAAAATTTTGACAAAATTTTTATTGAAATAAAATTTTGACAAAATTTTTATTGAAATAAAATTTTGACAAAATTTTCTATAGAAATAAAATTTTGACTAAATTCTCCATACAAATAAAGTTTTGAGAATATTTTTCATATATATAAAATTTTCCATACAAATAAAATTTGGCAAAATTTTCCATAGAAATGAAATTTCGACAAAATTTTCCATAGAAATGAAATCTTCACGAAATTTTCTATAGAAAAAAAATTTTCTATAGAAATAAAATTTTGATAAATTATTCTATAGAAATAAAATTTAGATAAAATTTTCTATAGAAATAAAATTTTGATAAAATTTTCTATAGAAATAAAATTTTGATAAAATTTTCTATAGAAATAAAATTTTGACAAAATTTGCTATAGAAATAAAATTTTGACCAAATTGTCTGTAGAAATTAAATTTTGACAAAAATTTTCTATAGAAATACAATTTGGACAAAATTTTCTAGTAGAAAAACAATTTTCTATAGACACAAACCGATAATAAAAAACGAAATTTAACACAATGTTCTATAGAAATGAAATTTTGACAAAATTTTCTACAGACACAAACCGACAATAAAAAAACTAAACAGTAACGAAATTTTACTTTGGGGAGCCACCGTGGTGCAATGGTTAGCATGCCCGCCTTGCATACACATGGTCGTGGGTTCGATTCCTGCTACGACCGAACACCAAAAAGTTTTTCAGCGGTGGATTATCTCACGTCAGTAATGCTGGTGACGTTACTGAGGGTTTCAAAGCTTCTCTAAGTGGTTTCACTGGAATGTGGAACGCCGTTCGGACTCGGCTATAAAAAGGAGGTCCCTTGTCATTGAGCTTAACATGGAATCGGGCAGCACTCAGTGATAAGGGAGAAGTTCACCACTGTGGTATCACAATGGACTGAATAGTCTAAGTGAGCCTGATATATCGGGCTACCACATAACCTAACCTAACCTAACGAAATTTTAACAAAATGTCCTAAAGAAATGAAATTTTGACAAAATTTTCTATAGAAATTTACACAAAATTAAATCAAAATGAAAAATTCAAATAAAAATGAAATGCTAAAAAATTTTCTATAGAAATAAATTTTGACAACATTTTGTAAGCAGATATAACATTTTAACAAAATTGTCTATGCAGAAATAAAATTTTGACAAAATTTTCTATAGAAATAATATTTTGGCAAAATTTTCTATAGAAATTTAATATTGACAAAATTCTCTATAGAAATAAAATTTTAACAAAATTTTCTATAAAAATTAAATATTGACAAAAATTTCTATAGCAATTAAATTTTGACAAGATATTCTATAGAAATAAAATTTTGACTTAATTTTTATTAAAATAAAATTTTGCCAAAAATTTCTATAGGAGCAAAATTTTGACAAAATTTTCTATAGGAATAAAAATTTGACAAAATTTCCCATACAAATAAAATTTTGACAAAATTTTCCATACAAATGAAATTTTAACAAAATATTCTATAGAAATAAAATTTTCACAAAATTTTCTGTAGAAATAAAATGTTCACAAAATTTTCTATAGAAATACAATTTTGATAAACTTTTCTATAGAAATAAAATTTTGACAACATTTTCTGTAGAAATACAATTTTGATAAACTTTTCTATAAAAAATAAAATTTTGACAAACTTTTCTATAGAAATAAAATTTTGAAAAAATTTTCTATAGGCTTTAAATTATGACAAAATTTCCCATAGAAATGAAAGTTTGACAAAATTTTCTATAGAAATGAAAATTTTACTAATTTTACTTTATAAATAAAATTTTGACAAAATTTTCTTATTAAATACAATTTTGACAAAATTTTCTATAAAAATATAATTTTTACAAAATTTAATATAAAAATGAAATTTTTACAACTCTCTCTAAAGAAATAAATATTTGAATAATTTTCTATAAAAATAAAATTTAGACAAAATTTTCTATAGAAATAAAGTTTTGACAAAATTTCCCATACAAATAAAATTTTGACGAAATTTTCCATACAAATGAAATTTTAACAAAATATTCTATAGAAATAAAATTTTCACAAAATTTTCTATAGAAATACAATTTTGATAAACTTTTCTATAGAAATAAAATTTTGACAACATTTTCTATAGAAATACAATTTTGATAAACTTTTCTATAAAAAATAAAATTTTGACAAAATTTTCTATAGATATAAAATTTTGAAAAAATTTTCTATAGGCTTTAAATTGTGACAAAATTTCCCATAGAAATGAAAGTTTGACAAAATTTTCTATAGAAATGAAATTTTTACTAATTTTACTTTATAAATAAAATTTTGACAAAATTTTCTTATTAAATACAATTTTGACAAAATTTTCTATAAAAATATAATTTTTACAAAATTTAATATAAAAATGAAATTTTTACAACTCTCTCTAAAGAAATAAATATTTGAATAATTTTCTATAAAAATAAAATTTAGACAAAATTTTCTATAGAAATAAAGTTTTGACAAAATTTCCCATACAAATAAAATTTTAACAAAATATTCTATAGAAATAAAATTTTCACAACATTTTCTATAGAAATACAATTTTGATAAACTTTTCTATAGAAATAAAATTTTGACAACATTTTCTATAGAAATACAATTTTGATAAACTTTTCTATAAAAAATAAAATTTTGACAAAATTTTCTATAGAAATAAAATTTTGAAAAAATTTTCTATAGGCTTTAAATTATGACAAAATTTCCCATAGAAATGAAAGTTTGACAAAATTTTCTATAGAAATGAAAATTTTACTAATTTTACTTTATAAATAAAATTTTGACAAAATTTTCTTATTAAATACAATTTTGACAAAATTTTCTATAAAAATAGAATTTTTACAAAATTTAATATAAAAATGAAATTTTTACAACTCTCTCTAAAGAAATAAATATTTGAATAATTTTCTATAAAAATAAAATTTAGACAAAATTTTCTATAGAAATAAAGTTTTGACAAAATTTCCCATACAAATAAAATTTTGACGAAATTTTCCATACAAATGAAATTTTAACAAAATATTCTATAGAAATAAAATTTTCACAAAATTTTCTATAGAAATACAATTTTGATAAACTTTTCTATAGAAAAAAAATTTTGACAACATTTTCTATAGAAATACAATTTTGATAAACTTTTCTATAAAAAATAAAATTTTGACAAAATTTTCTATAGATATAAAATTTTGAAAAAATTTTCTATAGGCTTTAAATTGTGACAAAATTTCCCACAGAAATGAAAGTTTGACAAAATTTTCTATAGAAATGAAATTTTTACTAATTTTACTTTATAAATAAAATTTTGACAAAATTTTCTTATTAAATACAATTTTGACAAAATTTTCTATAAAAATATAATTTTTACAAAATTTAATATAAAAATGAAATTTTTACAACTCTCTCTAAAGAAATAAATATTTGAATAATTTTCTATAAAAATAAAATTTAGACAAAATTTTCTATAGAAATAAAGTTTTGACAAAATTTCTCATACAAATAAAATTTTGACGAAATTTTCCATACAAATGAAATTTTAACAAAATATTCTATAGAAATAAAATTTTCACAAAATTTTCTATAGAAATACAATTTTGATAAACTTTTCTATAGAAATAAAATTTTGACAACATTTTCTATAGAAATACAATTTTGATAAACTTTTCTATAAAAAATAAAATTTTGACAAAATTTTCTATAGAAATAAAATTTTGAAAAAATTTTCTATAGGCTTTAAATTATGACAAAATTTCCCATAGAAATGAAAGTTTGACAAAATTTTCTATAGAAATGAAAATTTTACTAATTTTACTTTATAAATAAAATTTTGACAAAATTTTCTTATTAAATACAATTTTGACAAAATTTTCTATAAAAATATAATTTTTACAAAATTTAATATAAAAATGAAATTTTTACAACTCTCTCTAAAGAAATAAATATTTGAATAATTTTCTATAAAAATAAAATTTAGACAAAATTTTCTATAGAAATAAAGTTTTGACAAAATTTCCCATACAAATAAAATTTTGACGAAATTTTCCATACAAATGAAATTTTAACAAAATATTCTATAGAAATAAAATTTTCACAAAATTTTCTATAGAAATACAATTTTGATAAACTTTTCTATAGAAATAAAATTTTGACAACATTTTCTATAGAAATACAATTTTGATAAACTTTTCTATAAAAAATAAAATTTTGACAAAATTTTCTATAGATATAAAATTTTGAAAAAATTTTCTATAGGCTTTAAATTGTGACAAAATTTCCCATAGAAATGAAAGTTTGACAAAATTTTCTATAGAAATGAAATTTTTACTAATTTTACTTTATAAATAAAATTTTGACAAAATTTTCTTATTTAATACAATTTTGACAAAATTTTCTATAAAAATATAATTTTTACAAAATTTAATATAAAAATGAAATTTTTACAACTCTCTCTAAAGAAATAAATATTTGAATAATTTTCTATAAAAATAAAATTTAGACAAAATTTTCTATAGAAATAAAGTTTTGATAAAATTTCCCATACAAATAAAATTTTGACGAAATTTTCCATACAAATGAAATTTTAACAAAATATTCTATAGAAATAAAATTTTCACAAAATTTTCTATAGAAATACAATTTTGATAAACTTTTCTATAGAAATAAAATTTTGACAACATTTTCTATAGAAATACAATTTTGATAAACTTTTCTATAAAAAATAAAATTTTGACGAAATTTTCTATAGATATAAAATTTTGAAAAAATTTTCTATAGGCTTTAAATTGTGACAAAATTTCCCATAGAAATGAAAGTTTTACAAAATTTTCTATAGAAATGAAATTTTTACTAATTTTACTTTATAAATAAAATTTTGACAAAATTTTCTATAAAAATACAATTTTTACAAAATTTAATATAAAAATGAAATTTTTACAACTCTCTCTAAAGAACTAAATATTTGAATAATTTTCTATAAAAATAAAATTTAGACAAAATTTTCTATAGAAAGCTATATCTAAATCTGTACGGTCGTTTTCCAAAATCAATACATCAATACAGTTCCATTCTGACCAAAACTAGATACTTGTGCCAAATTTGAAGTTGATTGAGCGAAATCTGCGACCTGTACTTCGATTACAAAAATGTTTTCACAGACAGATAGACGGAAAGACATGGCTACATAGACTTAGGGACCGACGTTGAGCATTACTGCCAATGACACCATGTGTCTATTTCGTCTCATTCTGGGTGTTTCAGAAATATGCCTTAAATTATAGTTCCCTGTTCCACAGTGTACATATAATTCTTATATGGTCGAATTTAAATTTAAATAAGTTAAAAGTTTTACTCTGATTTTACCAGAAATATACAATTTTTATAAGAACTCAAATGTCATTTCGTTACACCCTAACGTGTAAGAAGAACAACTTGATAAATTGTATGCATGTTTGATGTATAAACTAAATAATTTTCCATTTTCTTTTGCGTTTGTTTTTGCATGCGAATGACGATAATGATGATGTGTACACCAGACACCACATGTTCGCATTTATTATGAGGAATAATAAAGGTGCGTGGGGGGGTGGCGTTTCTTGGAGGGTCAGAATTTATTTGGTCTTGCTTTCGACATTTGTTGCCCTATAAACTCTTCCACTGCCTTTGTGTTTCTGCCGGCATTAACAGACTCGATTGCCATTATATTGGACATTAAGAGTGGTCGTATAATAGCCGCAAAAATGAATGTGTGCACCATCAACCTTAATATGGACAGAGAAAGTGGGCTTCTAGTTCACCATTGGCTTCTTCTGGAATATATGAATGCCTGATGAGTAGGATACAATCCATGAGCAATAGCAAGGAAGATAAACTGAATAAATAAATGACATTATGAGGCACAAAGACCATCACTACAACCAAGACCACTTGTGGATGGATGAGAAGTAAGTCGTGTGCGTTCATTGTTGGCTATTGCGTTTGCTGCTGCTGTTGCTGTTGGAACACTCGTTCGTTGTCATTGGCATTAATGGTCATGTCAAGTGCCATTTGTGGCTGATAAGCCAGTCGACATGGAGACTCATCAGGTGAGTATGATGGAATCACGCAATTGCCTTTCTTTTTACCCCGACGGCCTGTGTGCTCTGCCTGATATGAGCGACCTGGGGGAGGTGGGGAGTAAAAGCGATTATAATTATTTATTACAAAAAATTTATGCTCACATATAAGATTTGCTGTAACATAATAAACCCTCTACGTATGACTATGGGGACACAGAGGTAAATAAAAACGCTTAAAGGAGATTTTGTAGCGGAAGGAGATTTTGTGACCCCACTGAACACATAAGCGTAGGAAGGCCTCTGGGGAGGGGGCTTAGACCCCCAGAAAAATTTTAGCCCCCCCCAGAATTTAAAAAACCTCTTTGCGATTTTCCATTTTTATAAAAATTAAACAACTACACGCAAAAAAATAATTCCTTTCTCCCAAGCGAAATTTTAGACAAACAAAGTTCGTTACTTTTTATTCTTTTCCAGAACAATTTCATAAAGATTAACTCAAAAAAAAAAAAAACATTGTTTTCTTGCTAATTGCATTTTCCCTCACATCTTTCTCACATCCACGAGGTTTTTTAGTTCTTAACACCTTTTCCTGTAATACCAACAATGTAGAAAAAAATTATAGGATTTTATAAATTTTTAAGTTTTTTTTTACCATTCGCCTGGACGTATAATCGAACCACGGACCATGCACTTTGTAAGCCAACACACTAACCACTGAGTTATGTACCTGTTATGGTCATCAATAGATAAATATCCATATAAGTTATATTTATATAGCATAGCTTGCGGCGCCCACGAACCGAATAAACAAATTTTATTTAACAGAAACAAAAATTTGGTTTGGCACCGGGGAGCAATTGTTGCTACGTCCGACTTGCCTTGGCATGCAAGTCGGACGTAGCAATCACTGCTCGTGGGTTCGATCCCTGTTTCGACCAAAGTTTTTTCTTTGGTTTTTTTTACATATATTGCAGATATGTTTGAAAGATTCCGAAAAAAAGGTTCAACATTACATTGTAGTATATTAAATTTTGAACTGTAAAATGTGTCTTATTAGAGACCTAAATTCAGAAAAGAACAGTGTTTAATATGAACGACATGGACTGTGTTGTTGTTTCAAAAATAACTTTTTTTTTTTTGAAAAAAATAAAAATTGTGTAACAAACGAATTTTTTGCTGATAAAAGTTTAAAATTTTCGAAGCAATTCAAAAAACTCTAACAAAAGAAAAACGTTTTCGGTACACGTTTTCCAAAGGTTTTTTATACCCACCACCATAGGATGGGGGGTATATTAACTTTGTCATTCCGTTTGTAACACATCGAAATATTGCTCTAAGACCCCATAAAGTATATATATTCTGGGTCGTGGTGAAATTCTGAGTCGAAACTTGGCACAAGTAGTTGTTATTGATGTAGGTCGTATGGTATTGCAAATGGACCATATCGGTCCACTTTTACGTATAGCCCCCATATAAACGGACCCCAAAATTTGGCTTGCGAGGCCTCTAAGAGAAGCAAATTTCATCCGACCCGGCTGAAATTTGGTACATGGTGTTAGTATATGGTCTCTAACAACCATGCAAAAATTGGTCGAAATCGGTCCATAATTATATATAGCCCACATATAAACCGATCACCAGATTTGACCTCCGGAACCTCTTGGAATACCAAAATTCATCTGATTCAGTTGAAATTTGGTACGTGGTGTTAATATATGGCCACAAACTCCCATGCAAACATTGGTCGATATCGGTTCATAATTATAAAGGGTGATTTGTTAAGAGCTTGATAACTTTTAAAAAAAAAAACGCATAAAATTTGCAAAATCTCATCGGTTCTTTATTTGAAACGTTAGATTGGTCCATGACATTTACTTTTTGAAGATAATTTCATTTAAATGTTGACCGCGGCTGCGTCTTAGGTGGTCCATTCGGAAAGTCCAATTTTGGGCAACTTTTTCGAGCATTTCGGCCGGAATAGCCCGAATTTCTTCGGAAATGTTGTCTTCCAAAGCTGGAATAGTTGCTGGCTTATTTCTGTAGACTTTAGACTTGACGTAGCCCCACAAAAAATAGTCTAAAGGCGTCAAATCGCATGATCTTGGTGGCCAACTTACCGGTCCATTTCTTGAGATGAATTGTTCTCCGAAGTTTTCCCTCAAAATGGCCATAGAATCGCGAGCTGTGTGGCATGTAGCGCCATCTTGTTGAAACCACATGTCAACCAAGTTCAGTTCTTCCATTTTTGGCAACAAAAAGTTTGTTAGCATCGAACGATAGCGATCGCCATTCACCGTAACGTTGCGTCCAACAGCATCTTTGAAAAAATACGGTCCAATGATTCCACCAGCGTACAAACCACACCAAACAGTGCATTTTTCGGGATGCATGGGCAGTTCTTGAACGGCTTCTGGTTGCTCTTCACTCCAAATGCGGCAATTTTGCTTATTTACGTAGCCATTCAACCAGAAATGAGCCTCATCGCTGAACAAAATTTGTCGATAAAAAAGCGGATTTTCTGCCACTGATTTTGGTAATAAAATTCAATAATTTGCAAGCGTTGCTCGTTAGTAAGTCTATTCATGATGAAATGTCAAAGCATACTGAGCATCTTTCTCTTTGACACCATGTCTGAAATCCCACGTGATCTGTCAAATACTAATGCATGAAAATCCTAACCTCAAAAGAATCACCCTTTAATAGGCCCCATATAAACCGATCCCCAGATTTGACCTCCAGAGGCCCTTGGAAGAGAAAAATTCTTGTCATTCGGTTGAAATTTGGTACGTGATGTTAGTATATGGTATCCAACAACCATGCAGGAATTGGTTCCTATCAGTCCATAATTATATATAGCTCCCATATAAACCGATCCCCAGATTTGACCTCCGGTGCCTTTTTGAGAAGCAAAATTCATCCGATCTGCTTGAAATTTGGTACGTGGTGGTAGTATATGATATTTAACAACCATGCCAAAAGTGGTCCATAACAGTCCCTAATCGTACATAGCCCCATATAAACCGATCCCGAGATTTGATTTTGGAACCTCTTGGAGGGGCAAATTTCATACGAGTGAGTTGAAATTTGGTACATTGTGCTAGTATATGGTCGTTAACAACCATCCCTAACTAGGTCCATATCGGTGTATAGTTATATATGGCCCTCAGATAAATCGATCCCCAATCACACAAAAATTGGTCCATATCAAGTTCATAATTGTATATAGCCCCCATATAAGCGACCTCCATATTTCAATTCTGGCTCTCTACGTACAAAAAGTCCATATCGATTCGTAATTATTTGTAGACTTAACTATACATTACTTTTTTGTCTAATATATACCATGTATGGACTAAATCACAATTTAGAAAACGATGTTAAGAAGTTTTAAGATACCACAACGCAAGTAATTCGATTGTGGATGACAGTCTTTCGTAGAAGTTTTTACGCAATCCATGGTGGTGGGTACATAAGATTCGGCCTGGCCGAACTTACGGCCATATATACTTGTTTTTTTTTTGCGTGTATATACAACCGCACAAAGTTCCGCTAAAGACTTTCATGCACAATCGAATTATTTGGGTTGTGGTAGCAGTTGCCGATGGCAAGCAGGGCTTGAACTTATGATTTAAGTTTCTAAATTTATGTTTAGTTTAATAACTAAAGCTCCTTTATTATTTTGTTTAGTCTGGTTTATTCAATTTAATTAAAACAAGTATATACAGCAGTAAGTGCGGCCGGACCGAATCTCAAATACCCACCAATCAAATATAATAGTTTACTTTGAAAACTCATCGTCGTAGCGGGTTACTTGATAATATATAGAATTTAGGGGGTTTGATGACAAATTTTCTCCCTAGCAAATCAGTCCAACCAGTACAAAATTGTTTGAGTTTTAGAGAAATCATAAACATATCGTGCATATGATGAAATAACGCCTTGATTTGAAGTCCTAGAAATAAATTCGGGAGCTAGGTCTATATGGGGCCTATACCAAAACATGGACCAATACTCACCACCTCTTAATATTCCTCAAATACCTCTAGAATTCCACTTTCAGGCTAATTGGTGAAATCGAATTCTAGAAGCCCAAGAAGTAAAATCGAGAGATCGGTCTATATGGCGACTATGCCAAATCATGGACCGATACGGACCATTTTCGACGCACCTCTTTACGGTCCTAAGATACGTCTATATTTCTAATTTCCGGCAATTTGGATAAAAACTACGGATTCTAGAAGCCTAAGAAATAAAGTCGGGAGATCGGTCTATATGGGGGCTATACCAAAATATGGACCATTAGGCAGCATTTGCGACACACCTATTTGTGATCTTAAAATACCTGTAGATTTTCAATTTCAATCGGCTAGAAAATATAGTCTCTAGACGCCCAAGAACCCAGCAAAAATATTTGGAATTACTTCTAAAGGCACAACTTTAAAAGCACTTCCAAAAATACCCTCCCATAGATGTTCTTTATTTTAAGTGCACAGGAAGTTCATTTGAGTCAATTTTTATGTAACTCCTTTTTTTACATATTTTTAATAGGAAATTTAAAATTTTTTTGTTTCAAATAGGTTAAAAACAGATTAAGAATTAACAAAATAGTGCAAATTATTTAAATTTTGCCGAAAAAAATGCTAAATCATTTCTAGAAAAAATAGGATTTTTTGAATATATTTCATGTTAAACGTTCCAGACAAGCTTTTTAATGCATTAAAAATCATAGAAAATTTTAAAAATTATGTATTCATCAAAATATCACAACATTTTTTTATTCACATCCACAACACTGGATTCGCATCGCACCTTAAGAAGTGATGCAAATTCAGTGCAACGGCTGTTGAAAAGGTGGACATTCGTCCTATGACAAGCCCATGTTAAATTCATCGCTTCTGCGTCAATTTTGCACCACTTCCGGATCCAAAAAGAACATTTTCACTATTTTTTTGGCGATGCTGTTTTTGCTGGGAAGTAAAACCTAGAGATCGGTCTATATGGGGGTTATACCAAAAAATTGACCGATACACCTCAATTTCGGCACACATATTTGGGGTCCCAAAATACCTCTAGATTTTCAATTTCAGGCAAATCGGGTAATAAATACAGTTCGGGAGATCGGTCTATATGGGGGCTATACCAAAACATGGACCGATACGGACCATTTTGGACACACCTCCCATATATAGCTTTCGCCTGATTTACACTCATATAACCACAGAGGCCAATTTTTTGCTCCGATTTAGTTGAAATTTTGCACCGGGAGTAATATTAGCATTGTAGCTATGCGTGGCAAATTTAGTTGAAATCGGTTCAGATTTAGATATATCTCCCATATATAGTTTTCGTCCGATTTACACTCATATGACCACAGAGGCCAATTTTACTCCGATTTAGATGAAATTTTGCACAGGCAGTAGAACTAGCATTGTAGCTATGCGTGCCAAATTTGGTTGAAATCGGTTCAGATTTAGATATAGCTCCCATATATATGTTTTTCTGACTTCGTCAAAAATAGTCAAAATACCAAAATTTTCCTTGTAAAATCGCGACTGCTTAGTCGAAAAGTTGTAAAAATGACTCTTATTATACCCTGCGCCACACTCTGTAACAGGGTATTATAAGTTAGTGCATATGTTTGCAACACCCAGTAGGAGACGATATAGACACATGGTGTCTTTGGCAAAAATGCTCAGGATGGGCTCCTGAGTCGATATAGCCATGTCCGTCTGTCCGTGAACACATTTTTGTAATCAAAGTCTAGGTCGCAGTGTTAGTCCATCCAATCGATTTCAAATGTGGCACAAGTATGTGTTTTGGCTCGGAATAGAACCCTATTGATTTTGGAAGAAATCGGTTAAGATTTAGATATAGCTCCCATATATATATTTCGCCCGATATGGACTTATACGGCCCCAAAAGCCAGAGTTTTACACTAATTTGCGTAAAATTTTGCACTAGGAGTACAATTAGTAGTGTAGTCAAGTGTGCCCAATTTTGGTGAAATCGGTTCAGATTTAGATATAGCCCATATATATCGTTCGCCCGATTTACACTCATATGACCACAGTGGCCAATCTTTTACTCCAATTTAATTGAAATTTTGCACAGGAAGTAGAATTAGCATTGTAGCTATGCGTGCCAAATTTGGTTGAAATCGGTTCAGATTTAGATATATCTCCCATATATATCTTTCGCCCGATTTACACTCATATGACCACAGAGGCCAATTTTTAACTCGGATTTAGTTGAAATTTTGCACAGGAAGTAGAATTAGCATTGTAGCTATGCGTGCCAAATATGGAAATCGGTTCAGATTTCGATATAGCTCCCATATATTTGTTTTTCTGATTTCGTCAAAAATAGTCAAAATATCAAAATTTTCCTTGTAAAATCGCGACTGATTAGTCGAAAAGTTGTAAAAATGACTCTAATTATACCCTGCTCCACACTGTGGAACAGGGTATTATAAGTTAGTGCATATATTTGCAACACCCAGAAGGAGACGAGATAGACACATGGTGTCTTTGGCAATAATGCTCAGGGTGGGCTCCTGAGTCGATATAGCCATGTCCGTCTGTCCGTGAACACATTTTTGTAATCAAAGTCTAGGTCGCAGTTTTAGTCCAATCGACTTCAAATGTGGCACAAGAATGTGTTTTGGCTCAGAATAGAACCCTATTGATTTTGGAAGAAATCGGGTCAGATTTAGATATAGCTCCCATATATATTTCGCCCGATATGGACTTATACGGCCCCAAAAGCCAGAGTTTTACCCTAATTTGCTTAAAATTTGCAAATTTGCACTAGGAGTACAATTAGTAGTGTAGTCAAGTGTGCCAAATTTTGTTGAAATTGGTTGAGATTTAGATATAGCTCCCATATACAGCTTTCGCCCGATATGGACTTATATGGCCCAGAAGCCAGAGTTTTGGCCGAATTTGGTTGAAATTTTGCACTAGCAGTACAATTAGTAGTATAATTAAGTGTGCAAAATTTGATTGAAATCGGTTCAGATTTAGATATAGCTCCCATATATATCTTTCGCCCGATACGGACTAATATGGTCCTAAAAGCCAGAGTTTTGGCCCAATTTGGTTGAAATTTTGCACAGGGAGTAGATTTAGCAATGTAGCTATGCGTGCCAAATTTCGTTGAAATCGATTCAGATTTAGATATAGCTCCCATATAAATATTTCGCCCGATATGCACTTATATGGACCCAGAAGCCAGAGTTTATATCCCGATTAGCTTGAAATTTTGCACAGGGAGTACAATTGGTAGTATAGTCATGTGTGCCTAATTGAAATCGGTTCAGATTTAGATATAGCTTCCATATGGGTGTTTCCAAAGTAATGGTCGTTACCGATATTCTCTGATTTTTTTTAAAATAAAATTCCACCCTAGGAATATATGTCACGAGGATTGCTTAATTTTGGACCTACGAAAGTTCAAGCTTCGGTAGCAGCCGAAAGCATTCATAAAAAAGCTAATTTCGATACTATTTTTGACCATTAAAAAAGTAACGGTCCTTACTTTATAAATGTGCTGTTTTCGTATTTCGAAAACAAATATCGTGTATTGTAAAATTTTGCACAGGATGTGTCAAGTAAAAAATCTGATTAAATTCTTTGTAATGTTTTCTTTCAGTAATAGGTTTGTTTTTAAATCAAAGAAAATTATTTATCAAAAAAAATTCTTTTAAAAAGTAACGGTCGTTACAATATAAAAACTTAAACGTTTTTTGTGTTTGAATACATTTATTGTGGGTAAAAAAAAACATAAACGAAAAGCTATATTCTATTGCATAATTCTTGTATACTTTTATTCGATATGAGAACAGTAAACATCATTACAATCTAAGCGTTTTAGGGTGTTGATTTTTAAAGTTGATATGCCTGTTAAGGGGTCATATACTTTGGAATTACCCATATATATTTTTCGCCCGATATGGACTTATATGGCCCCAGAAGCCAGAGTTTTGGCCTAATTTGGTTGACATTTTGCACTAAGAGTACAATTAGTAATATAGTCATGTGTGCCAAATTTGATTGAAATCGGTTCAGATTTAGATATAGCTCCCATTTATATGTTTTTCTGATTTCGACAAAAATGGTCAAAATACCAACATTCTCCTTGTAAAATCGCCACTGCTTAGTCGAAAAGTTGTAAAAATGACTTTGATTTTCCTAAACTGCTAATACATATATATCTAGCGATAAATCATAAATAAACTTTTGCGAACTTTTCTTAAAATTGCTTCCGATTTAAATGTTTCCCATATTTTTTTACTAACATTGCGTTCCACCCTTGTGCATTAGCCAACTTAAAATTTTAAGTCTATAGATTTTGTAGAAGTCTATCAAATTCTGTCCAGATCGAGTGATATTTAAGTGTGTGTTTTTGGGACAAACCTTTATATATAGCCCACAACACATTTGACGGATGTGATATGGTATCGAAAATTTAGATCTACAAAGTGGTGCAGGGTATAATATAGTCGGCCCCGCCCGACTTTAGACTTTCCTTACTTGTTATACCCTCCATCATAGGATGGGGGTATATTAACTTTGTCATTCCGTTTGTAACACATCGAAATATTGCTCTAAGACCCCATAAAGTATATATATTCTGGGTCGTGGTGAAATTCTGAGTCGATCTAAGCATGTCCGTCCGTCCGTCCGTCCGTCCGTCCGTCCGTCTGTTAAAATCACGCTAACTTCCGAACGAAACAAGCTATCGACTTGAAACTTGGCGCAAGTAGTTGTTATCGATGTAGGTCGGATGGTATTGAAAATGGGACATATCGGTCCACTTTTATGTATAGCCCCCATATAAAGGGACCCTCAGATTTGGCTTGTGGAGCCTCGAACAGAAGCATATTTCATCCGATCCGGCTGAAATTTGGTATATGGTGTTGGTATATGGTCTCTAGCAATCATGCTAAAATTGGTCCACATCGGTCCATAATTATATATAGCCCCCATATAAACCGATCCCCAGATTTGGCTTGCGGAGCCTAAAAGAGAGGTAAATTTCATCCGATCCGGCTGAAATTTGGTACATGTTGTTGGTATATGGTCTGTAACAACCATGCAAAAATTGGTCCACATCGGTCCATAATTATATATAGCCCCCATATAAACCGATCCCCAGATTTGGCTTGCGGAGCCTCAAAGAGAAGAAAATTTCATCCGATCCGGCTGAAATTTGGTACATGGTGTCGGTATATGGTCTCTAACAATCATGCAAAAATTGGTCTACATCGGTCCATAATTATATATAGCCCCCATATAAACCGATCCCCAGATTTGGCTTGCGGAGCCTAAAAGGGAGGTAAATTTCATCCGATCCGGCTGAAATTTGGTACATGATGTTGGTATATGGTCTCTAACAATCATGCAAAAATTGGTCCACATCGGTCCATAATTATATATAGACCCCATATAAACCGATCTCCAGATTTGGCTTGCGAAGCCTCAAAAAGAAGCAAATTTCATCCGATCCGCCTGAAATTTGGTACATGATATTGGTATATGGTCTCGAACAACCATGCAAAAATTGGTCCACATCGGTTCATAATTATATATAGCCCCCATATAAACCGATCCCCAGATTTGGCTTGCGAAGTCTCCAAGAGAAGCAAATTTCATCCAATCCGGTTGTAATTTGGAACATGGTGTTAGTATATGATCTTTAACAACCGTGCCAGAATTGGTCCATATCGGTCCATAATTATATATAGCCCCCATATAAAACGTTCTCCAGATTTGACCTCCGGAGCCTCTTGGAGGAGCAAAATTCATCCGATCCGATTCAAATTAGGAACGTGGTGTTAGTGTATGGTCGCTAGCAACCATACGACAATGGTTGCCACTAGAGCCAAAAATAATCTACCAAAATTTTATTTGTATAGAAAATTTTGTCAAAAATTTTATTTCTATAGAAAATTTTGTCAAAATTTTATTTCTAGAGAAAATTTTGTTAACATTTTATTCGGTTCATCATAAAATTTTCATTATTGTCAAAATTTTATTTCTATAGAAAATTTTGTCACAATTTTATTTCTATAGAAAATTTTGTTCAAATTTTATTCGGTTCATAATCATGGTTGCCACTCGAGCCAAAAATAATCTACCAAGATTTTATTTCTATAGAATATTTTGTCAAAAGTTTATTTCTATAGAAAATTTTGTTAAAATTTTAGTTCTGTAGAAATGTTTGTCAACATTTTCTTTCCATAGAAAATTTTGTCAAAATTTTTATTTCTATAGAAAATTTAGTTAAAATTTTATTTCTGTAGAAAATTTTGTCAAAATTTTATGTCTACTTTGTCAAACTGAATTATATACGTATTGGATCGATCTTTTTTGATTTAATATATACCACGTATGGACTTACATACAATTTAGAAGATGGTGTTAGGAGGTTTTAAGATACCTTGCCATCGGCAAGCGTTACCGCAACTTAAGTAATTCGATTGTGGATGGCAGTGTATAGAAGAAGTTTCTACGCAATCCATGATGGAGGGTACATAAGCTTCGGCCTGGCCGAACTTACGGCCGTATATACTTGTTTTTTACTAACATTGTGTTCCACCTCAGCGCATTAGCCGACTTAAATGTAAAATCTATAAGTATTGCAGAACTCTGTACAGATCTGCTCAGATATACAGAATATATGTGTATGGATTCATATAGCATCCAACACATTGGACTGATTTGATATGGTATCGAAAATGTGGACTTACAAAGTGGGGAAGGGTATAAAATAGTCGGCGCCGCCCGACTTTAGGCTTTATTTACTTGTTTTTTACTAAAATTGTGTACCACCCTAGTGCATTAGCCAAAATTTTGAGTCTATAGATTTTATAAAAGTCTATCAAATTCTGTCCAGATCGAGTGATATTTAAATGTGTGTATTTGGGACAAACCTTTATATATAGCCCCCAATACATTTGACGGATGTGATATGGTATCGAAAATTTTGATCTACAATGTGGTGCAGGGTATAATATATGATGATATTACATTCGTCACTTACCAACGATAGGAATATTCACTTATTATATTAGTGCGAGGCTGTTGGATTTTCCTCCAAATCGAAACTTCTTCCAAAGGCTCTTTAGTGGCCACGAAATGAGACATATTGAGAACAAAAAGAAACTATGTTGTTTTTTTTTCATCTAGGCAGATGGCATATAATTAAAATGAAGTCTATTAAAAGCAGGTTATTTTATTATTGTCAATACTGTAATTAATTATTTGTAATCCCATAAATTTCAACTCTCTCTGCTAATAGCTACAAAACCACATTGGGTGCTGACTACCCATTATATATGTTACGCAAGTATATCTACTAAACCATTTACCCATACAGGAATTTACTATTCGCATGAAGTAAATCCAAAACGCATCAATCAATGTTGTATTCTTCATAGACCCTTTTTGTTTAATATTTTGTTTTTGCTTATGTGTGTATATGTATGTTACGACAGCAATTCTGTTTGTCATTGCCTCTACCACCACCACCACCACCACGGTGACGTATGAGGGACGTGAAATGGTTAAGCACATAAATCATACGCAGGTGAGTACTTTCATAACGCAATAGTGACATTTTAAAATCATTCTGACATTTCACAATCATAAATGATCGATGATGACGACGATGAATGTGATAGTGTGAAAAAAGAATATGTTTCGTACACTTCAATAAAACGCGTACAAAGTGAGTGTGCATGTGACTGCGTGTGGGCGTGTGTTAAGGGAAGCGTGTATGGCCCAGATATAAAACACCTCCATAAAAGTATTTTTTTCCCCCATTCCCTCCATGCAACTATTAAGTTATTCATAAACTGGCATAAAAAAAGATTTAAAATAATTTTACTTTGTTGCAATTTCTTTTGTTTACGTAGTTCGGATTGTTTGCTTGCAGATGTTTTTCTTCAAAAGTTTTCCTGAAATGCAAACTAAAGAAGGGAAGGTCATTCATATGACCTTTCTTAGTTTACACCTACACTGGAATGTTTAAGATATAGCGTGAATAAAAGCCCGTGTTTTATTACATTGGCTTCTTTTTGGATACTTGCAAAAAAAAAAAGAATATATCGAAATATTCGAAAAAGAATTCGAATTTTATTCCAATTTGAACTGAAACTTCTTTTTATTTAGGAGGCGAAACCTTCTGAAGCTTGGAAATTTTCAACAAGTATGTATATACGACACGGTGGCCCAATTGATAGAATTCTACAAGAAATGGAAATCTTTTTACTATTTGGTAAATTGGTACAATTCAATCTTCAACTAAGATGTATAAATTTTAACAAAATTTACTATAAAAATAAATTTCAAATTTTTCTGTAGAAATAAAAATTTTACAAAATTTTCTAAGAAAATAAAATTTTGCCAATTTTTTTTTTTTTTTGTAATTTTTAAAAAGATTCTAAAAAACAATTTCTGCTCAAATAAAATTTTCCCAAATTATCTTTAAACAAGTATATACAGCAGTAAGTTCGGCCGGGCCGAATCTTAAATACCCACCACCATGAACCAAATATTAGGGTTTCCTTTGAAATTTCAGGAGGGCTTGAGGACTTGAGGACACTTCCCGAAGATAAATTTAAAGAATTCGCCTATGAGGACTATATCAGATTCTGGATTTATAAGAACCATTTTTGTTTGAGTTTTAGAGGAATCATTAACATCTCTTGTAAGTGTGCAAGATAATTATAAAATAACGTCTTGATTCGAAATCTTAAAACTGTAGAAGTAAAATCTGGAAATTTTACATTGAGTTTCAAGCAATTTTCAGATCAGTGCGCCTTCTACACCCTCAAGAAGTGAAGTCGGTCTATATGGAGGCATTACCAAATGGACCGATAAAAACTTAATCCGATACACCTTTTTGTGAGCCTAAAACACCAGAATATTTACAATTTCAGGCAAATCAGATAAAAACTACGGTTTCTAAAAACCCAAGGAGTTAAATCGGGAGATCGTTCTTATGGGGGCTATACTAAAATATGGACCGATACTCACCGTTTTCGGCACACCTCTTTATGACCCGAAAATACCTCTAGATTTCCAATTCCAGACAAATTGGACAAAAACTACGGTTTCTATAAGCCCAAGAAGTAAAATCGGGAAATCGGTCTATATGGGGGCTATACCAAAATATGGACCGATACTCATCATTTTCGGCACACCTCTTTATGGCCCTAAAATACCTCTAGATTTCCAATTTCAGACAAATTGGACAAAAACTACGGTTTCTATAAGCCCAAGACCTCAAATCGGGAGGTCGTTTTGTATGGGGACCATACAAAAACATGGACCGATACTCACAATTTTTAGCACACGTATTTGTGGTCCTACAATATCTCTAGATTTCCAATTTCTGGTAAATTGAATAAAAACTGCGGTCTCTATAAGTCCAAGAAGTAAAATCGGGAGATCGGTTTATATGGGGACTATACCAAAACATGGACCGATACTCACCATTTTTGGCACACGTCTTTACGGTCATAAGATACCTCTAGATTGCAAATTTCAGGCAAATTGGATAAAAGCTACGATTTCTATAAGCCCAAGACCCCAAATCGGGAGGTCCGTTTATATGGGGACTATATCAAAACCTGGACCGATATAGCCCATCTTCGAACTTGACCTGCATGCAGACAAAAGACGAGTTTGTGCAAAATTTCAGCACGATTGCTTCATTATTGAAGACTGTAGCATGATTACAACAGACAGACAGACGGACATCGCTATATCGTCTTAGAAATTCTCCCGGATCATGAATATATATACTGTATATAGTCGGAAATCGATATTTCGATGTGTTACAAACGGAATGACAAACTTATTATACCCCCGTCACCATTCTATGGTGGTGGGTATAAAAAGTGTGGATAAAATGTTCGATAGAAATAAAATTTGACAAAATTTTCTATAGAATTAAAATTGTGACAAAATTTTCTATAATAATGGAATTGTGACAAAATTTTCTATAGAAAAGAGTTGTAACAAAATTTTATATAGAAATTAAATTTTGAAAAAAATTTTCACTAGAAATAATATTTTGACAAAGTTTGCTATAGAAATGAAATTTTTGACAAAGTTTTCTACAGAAATAAAATTGACACAAAATTTTCTATAGAAATGAAATAGTGACAAAATTTTCTATAGAAAAGAGTTGTAACAAAATTTTATATAGAAATTAAATTTTGACAAAATTTTCAATAGAAATTAAATTTTGACAAAATTTTCAATAGAAATAAAATTTTTACAAAATATGCTATAAAAATGAAATTTTTGACAAAATTTGCTACAGAAATGAAATTTTTACAAAATTTGCTACAGAAATAAAATGTTGACAAAATGTTGCTATAGAATAATGTAATATTTATAATATTGTAATGTAATATTTATAATATTGTAATTTGAAACAAATATTAAACCATATATGAATGAATCTTTTAAATACGTATAATATTTGTTTTTAGTATTGTATAAATAATTGGCCAACTAGTCCCATTAATGCCTTATGGCGCGGCACAGACTTGTATTGTATTAAAGTTGAATTGTTGAATAATAAAACAAAAAAAAAATAAATAAATAAAATCTTAACAAAACCTCTATAGAAATAAAATTGAGCCAAATTTTCTATAGAAATAAAATTGTGATAAAATTTTCTATAATAATAGAATTGTGACAAAATTTTATATAGAAAGAAAATTTTGATAAAATTTTCTATAGAAATAAAATTGTGACAAAATTTTCCACAATAATAGAATTGTGACAAAATTTTATATAGAAATTAAATTTTGACAAAATTTTCTATAGAAATGAAATTGTGACAACATTTTCTGTAATAATAGAATTGTGACAAAATTTTATATAGAAATTAAATTTTCACAAATTTCTCTATACAGATAAAAGTTGACAAGATTTTCTATAAAAATAAAATATTGGCAAAACTTTCAACAGAAATAAAGTTTGAACAAAATTTTCCATAGAAATAAAATTGTGACAAAATTTTCTATAGAAATAAAATTTTGACAAAATTTGTTTACAGAAAAATAAATTTCACAAAATTTTCCATAGAAAGAAAATCGTGATAAAATTTTCTATAGGAATAAAATGAAAAAATTTTCTATAGAAATTAAATTGTGACAATTTTTTTGTAAAGAAAACAATAAAATCTTGACATAATTTTCTGTAGAAATAAAACCGTGACAAAATTTTCTATAGAAATAAAATCATGACAAAAGTTTTGTATTGAAATAAAATATTGACAAAATATTCTATAGAAATAAAATTTTGACACAATTTTTTATAGAAATAAAATTTTGACAAAACTTTCTATAGAAATAAAGTCTTGACAAAATCTTCTATAGAAATAAAATTTTCACAAAATTTTCTATAGGAATAAAATTTTGACAAAATTTTCTATGGAAACAAATTTTTACTTAATTTTTTTTGAAAAAACTTTTCTATAGAAATAAAATTTTGACAAAATATTCTATCGAAATAAAATTTTGACACAATTTTCTATAGAAATAAAATTTTGACAAAATTTTCTGTAGAAATAAAATCTTGACAAAATCTTCTATAGAAATAAAATCATGACGAAAGTTTTGTGTCGAAATAAAATTTTGACAAAATATTCTAAAGGGTGATACGGTCAAAATTTGGTCAATATAAACTTGACGTATTTCCTTCAATTTTGCATTTAAAAAACCTGAACACCCCTCCTTTTGAAGGTGTGTGTGTGTAGAATGTTGATCCTATTTTGATTTTGGAATTCACTCTTCAGTTGTCAAAATACCGTCCAAGCAAGAAGAGCAGCGTATCAAAATTTTGCTCGCGCATCGCGAAAATCCGAGCTACTTGCACGCAAAGCTGGCAAAATCGCTAAAAGTTGCCAAATCAACGGTTACAAATGTAATTAAAGTGTTTGGGGAACGTTTGTCGACAGCCAGGAAGTCTGGATCGGGGGGAAATCGAAAACCGGAGTTGCCGGTAGTTTCAAGCGAAACCCTAACCTCTCTCTCCGAGATGCCGCAAATAAGCTGGGTGTATCGTCTACAACTGTGCATCGAGCCAAAAAACGAGCCAGACTATCGACTTACAAGAAGGTAGCGATGATAAACAAAATACGACGGCCAAAGCGCGATCCCGGAGGCTGTATGCTGACGAAGTTTGACTGCGTGGTAATGGAAGACGAAACCGACGTCAAAGCCGACTATAAGCAGCTTCCGGGACAGGAGTTTTATGCGGCAAAAGGAAGGGGAAAGGTGGCAGATATTTTCAAGCACATAAAACTGTCAAAGTTCGCAAAGAAAAATCTGGTTTGGCAAGCCATCTGTACCTGTGGCTTGAAAAGCAGCAGTTTCATAGCTTTCGGGACAGTCAACCAAGAAATTTACGTGAAAGAGTGTTTGAATAAACGTCTGCTGCCTTTCCTGAAGAAACACGGTTGTTCCGTACTGTTTTGGCCGGGTTTGGCATCTTGCCATTACGGTAAAAATGTAATGGAATGGTACGCCGCCAACAACGTGCAGGTGGTTCCCAAGGAAAAGAACCCTCCCAACACGCCAGAACTCCACCCAATTGAGAAATACTGGGCTCTTGTCAAGCGGAACCTAAAGAAGACCAAAAAAAACTGCTAAGGACGAACAGCACTTCAAGGCAAACTGGCGAAGAAGGTGGACAAGGTGGACAAGGTGGACAAGGTGGCTGTACAAAATCTGATGGCAGGTGTCAAGCGTGAGGCCCGGCAATTCGGATTTGGAAAAGCGAAAACCTAACTGAATATTTTTCCTGAATTTTATACTAATTGAACTTGAAAAAAAAAATTTAATTTGGTTTTTTAAATAAACGATTTCACCAATTTACACGCGTTTTCCCTTAACCAAATTTTGACCGTATCACCCTTTATAGAAATAAAATTTTGACACAAGTTTGTATAGAAATAAAATTTTGACAAAAAATATAGAAATAAAATCTTGATAAAATCTTCTATAGAAATAAAATCTTGACAAAACTTTCTACAGAAATAAAGTTTTGACAAATCTTTCTATTTAAATAAAGTTTGGACAAAAGTTTCCATAGAAATAAAAGTTTGACAAAATTTTCTATAGAAATAAAATTTTGACAAAATTATTTTACAGGAAAAAATCTTGACAAAATATTCTATAGAAGAAAAATCATGACAAAAGTTTTATATTGAAATAAAATTTTGACAAAATGTTCTATAGAAATAAAATTTTGACAAAATTTTCTATAGAAATAAAAATTGACAAAATATTTTTACAGAAAAAAATCTTGACAAAATTTTCTATAGAAATAAAATCGTGACAAAATTGTCTATACTCGTAGAAATAAAATTTTGACAAAATTCGCTACAGAAATAAAATTTTGACAAAATTTTCTATTGAAATAAAACTTTTACAAAATTTTCTATAGAAATAACATTTTGCAAAATAAAAGTTTGCCTGGGAAATCATTAATTTCCGTTCTAAGAATGCCAGAGAATCTCATTAAAGAGCACCTTTCAAATCATTTGAAAATTAGATTATGTATATTTGGGCTCTAATAACACGAGTGAGCACTGTAATGTGGACGTTTTACTTTTATTTTCAGGCAATTAATAATAAGTACCCATTCTTCCTCGTTAAGAATTTAAATAGGGTGACAAGGGTGGTTCACATATAATGCATACAATTATCATAGGATGGGGGTATATGAACTTTGTCATTCCGTTTGTAACACATCGAAATATTGCTCTAAGACCCCATAAAGTATATATATTCTGGGTCGTGGTGAAATTCTGAGTCGATCTAAGCACGTCCGTCCGTCCGTCCGTCTGTTGAAATCACGCTAACTTCCGAAAAAAACAAGCTATCGTCTTGAAACTTGGCACAAGTAGTTGTTATCGATGTAGGTCGGATGGTATTGAAAATGGGACATATCGGTCCACTTTTACGTATAGCCCCCATATAAAGGGACCCTCAGATTTGGCTTGTGGAGCCTCTAACAGAAGCATTTTTCATTCGATTTGGCTGAAATTTGGTATATGGTGTTGGTATATGGTCTCTAACAACCATGCAAAAATTGGTCCACATCGGACCATAATTATATATATGGACAAAAACCGAATCTACGCCAATTATCAGAACGATAGTTCTACTATTGAAGGCTGTATCATGATAAGAACAGGCAGACAGTTAAAGTTAGATCGTTTTAGAATTTATTCCTGTCCAAGAATTTTTCCCTGACCAAGAATATGTGTAGTCGCAAATTAATATTCTATGACATGGTGGGTATAAAAATATAAGCATATAGACGAATAATGTCATGGAGGTAAAAGACCAAAATTGCGTTTTTACAATGCTATGTAAAAAGGGGTTAATGTATAATCATATTTGCTATTTTGCTGAAATCAGAGCGATCTCCCTCTGACGAAATTTTAGAATGTAGCCATGCATGAGAATATACAAGAGGCTAGTAAGCTCAAGTTTAGTAGTTGTTCTCTTTGGTTATTTCACTCACTATGAGATGACCCTCTGCGCTAGTAAATTAAGTCACTAACCAAAAACTATTGAATAACCGATTCTTTAGGACTTTATTTCATGGGTTTGTTATGTTATAACGCCAATCTAAGCCAAATTAGTTTCCATTCTAAATTTCTATTCTTGGAAGTACAGCTTTGGAAAAAATTGTGCAGATTCGTATATTAAATCTAGAGGAAAACCCTCCAAAACCACAACCATCAGAAACCCTCATCCAATTACCGGGATATTTTGCAACAGGAAATGCTTGGTATTACTGATGTTAGTTGCAATGACAACATGTGGTTGTGGTTTCTGTTCATGATTTTGCATTTTGTGCAAAGCCCAATGTTGGCATTGTGCATGAGAGCCATTTTGGGGCGCTATGTCCTTATAACAACAAACACTTTTCAACGCGAAAACCACGATATTGTTTGCAACATTAGGTGGCATAATTTGGTAGAAACAAACGTTGACAATTTTAAAATGTTGGAATAGCATTATGTGGTATCTGCTGGCACAAATCATAGATATGAGATAAGATGGACGTGAGATAATCTACAAAGCAGTAAATGTTAAAGAAAAACAAGTATATACGGCCGTAAGTTCGGCCAGGCCGAATCTTATGTACCCTCCACCATGGATTGCGTAGGAACTTCTACTAAAGGCTGTCATCCACAATCGAATTACTTGGGTTGCGATAACACTTGCCGATGGCAAGGTATCGTAAAACTTTTTAACACTGTCTTCTAAATTGTAAGTTAGCCCATACGGGGTATATATTAAACAAAAAAAGGCCGATTAAATACTATATAACCTAGTTTGACAAAATTTTCTATAGAAATAAAATTTTGACAAAATTTTCTATAGAAATGAAACCTTGACAAAATTTTCTATAGAAATAAAATTTTGACAAAATTTTCTATAGAAATAAAAATTTGACAAAATTTTCTATAGAAATAAAAACTTGACAAAATTTTCTATAGAAATAAAATGTTGACAAAATTTTCTATGGAAGTAAAATGTTGACAAAATTTTCTATAGCAATACAATTTTGACAAAAATTTCTATAGAAATAAAATGTTGAAAAAATTTTGTATAGAAATGAAATTTTGACAAAATTTTGTATAGAAATAAAATGTTGACAAAATTTTGTACAGAAATAAATTTTTTACAAAATTTTCTATAGAAATAAAATTTTGACAAACATTTCTATAGAAATAAACTTTTGACAAAACTTTCTATAGAAATGAAATTTTAACAAAACTTTCTATAGTAATAAAATTTGACAAAATTTTCTATGGAAATAAAGTTTTGGTAGATTACAAAATTTTCTATAGAAATAAAATTTTGACAAAATTTTCTATGGAAATAAAATTTTGACAAACATATGTATAGAAATAAACTTTTGACAAAACTTTCTATAGAAATGAAATTTTGACAAAACTTTCTATAGTAATAAAATTTGACAAAATTTTCTATGGAAATAAAGTTTTGGTAGATTATTTTTGGCGATATGGACCAATTTTTGTGTAATAAGTCATCGGCTATATATTACTAAAGACCGATATGGACCAATTTTTACATGGCTGTTAGAGGCCATATATTGACAAAATGTACCAAATTTCAACCGTATCGGATGACTTTTGCTCCTCCAAGAGGTTCCGGACGTCAAATCTGGGGACGGTTTATATGGGAACTATATATAATTATGGACCGATATGGACCAATTTTTGCATGGTTGTTAGAGACCATATACTAACACCATGTACCAAATTTCAACTGGATCGGATGAATTTTGCTCTTCCAAGAGGCTCCGGAGGTCAAATCTGGGGATCGGTTTATATGGGGGCTATATATAATTATGGACCGATATGGACCAATTTTTGCATGGTTATTAGAGGCCGTAAACTAACATCAGGTACCAAATTTCAACCGGATCGGATGAATTTTGCCCCTCCAAGAGGCTCCGGAGGTCAAATCTGGGGATCGGTTTATATGGGGGCTATATATAATTATGGACCGATATGGACCACTTTTTGCATGGTTGTTAAAAACCGTATACTAAGACCACGTACTAAATTTCAACCGGATCGGATGAATTTTGCTCCTCCAAGAGGCTCCGGTGGTCAAATCTGGGGATCGGTTTATATAGGAGCTATATATAATTATGGACCGATATGGACCAATTTTTGCATGGTTGTTAGAGGCCGTATACTAACATCAGGTACCAAATTTCAACCGGATCGGATGAATTTTGCCCCTCCAAAAGTCTCCGGAGGTCAAATCTGGGATCGGTTTATATGGGGGCTATATATAATTATGGACAGATATGGACCAATTTTTGCATGGTTGTTAGAGACCATATACTAACATCAGGTACCAAATTTCAATCGGATCGGATGAATTTTGCCCCTCCAAGAGGCTCCGGAGGTCAAATCTGGGGATCGGTTTATATGGGGGCTATATATAATTATGGACCGATATGGACCAATTTTTGCATGGTTGTTAGAGAACGTATAGTAAGACCACGTACCAAATTTCAACCGGATCGGATGAATTTTGCTGCTCCGGGAGGCTCCCCAAGCCAAATTTGGGGATCGGTTTATATGGGGGCCATACGTAGACGTGGTCCGATATGGCCCATTTTCAATACCATCCGACCTACATCAATAACAACTACTTGTGCCAAGTTTCAAGTCAATAGCTTATTTCGTTCGGAAGTTAGCGTGATTTCCACAGACGGACGGACAGCCGGACAGCCGGACAGACGGACAGACGGACGGACGGACGGACAGACGGACGGACGGACGGACATGCTTAGATCGACTCAGAATTTTACCACGACCCAGAATATATATACTTTATGGGGTCTTAGAGCAATATTTCGATGTGTTACAAACGGAATGACAAAGTTAATATACCCCCATCCTATGGTGGAGGGTATAAAAATTGTTGCTAAAATATTTAAACTATTTGATTAAACAATTATATCTACTTAAAAAAATATTTGTTGTAAGCACAATGATTTCTTGTCTTATACACCGAAAGAATTCTCTTCGTTAATTTTACGAAGAATTCTTCATTAACTATTCTTCCTGAATTCTTCATTAAAATAACGAAATTTTCATTCATTTTCATAAATTTACGAAGAACATTTTACGAATGTACGAAACTTCTACGAAACATTCTACATTAACTTTTCTTCGTAAAAAGTTCGTACTTTTAACGAAACTTTTTTCATATTTCATGAATTATGTGAAGAAGTTTTTACGAATATTTTACGAAACATTCTGCGTTAAAATTTCTTCATAAAAAGTACGAAACATTTTCTTTGAAATAACGAAGAAGTTTCATTGAAGTTGTAAAATTTCCGTTCGCGGCATTAAATTGACTTTTATAATGTGCTTGAGTGTATTCCTTTATTCTATTTTTTATGCAAGTCTATGCTACTTCTCATTTGGGTGATAGCGCGCTATGAATAAAAGTGAAGCAATAAAACTAAAAATTATTCAAAAACTTAAGATGTAAAGTAGTGATGTCATTTTTCACACTTGCAACTACAACCAAATGCACTTTCGACTATAAATTTTTTTTTTTCTAAAAGTTCGAACATTTTTCAGGAAAAAGTACGAAAGCTTTTCATAAAAAGTACGAACATTTTTCATAAAAACTACGAAAATTTTTCATAAAAAGTACGAAACATTTTCATAAAAAGAACGAAATTGTTTCATAAAAAGTACGAAGATTTTTCATAAAAAGTACGAACATTCTTCATAAAAAGTACGATTTTTTTCTCACAAACTACGAAAATTTTGGAAGAACTTTTCTTCGTAAAAAGTACGAAATATTTCGTACTTTTAATGAAAAGTTTCTTTGGTTGTAAAACAATGACAAATTTCGTACTTTTAACGAAATTTTTCGTTCCTTTTACGAAGAAAATTCTTTCAGTGTAGTCAAGATATAAACAGAAAAAAATAAAGACGATTTCATTAATTTTGAAGATTTACTAAATTTGCGTTTTCCACTGAATAGTTCAGAATTTCTTAAATTTTGTAAGTTTTACTTATAATGAGCGCATCTTGACCTTTGTGTGGCACTAAAGACATTTTTGTAATTTTGAATTCCAATTTTTCCTTAAAACTACGAAAATTTCTTCAACAAATGAAACAACTTATGTCTAACAAGTATATACGGCCGTAAGTTCGGTCAGGACGAATCTTATGTACCATGGATTGCGTAGAAACTTCTATGAAAGACTGTCATCCACAATCTAATTACTTGGGTTGTGGCATCTTAAAACTTCTTAACATCGTTTCCTAAATTGTGAGTTAGTCCATACGTGGTATATATTTGACGAAAAAGGTATGTGTAGGTAAGTCTACAAATAATTACGAATCGATATGGACTTTTGCACGGTACGTAGAGAGCCAGAATTGAAATATGGGGGTCGCTTATATGGGGGCTATATACAATTATGAACTTGATATGGACCAATTTTTGTGTGATTGGGGATCGATTTATTTGAGGGCTATAACATAACTATAGACCGATAATGACCTAGTTAGGCATGGTTGTTAACGGCCATATGTGCTAGTATATGTACCAAATTTCAACTGACTCAGATGAAATTTGCTCCTCCAAGAGTCTCCAAAACCAAATCTGGGGATCGGTTTATATGGGGACTATATATGATTATGGACTGATATGGACCAATTTTGGCATGGCTGTTAAATATCATAAACTACCACCACGTACCAAATTTCAAACAGATCGGATTAATTTTGCTTCTCCAAAAGGCACCGGAGGTCAAATCTGGGGATCGGTTTATATGGGGGCTATATATAATTATGGACTGATATAAACCAATTCCTGCATGGTTGGTGGATACCATATACTAACATCACGTACCAAATTTCAACCGAATCAGATGAATTTTGCTATTCCAAGGGGGAGGTCATATCTGGGGATCGGTTTATATGGGGGCTACATATAATTATAGACCGATGTGGACCAATTTTTGCATAATTGTCAGAGACCATATACTTACACCATGTACCAAATTTCAGCCGGATCGGATGAAGTTTGCTTCTCTTAGAGTCTACGCAAGCCAAATTTGGGGGTCCGTTAATATGAGGGCTATACGTAAAAGTGGACCGATATGGCCCATTTGCAATACCATTCGACCTACATCAATAACAACTACTTGTACCAAATTTCAAGTCGATAGTTTGTTTCGTTCGGAAGTTAGCGTGTTTTCATCAGACGGACGGACATGCTCAGATCGACTCAGAATTTCACCACGACCTAGAATATATATACTTTATGGGGTCGATGTGTTACAAACGGAATGACAATGTTAATATACCCCTATCCTATGGTGAAGGGTATAATAAAATTTCTTAAAATTGTCGGCGTTTTCAATACAATGTAGTTAATTTTTTTTTTTTGATTTTCTGATTAATTTTTTATTTAAGCGGCTAAACCCAAACTTAACACCCACTTTTAGGGAAAAATAATGCGCCACGCACGTGGTTTAAACCAAAACAGATATTGTCTTTGCACAAGTAAAATTTTTGTATAGTTTCTCCTTAAATTGTTCAAAAACGCCAGCTCCTGAGCACGATTGGCACTCGCGCCAAAAATAAACAACCTAAATTTGAATAAAATTTTACTACAAACCAACTAAATTAAAAAATTTTTTTTTAGAAGCTTTTGAGCAAATTTTTTCTTGGTTAGTATGAAAATAAGTTTTTTCTTTGAATTATATGTTTTATTATTTATTATTATAATATTATATTACATGTTATTTTTTCGGTGGACAGATATCCATTGAATTGTAAATGTGTCGGGTTGTAAATGAAGTAACGATCTTACACATCACAATGGGGGGAACTTATACACAATTTTGTGCAATTTTAATTTCAATGGAAAATTTTGTCAAAATTAAATTTCTATGCAAAATTTTCTCACAATTTTATTTCTACAGAAAATTTTGTCAACATTTTATATCTATAAAAATTTTGTCAAAATTTTATTTCTATAAAAAATTTTGTCAAAATTTTTATTTCTATAGAAAATTTTGTCAAAATTGTTTTTCTATAAAAAATTTTGTCAAATATATTTTTTTTTTTGTATAGAACATTTTGTCAAATTGTAATTTCTGTAGAAAATTTTGTCAAAATTTTATTTCTGTAGAAAATTTTGTAAAAATTTTGTCTTTATAGAAAATTTGTCAAAATGTTATTTCTATAGAAAATTCTGTAGATTTTGTTTTTCAAAATTTTATTTATATAGTTAATTTTTACAAAATTTTATTTACATAGTCAATTTTTTCAAAATATCATTTCTATAAAAAATTTTGTCAAATTTTATTTTCTATAGAAACTGTTTGTCAATATTTAATTTCTATAGAAAATTTCGTCAACATTTTATTCCTATAGAACATTTTGTCAATATTTTATTTTTATAGAAAATTTCGTCAACATTTTATTCCTATGGAAAATTTTGTCAAAATTTTATTTCTGCGGAAAATTTTGTCAAAATTGTATTTCTATAGAAAATTTTGTCAAAATTTTATTTCTATAGAAAATTTGTTAAAATTTTATTTCTATGGAAAATTTTGTCAAAATTGTATTTCCTTCGAAAATTTTCTTTACATTTTATTTCTAAGGAAACTTTGTCAACATTTTATTTATATAGAAAATTCTGTAGATTTTGTTTTTCAAAATTTTATTTATATAGTTAATTTTTACAAAATTTTATTTACATAGTTAATTTTTTCTAAATGCTATTTCTATAGAAAATTTTGTCAAATTTTATTTTCTATAGAAACTGTTTGTCAATATTTAAATTCTATATAAAATTTTGTCAAAATTCTATTTCTATAGAACACTAGCGTAACCCGGCCCGCTTCGCTGCGCCTTCCGAAGCATATCTGGAGGAATATTTTGCGTTAACTTAGTCAATTATATCCTTCGTGCTGAAAACAAATTCGAAAAGATTTGAATTCTTTTAAACAAATCGGACTACTTGATTTTTCGTTTATAGGTACAAATACGGCGGGAGAGGGTGTGCCTTCTTCTATATTTCTTGTGAGTTTTAAGTGTGGTTTGTCAACGAAAGGTATCCTTCTCCTCAACATATCTGAAAATTAAGCACTATATTATAATAACATACAAAGAATATCTGTTTCCCATCCAATAAATTAGAAAAAGCAAAAATAGTAAACAATTTTACCACATTAACATTTGCTAAAATGTTGGAAAATAATGCAACCTCTACTTTGGCTGCCACTTTCATGTAAATGTAAGTTCTTTACTAAAAAGAAGTCTGGAAGAAGCCTGTGCAGAAATCATAAAATTATGTACCGAGTTCCCATTTACGGACAATCCCCTACTTTCAATTTAAGAATAAAAACGGAAAACAGGGTACCCTCTCCCCACATTCGCTCCACTCTGACCTAAAATCAGACTATCACGTACAATATAATAATTTCATAACTACTCAATGGTCCCTATAAACTCTATCGAAGTAAATGGACAAAGTTTATTTCAATTTTACCCTTCCCCAACCAGATATCGAAAAATCATATACTAATTTAAAAATCATGTATAAATTTAATCACCTCCTCCCACGTTCCCTGCAAATTTCAAGTAGATCGGAGATGTTTAAATTTTGCTCTATTGTTTTAAAGGGACGTCACTTTCGCCGATACAATATCACCACCGTAGTGAATAGCACCCCTAACATTCCCTGAAAATTCTTGAAACTTTCCTTCAAGTGTGGGGCAAGGAAGGTTACCTCTTCGTTCATAACCTTCCCCCACTGCCTTTGTAAATTTCAAGAAAACATAAGAATTTTTTCCAGTTTTAGAGGAGGACCTCCTCCCCAAATATCGAAAAGTAATGTAGCGTATCTTTTGTAAACGTCCCAGAAAATGTCAAGCAAATTATAAACCTAACATAAAGGGGCTGCCTCTCTTCCGTCCAAATATCACAAAATCAGGTATCAACTATTAATATCGTAACCTCTCCCCAGTCCTCTGTAAATTCCAAGTAACTCGGTAAAGTTTAATGTTACCGACAAATTACAACACTGCAACTCAAATGTACTAAAAATCTGGAAAGTAGACATATGATGTAAATGTCAAACTAAACATATGATTTGAATATGATCTTTTTTGAATTTTCTTTATACCTCTGTCTTGAAGATTTGATCACTCTAGTTTCGTTCACCTTATAGGATAGTCATTCGTTTTTATAATAAACTATTGAATTTAAACAACGTGTTCTTACTTGTCTTTGGTCCACGCTAATTCCACATGCGTATTGAGGTTAACCCCCAACAAAAGGTTATGGGCCCAGAGAACCAAAGTACAAGTCTGGTTTAAATAAAGTTTAAATTCAATTGGAATTGATTCGGTTTTTGAAATTGTTTTACCCGGAGTTAAAAAACAAGGAAGAATGGCTAGCTCAATTGCAAGTATAGACAAGTTGAGCGGTGATAACTACATGACGTGGTGTATCCAAGTTAAGAGTCTGCTGGTCACGTTGGATCTTTGGAGCACTGTTGTTGATAAATGCCCAGAAACCGATCCAGAAAAAGCAGTTTGGTTAAACAACGATAAGAAAGCCTTGGCTACCATAACTTTAAGTGTGAAGCCCTGTCAATTAATCCATATCAAAAATTCACTTACCGCGAAGGGTGCATGGGATGCACTAAGCATGGTTTATAATGCAGCTTCAGCCTCAAGGAAAGTACAATTGTTCAAAAAGTTGTTGAGATTTAAAATAAATTTCCACGAAAAGTTTGCCCCACAATTAAATGATTTTTCTTCGACCGTTGATGAGCTTAAAGAAATTGGAATTCACTTAAATAAAGATTTGCTCACTGTTTTGCTTTTATGTTGTCTTCCTGATGAATTTGAAAATTTTGTTGTAGCAATAGAATGTCGTGATAATTTTCCACCATATGACATACTGGTATCCAAAATTCTAGAAGAAGAAATGCGACGAGGAGACAAAAACAATGCTCATGGTACAGAAACTGTATTTGCGGCGAATTCAAGGAATGACCATAAAGCCCGCAAAAAGTATACCAACAACTTTGACAAAAATAAATCACGCAAGTATCCAAATAATGAAGCTACAGGTGGAGATGGTAATGTATGCAACAACAAAAACAATGTAAAATGTTTTCGCTGTGGGAGATGGGGGCATATACGATCTCAATGCAAAGTCAATGGTAAACGGGATCATGATTTTGCCTCTTGTTTATTTGAAGGTGACACTAACATAAGAGAGTCATGGGTGCTGGACAGCGGTGCTACATCACACATGTGTAGGCGTAAAGAGTGTTTTGAGAATTTAAGAGAGTCAAAGCAGAACATCGTATTGGCAGCTGGTGAGACTATTATTGCTCAAGGTATTGGAGACATTAAGCTGAGATTTAAAGAGTCGACACTTACTCTTCATAATGTTTGGTATGTACCCCAACTACATTCAAATTTTTTATCGATAACAAAAGTTGTAAAGGCTGGTCATCGAGTTATATTTGACAAAAATAAAGCGAAAATAATGAGTAAAAATAATCAAAAGATTTTGACAGCTGACTTAATGGGAGATATGTTTATAGTAAAGAATATAATAAAAACAAAAGGGACTGAAAAATTAAATGCTGTAAGAGACGAAATTGAAGGAAAAAAGTGGCATCAAAGGTTCGGTCATATTAACATGAAAGATTTGGAGAAATTGTCATCGCAACAATTGGTGAGAGGTTTGCCTTCAAAAATACCAAAAACTATTGATTGTATGACGTGTGCGATATATAAAATTTCGGCAGCTCCATATAAAAGCTATGCCAGTGTACAAACCCATAATATTTTGGAATTGGTGCATACTGATTTATGCGGACCAATGGGTGTTTCGTCAGTGGGTGGATCTTATTATTTCATCACATTTATTGATGATTACACACGATACGTGAATACATATTTTCTAAAAAGAAAGTCAGATGCATTTGAAGCATTCTGCAATTTTGCTGCGACTGCGGAGAAGCAGACAGGCCGCCAGATTAAGATAGTTAGGAGTGATAATGGAAAGGAATTTATTAATTCCAAATTTAAAAAATATTTCTCAAGGCGTGGTATTGTTCACCAGACCACAGTTGGTTATTCGCCACAACAAAACGGTGTGTCCGAAAGGGCAAATAGGCGAGATGTTTATTGGAATATTCTGGTCTGCCTCAAAGTCTTTGGGCAGAGGCGATAAATACATCGACATATTTGAGGAATAGGACTCCAACTAAGGTATTGGGAAATGTAACCCCATTTGAAAAATGGTTTGGACGGAAACCATCAGTTCATTATTTTAGAACTTTTGGCTGTGATGCCGTAATTTTGAAAAAAGGTCCAAAACCTAAAAGTGGAAAATTTTTACCCAAGGGTATGAAATTGAAATTCGTTGGTTACATGAATAACACCAAGGGATATAAACTATATAATCCGATTACCCGACAAGTTATTATAGCTCGTGATGTTATCTTTTTTGAAGAATCTTTCGAAAAAGTGGTAGATTCTGCAGAGGGCGAATCTGATAAATTTTATACGGATATTTTGAAGCCAAAATTAAATGAACACCACAATGAAGGCGAATTGATGGAAATTTCTTGTGAAGAAACCCCGGAAAATTTTTCTGAAATTGGAGAAAATGTAGACGGCGAAGTAGATGAAAATTTAGAAGGAGAAATGGAAGAAAACGTAGAAGGCGAATTTGAACTGGAAAATATCGACAATGAAACTGAAAGGGAAGATACAATTATTGTGGAAAATAAAAAAAAGCGTGGAAGGCCTAAAAAAGTAAAAAGTGGAGGTGTTGGTAGACCCCGAAAAGTTTATTGTACCGAAGCAGGTCCTGAAATGTTAAATTCAATTATCGAAAATCCAACAACTGTGGCTCAAGCTCTAAAATCTGAAAATGCTGAAATGTGGAAAAAGGCTATGTCAGAAGAATATAAAAGTTTAATGAAAAACAGGACATGGGATTTAGTGGAAAGACCTAGTGGCAAAAATGTTATTGGTTGTAAATGGGTTTTTGCAATTAAACAACAGCCGGATGGTTCAATCGAAAAATATAAGGCGCGTTTAGTGGCCCATGGATGTTTACAAAAATATAATATCGATTACCAAGAGACGTTTGCACCTGTCGTAAGACATTCGGTAATACGATTACTGTTGGCTTTAGCAGCGAAGTACAAACTATACGTGAACCACATAGATGTTGCTGCGGCGTATTTAAATGGTGTGATTGAGGACGAAGTTTACATGGTTCAGCCACCGATGTTTGAGGATGAAAAAAATCCAAATTTTGTATGTAAACTAAAAAAGGCTTTATATGGCTTAAAGCAAGCCGGACGTGAATGGAATAAACGCATTAATGACATTCTAATTGAAATGGGATTCCAGAGATGTAAATCTGATACCTGCGTTTACACTCGAAGAAAAAACAATTGTTTGAGTTTTATTGCAATTTATGTGGACGATATGTTGCTTGCATCATCGAGTCCGGTGGAAATGAAAAATATTGTGAAATATCTCAACAATTATGTGGAAGCTGTTGATCGTGGACCCGTATCATTTTATTTGGGAATGGAAATTGAAAGAAGTGGATTAACTGGTGACATAACCATTCATCAAAATAAGTATGCTAAGGAGATTTTGGAACGATGGGGAATGCAAAATTGCAAGCCGGCAGTTACTCCCTGGTTGAATGGAACAGTTTTGTCGAAGTGCGAGAAAAATTGTGAAGATTTGGATACAAGTGGATACCAAAGTCTTATTGGCGCACTGATGTACTTGGCAGTTGTAACGAGGCCGGACATAACGCATGTTGTATCTAAACTGTCACAGTAAAACACACATCCACACAAGGAACATTTCCTGGCTGCAAAGCATGTTTTGAGATACCTCAAAAATAATTCGGAGGGTAAAATCATTTATTCTGCTAAATATGAAAATTTTGATTGCTTTACAGATGCGGACTGGGGAAATGATCCGAGCGACCGTAAGTCCTTTTCAGGACATGTCGTGTTTTTGGCTGGTGGACCCATTGCCTGGGAATCCAGAAAGCAGTCCGTAGTGGCATTGAGTACAATGGAAGCCGAATATATTGCTCTATGTCAAGGCACAAAAGATGTCGTATTTCATCGAGGCTTATTGAAGGAGATGGGTTTTGGAGACTATATTGATCATCCTACTCGTATACATTGTGATAACCAAGGAGCTCAATTTATGGTTAAAAACCCAACAGTGCAGAAGAAAAGTAAACATATAGATATACGTTTCCATTACATACGGGACAAGTATGAAAATAAGGACATCGATGTTATATATGTTGGCACCGATGATAACGCGGCAGATATTTTAACAAAGTCATTGAATAAGCAGAAGCATTTAAATGGATGTAAATTATTAAAGATTGAAATGTAATTTTTGAGATTTGAATTTGA
Organism: Haematobia irritans; assembly: GCF_050003625.1. Taxonomy (NCBI): domain Eukaryota; kingdom Metazoa; phylum Arthropoda; class Insecta; order Diptera; family Muscidae; genus Haematobia; species Haematobia irritans. The sequence goes on along the minus strand of NC_134397.1, from coordinate 182,808,695 downwards.
ATTAAGTACATTTGACTTGAGAGGGCGATTGTTAACGACAAATTACAACACTGCAACTCAAATGTACTAAAAATCTGGAAAGTAGACATATGATGTAAATGTCAAACTAAACATATGATTTGAATATGATCTTTTTTGAATTTTCTTTATACCTCTGTCTTGAAGATTTGATCACTCTAGTTTTGTTCACCTTATAGGATAGTCATTCGTTTTTATAATAAACTATTGAATTTAAACAACGTGTTCTTACTTGTCTTTGGTCCACGCTAATTCCACATGCGTATTGAGGTTAACCCCCAACATTTAATTATTTCTCTGTATGTACTTAAGAGAAGCGGATGTCTCCCTATGCCCTTTTAAAAAATCAGGAACCTGATATAAATTTCATAACCTCACCCATTTTTTCCGTAAAATTTCAGTCTGGGGAGTTTAGTTTGGTTATCACTGTACTTTAAAAACAAAAGTCGGCAAAGGGGTGGTTCCCCTCCCCGACCAAATATCGAAAAATATTGTAGTGAATTTTTGTCTAGATGCCAACCCCAACATTCAATGAAAATTTCAAGCAAATCACATAATTTTTTTCCAAGTTTCAAAAAGTAGGGCCAGGGGGAGGTCCCCCTCCCCGTCCATATGAAATCATCAGGAACCCCATATTCATTAAATAACCTCACCGCATGTTCTCAGATAAGTTAGAGAATTTTAGTTTTTTCACAAATTTGGCACGCATAGCTACAATGCTAATTCTACTCCCTATGCAAAATTTCAACTAAATGGGAGTTAAAAATTGGCCTCTGTGGACATATGAGTGTCAATCGGGCGAAAGCTATATATGGGAGATATATCTAAATCTGAACCGATTTCAACCAAATTTGGCACGCATAGTAACAATGCTAATTCTACTCCCTGTGCAAAATTTCAACTAACTCGGAGTTAAAAATTGGCCTCTGTGGTCATATGAGTGCACTGAAAAAACAGTGAACCCACCAGGAAAGATAACTTTCGATTAATTTTAGAAAATTTTGATTTTTTTTAGAAAATTTTAACTAAACAGTATTACAAGCGCTGGCATCACTCCGATATGGTAAAAATAAGTAAATATTTTTCGACAAATTCAAGAAAATTTATTAGTATTAACTAAGTTTTTGCACTTGTTAAAGAAAATTTTGTAGTTTTAAGAGAAATCTTGGAGTTCAAAATTGCAAGAATGTCTTTAGTGCCATACGAAGTTCATGATGGACACATTTTTGGTAAAATTTACAAATTTAAAGAAATAATGAACTATTTTGTGAGAAATACGAAATTAGGAAACCTTTATGCTTTATTTTTGTATAATTTTTTCCTGTTTTTTAGTTCATTTAACTAACGTACGCAACAAATTATTTGAGTAAAGTAAACTTTTTCCAAACATAATGATTCTATGAACTAATATAAAGTTAAATTGGCTTTAGTGAAATAGAGAGTTCACTTTTTTTTGAGTGTGTAAATCGGGCGAAAGGTATATATGGGAGATATATCTAAATCTGAACCGATTTCAACCAAATTTGGCACGCATGGCTACAATGCTAATTCTACTCCCTATGCAAAATTTCAACTAAATCGGAGTTAAAAATTGGCCTCTGTGGTCATATGAGTGTAAATCGGGCGTAAGCTATATATGGGAGCTATATCTAAATCTGAACCAATTTTGCTGATATTTTGCAAGTTTTTCGAGACTCATAAAATATTCGGATGTACGGAATTTGAGGAAGATCGGTTGATATACACGCCAATTATGACCAGATCGGTGAAAAATATATATGGCAGCTATATCTAAATCTGAACCGATTTTTTCCAAAATCAATAGGGATCGTCTTTGAGCCGAAACAGGACCCTATACCAAATTTTAGGACAATCGGACTAAAACTGCGAGCTGTACTTTGCACACAAAAATACATCAACAGACAGACGGACAGACAGACGGACAGACAGACAGACGGACATCGCTAAATCGACTCAGAATTTAATTCTAAGCCGATCCGTATACTAAAAGGTTGGTCTATGATTACTCCTTCTTGGCGTTACATACAAATGCACAAACTTATTATACCCTGTACCACAGTAGTGGTGAAGGGTATAAAAAGTTTTATCAAAATTTTATTTCTATAGAAAGTTTTGTCAAAATTTTATTCCTATGGAAATTTTTGTCAAAACTGTATTTCTATAGAAAATTTTGTAAAAATTTTATTTCTATGAAAAATGTTCTTAACATTTTATTTTTGTAGAAAATTTGTAGGCTAGAGGAATGTTTTGCAAAATATACCAAAACATCAAGAATTCTACCAAACAGTAAAAATAATACGATTTATGCTAGAATTCTACCAATTGTGGCGGCCGTGGCCTAGAGCCGATCTAGTTATGTCCGTCTGTCCGTGAATATATTTTTGTAATTAAAGTATTGATCATTGGTTTCATCCAGTCGACTTCAAATTAAAACCTCTTTGGAAGAAATCGGTTCAGATGTAGATATGGCCGGTATGAACTTGTATGGTCACAGAATCAACAGTGTTAGCCTGATTTGCCTCAAATTTTGTCCAAAGATTACAATTGATAGTACCGCCAAGTATGTATGTATATCCCATATATATCTTTCTTCCTTTTTATACTACTATAATTACAAAGGCGACAGTTTTACTATTTAAATGCACCTAGAGTGGAATGATATGAATGGAGTGGTATGTGTGTCAAAAGGGAGCCACCGTGGTGCCCGCCTTGCATACACAAGGTCGTGGAATTTCGATTCCTGCTACGACCGAACACCAAAAAGTTTTTCAGCGGTGGATTATCTCACTTCAGTAATGCTCGTGACATTTCTGAGGGTTTCAAAGCTTCTCGAAGTGGTTTCACTGGAATGTGGAACGCCGTTTGAACTCGGCTATAAAAAGGAGGTCCCTTGTCATTGAGCTTAACATGGAATCGGGCAGCACTCAGTGATAAGAAAGAAGTTCACCACCGTGGTCTCACAATGGACTGAATAGTCTAAGTGAGCCTGATACATCGGGCTGCCACCTAATCTAACCTAACACCCACTTTTAGGGAAAAATATTGCGCCTCGGACGTGGTTTAAACCAAAACAGATCTTGTTTTTGAACAAGTAAAATTTTTGTATAGTTTCTCCTTAAATTGTTCAAATATTAAAAACGTATAATTTTAATAATGATGTCAAACTTTTTTCGTTTTAAATTTTTGAGTCCAAATTTAAAATTTTTCTAGTGGGCTAGGCCCCTAGTTCCGCCAATGCTGCCAACCCCTGAGGACGATTGGCACTCGTGCCAAAAGTAATTAACCTAAATTTTAATAAAATTTTACTACACATCAACAAAATTTAAAAATGTTTTTTAGAAGTTTTTGAGCAAATTTTTTTGGTTAGTATGAAAATAAGTTTTTTTCTTTTAATTAAATGTTTTATTATTTATTATTATACTATTATACTATTTATTATTATAATATTATGTTTTTTTTTTCGGTGTACAGATATCCATTGAATTGTAAATGTGTCGGATTTTAAATGAAGTAACGATCTTATCTTTCACAATCAAGGAAAAATAACTACTTCTATAATAGGGGAGAACTTATACACAATTATGTACAAGTTTTATTTCTATGGAAAATTTTGTCAAAATTAAATTTCTATACAAAATTTTCTCACCATTTTATTTCTACAGAAAATTTTGTCAACATTTTATATCTATAAAAATTTTGTCAAAATTTTTATTTCTATAGAAAAGTTAGACGATCTTTTATTTCTATAAAAAATTTTGTTAAAATTGTATTTCTATAAAAAATGTTGTCAAATATTTATTTCTGTAGAAAATTTTGTCAAAATTTTATTTCTGTAGAAAGTTTTCTATAGAAATAAAATTTTGACTAAATGTTATTTCTATGAAAAGTTTTACCAAAATTTTATTTCTATAGAAAATTTTGTTGAAATTTATTTTTGCACAACATTTTGTCAACAGTTCATTTCTATAGAAATTTTTGTAAAAATTCTATTCCTAAAGAAAATTCGTCAAAAGTCTATTTCTTTAGAAAATTTTGTCAAAATTTTATGTCTATAGAAAACTTGATCAAAATTTTATTTTTATTGAACTTTTGTAAACATTTTATTTCTATAGAAAATTTTGTCAAAATTTTATTTCTATAGAAAATTCTGTAAAGATTCTATTTCTATAGAACATTTTGTCAATGTTTTATTTCTATAGAAAATTTCGTCAACATTTTATTTCTATGGAAAATTTTTTCAAAATTGTATTTAAATAGAAAATTTTGTCAAACTTTTATATTTACAAAATTTTATTTCTATAGAAAATCTTGTCAAAATTCTATTTCTATAGAACATTTTGTCAAAAATTTACTTTTACGAAAATTTTATCAAAATATTATTTCTATAGAAAATTTTGTCAAAATTTTATTTCTATACAAAATTTTGTCAACATTTTATTTTTATAGAAAATCTTTTTAAATGTTTTATTTAAAAGTTTTATTTATATTGTCAAAATTTCATTTTTAAGAAAAATTTTGTGAAAATTTTATTTCTATGAAAAATTTAGTCAATTATTCTTTTTTTATAAAAATTTTTCTCAACATTTTATTTCTGTAGAAAATTTGTGAACTACCTCTTAGTTAGGGAGGAATGTTTTGCAAAGTCTAACAGAACATCGAGAACCCTACCAATCTACAAACAATAAAAATTGTACCATTTTTACAAGAATTCTTCCAATATTATTATACCCTTTAAAACATTAAATAGAAATCCCAAATAGGCTTATTGAGGGTTATCTAAATTTTCTGATCAAATGCCTTTTTGAGATGTGGATTTCTTCGTTAATTTTTATTAGAAACTTTTTGGTATTTTAGGGGTCCCATTTAGCACACCATAATTATTATTATTTGAGAATTTGTAAGTTATGCAGGCTACGGTTTGGGTATACCTTTCATTTAATTAGTTAGAGAGATTCCTTCCCAAACCCCTTTTTGGTACATTGTATTATAAGGTCTTTCTCATATATCTCTAAAGCTTCAAAATAATGATGTTACACTCCACATTTTATATAAGCATTTTAAGTCTTTTTTTGTTTTTATTTTTTTTCAGTTTTATAGTAAATTAAACTTTTTCGAGGGAATTCATTACGAACAAGTTTTTCCATTCGCATGCACTGGAACTAACAACTAAATTAGCTTTAACAATTATACTATGACCATTTGTACGTAGTTTTTCCTTTCATTTAGTATGCCTTTTGGGTTCTAGTTTTTTCAGTATATAACGGTTTTATTCACACAGGAAATGAATTCAAAAGGAACACTAGTATTCACTTAACAAGTTCATTAAAATAAAAACAAGTATATACGGCCGTAAGTTCGGCCAGGCCGAATCTTATGTACCCTCCACCATGGATTGCGTAGAAACTTCTACGAAAGACTATCATCCACAATCGAATTACTTGTGTTGTGGTATCTTAAAACTTCTTAACATCGTTTTCTAAATTGTGAGTTAGTCCATACGTGGTATATATTAGACAAAAAAGTTATGTATAGTTAAGTCTACAAATAATTACGAATCGATATGGACTTTTTGCACGGTACGTAGAGAGCCAGAATTGAAATATGGGGGTCCCTTATATGGGGGCTATATACAATTATGAACTTGATATATACCAATTTTTGTGTGATTGGTTGTTAAATATCACATACTACCACCACGTACCAAATTTCAAGCAGATCGGATGAATTTTGCTTCTCCAAAAGGCACCGGAGGTCAAATCTGAGGATCGGTTTATATGGGAGCTATATATAATTATGGACTGATAGGAACCAATTCCTGCATGGTTGTTGGATACCATATACTAACATCACGTACCAAATTTCAAGCGAATGGGAAGAATTTTGCTCTTCCAAGGGGCTCTGGAGGTCAAATCTGGGGATCGGTTTATATATAAATCGGGGCCTATATATAATTATGGACCGATATCGACCAATTTTTGCATGGGAGTTTGAGGCCATATATTAACACCACGTACCAAATTTCAACAATCAATCAGATGAATTTTGAAGAGTCTCCGGAGGTCAAATCTGGTGATCGGTTTATATTGTGGACCGATGTGGACCAATTTTTGCAAGGTCGTTAGAGACCATATACTAATACCATGTACCAAATTTTAGCCGGATCGGATGAAATTTGCTTTTCTTAGCGGCCTCGCAAGCCAAATCGGGGGATCGGTTTATATGGGGGCTATATATAATTATAAACCGATGTGGACCAATTTTTGCATGATTGTTAGAGACCATATACTAACACCATGTATTAAATTTCAGCCGGATCGGATGAAATTTGCTTCTCTTAGAGGCCTCGCAAGCCAAATCGGGGGATCGGTTTATATGGGGGCTATATATAATAATGGACCGATGTTGACCAATTTTTGCATGGTTATTAGATACCATATACTAACACCATGTACCAAATTTCAGCCGGATCGGATGAAATTTGCTTCTCTTAGAGGCCTCGCAAGCCATATTTGGGGGTCCGTTTGTATGGGGGCTATACGTAAAAGTGTACCGATATGGCCCATTTGCAATGCCATCTGACCTACATCAATAAATACTACTTGTGCCAAGTTTCAAGTCGATAGCTTGTTTCGTTCGGAAGTTAGCGTGATTTCAACAGACGGACAGACGGACGGACATGCTAAGATCGACTCAGAATGTCACCACGACCCAGAATATATATACTTTATGGTGTCTTAGAGCAATATTACGATGTGTTACAAACGGAATGACAAAGTTAATATAAACCGCCCCCCCCATCATAGGGTGGAGGGTATAAAAAATAAAATAGAAACAAGTGTATACGACCGAAAGCGAAGCCAGGACGAACCTTACGTATCCTCCACCGTCGATTCAGTACATCCAAAAGTATATTACTAGGCTTATCGCAAGGTATTTTAAAATTTCTTAACATTATCTTTAAAATTGTAAGTTAGTCCAAAAAGGCTCTTCTTGGAATGTACATAATTTTGACTTCACAAGAATTTCTTTTGAGATGATTCATACCAATCCGCTGTTTTACGCAAATTTTCCAATAAATGTTTATTTCCTTATTGTATATAGAACACAGTAAGGATAAGTTATATAATGATAATATCCAAAATATATGCCTGTGCAATTCTCGGTAGCCGAGGAATTTACGACAAAATAATTGCTAGTATTTTTCAAAACTACTCTATGTAGACGTAAACGTCGCAAAAATTGAAGAAAAAAAATATTTTTATGCTAGCCTGATATCAAGGAAGACTGGTTTAATGTCAAATTCATTTAAACTACATATTATTACAATATTTATTCGAGCTTATTAGCCAAGAAGATTTTGCCAAAATTTCATTTCTATAGAAAATTTTGTCAAAAGAAATAAAATTTTAACAAAATTTTCTATAGATATAAAATTTTGACATAATTTTCTATAGAAATAAAATTTTAACAAAATTTTCTATAGATATAAAATTTTAACATAATTTTCTATAGAAATAAAATTTTTTATTTGTTTTTTTGATCTCAACTTAAAAACCATTGCGTTGACTAAACTACAAGAGTTGCTTAACCAGCAGAGGAAAATAATGTTTGTCAAATTTATATGGCCAAAGCTCTATAGACTACAATATTCTTGGATAGACGCACGTTTCGGAATTACCACATTCCTCATTAGCATCCTGTACTTGCAGCCAAACTATCAACCAATTATCAGAATAAATTCGGGTAGTTTACTAAACCCAATATTAACCACACTTGAACCTTCCGAAAAAAGTTTATGATAGTCGGCTTTTGCCGAAATAAATCTTTGTACAAACATATTTTCCTCTGTTGGTTAAGCTACACTTGTAATTAAGTCAATGCATGGTTTTTAGCTGAAATCAAAAACAACAATAATGAAACAAAATATTGACATAATTTTCTATAAAAATAATTTTATTTCTATAGAAAGTTTTGACAAAATTTTCTATAGTATAAAATTTTGTCAAAATAGAAATAAAATTATGACAAAATTTTCTATATAAATTACAATTGTGCCAAAATTGTCTATAGAAATCAAATTTTGACAACAATTTTTATAGAAATCTAATTTTGATAAAAGATTCTATAGAAATAGCATTTTGATAAAATTTTTTATAGAAATAACATAACATGCACTTTTTGTCTAGAAATAAAATTTTAAAAAAAATTTCTATAGAAATAAAATTTTGACAAAATTTTCTACAGGAATAAAATTTTTAAAAAATTTTCTATAGAAATAAAATTTTTACAAAATTTTCTATAGAATTAAAACTTTGACAAAATTTTATTTCTATAGAATTACATTTTTACAAAATTTTCTATAGAAATAAAATTTTCTATAGAATTAAAATTTGGACAAAATTTTATATAGAAATAAAATATTGAAAAAAAATTTCTATAGAAATAAAACGTTGACAAAATTTTCTATAAAAATTAAATCTTAAAAAAAATTTCTATAGAAATAAAATTTTGGCAAAATTTTCTATAGAATTAAAATTTTGACAAAATTTGCTATAGGAATAACATCTTGAGAAAATTTTCTACAGAAATAAAATTTTGACTAAATTTTTGACAAAATTGTCTATAGAATTAAATTTTGACAAAATTTTCAATAAAAAAAAAAAACAATTTTGACAAAATTTTCTGTAGTAAAACATTTTGACACCATTTTCTATAGAAATCAAATTTTGACCAAATTTTCAATAAAAATAAAATTTTGACATAATTTTCTATAGAAATAAAATATTGACAAATTTTTCTACAGAAATAAAATTTTGACAAAATTTTCTATAGAAATAAAACGTTGACAAAACTTTCTATAAAAATAAAATCCTGACAAATTTTTCTACAGAAATAAAATTTTGACAAATTTTTCTACAGAAATAAAATTTTGACAAAATTTTCTATAGAAATCAAATTTTGACAAAATCTTCAATAAAAATAAAATTTTGTTACATTTTTCAATAGAAATAAAATTTTGACAAAATTTTCTATAGAAATAAAATGTTGACCAAATTTTCAACAGAAATAAAATGTTGACAAAATTTTCTATAGAAATAAAATTTTGACAAAATTTTCTATAGAAATAAAATGTTGTTACAATTTTCTATAGAAATAAAATGTTGACAAAATTTTCTATAGAAATAAAATTTTGACAAAATTTTTCTACAGAAATAAAATTTTGACAAAATTTGCTATAGAAATAAAATGTTGACAAAATTTTCAACAGAATTAAAATGTTGACAAAATTTTCTATAGAAATAAAATTTTGACAAAATTTTCAATAGAAATAAAATTTTGAAAAAATTTTCTATAGAAAAAAAATTTGACAAAATTTTTTATAGAAATAAAATTTTGACAAAATTTTCTATAGAAATAAAATTTTGACAAAATTTTCTATACAAATATAATTTTGACCAAATTTTCAATTGAAATAAAATTTTGATAAAATTTTTTTCTAAAAATTAAATTTTGACATAATATGTTATAGAAATAAAATTTGGCAAAATTTTCCATGAAATAAAATTGACAAGATTTTCTAGAGAAATAAAATTTTGACAAAATTCTTACGTAAATCCAAGTCGATAGGTTGTTTCGTTCAGAAGCTTGCTTAATTTCAACATTCAGAAGGATGGACGGACATCGAAAGTTTGGCGAGAATTTCACTATGGGCAAGAAACCATTAATTGAATGTGTTGCAAATGTAATGACAAATGTAATATACCTTGAATTGTATTGTGAAGGGAAGCACTAGATGTTTTTTCTGCAATTCAATGAAAAACATAAGAGTATCCACTAGAATAGATTAAGTTCATTGTTAAGAATTTTCATTAGTTTTTAATTGAAATAAAAATAAATATTTCTCATAATACAATCAGTGGGATAACAGTACATACCTCTTAAATGGTCTTAAATTCTCTTTATATATTTTATTAATATTTTTCACCTCTTGGCATTTAATCCCTTTGGTAATAACCACTGACACGTTCGTATGCACTTAACATTTATTTGCATAATGTCTATAGCCATTACCAACCTTCTAGCATTTCTCCTCACCGGCCCATGATCGTAGACTACATTTTATATAGCTGCTCTGTGCACTACAATAATGCAGCTGCCTCATGTACACTTGCAACAAGTGTTCATTTTTTTTCTTCTTTGTATTCCACTATGAAACCCACCATCAAGAGGGAATGTAATTTATAAAAGGAAAAATAATATGCAAAAAGCTTAAAAGTTTTTCTTAGAATTTTCCATTTCCTAAACAACCATCCAATATAAGGCCCAGCTAAAACGGAAGGAAGTGATATGAAAAAGTCTCTTTAAGATGGGTGATTTATTTTTATCCGTTTCCAGTGAAGAACAACAGAGAGGAAACAAAGTGTGTGAAAGATATAGACCTAAAGTTGAAAAAAAAACCCTCATCATTTGAAGGGAGGGGGCTTACATGAAGGGAGTTTATAAAAAAATAATGGAGATTGGGTTTAAAGATGAGCTGTAAGTGAGAACACAATAATGGTTCATAGTTCTGTCCCCAACAAACGAAGATTAGTCTGACATATTAGTTTAAGCTTTGAGTAGACTGAAAAACAAAATATTCTTATAAGCCCAAATATTTCAAGCCCTTAAAATACGAATGGATTTTTTGCGTAGTGAAGACGGCGTATTTCCCTGAAGAAGAAGAGTTTTACTTGAGCATAGGTTGATAAACTTTTCATTGAAGGCGTTTATTTCTTAAGATTGATTTCCATACCAGGCGTTAATGCGTTGGTTGATTGAAGAGTTGCATTTGCTCTTTGAAAGCAACGGTTTTGTTAGAGTGCTTCAAACTGGAAAAAATCAACCCTTCCGTCAACGCACGGATTAACGCATGATATGTAACCCAACCTTTAGAGTTAGACAGCAGATGCCGTAGTTTTGGATATACACAACAGACAATAATGGAACTTCATGTCATAACCTCATTCCATAGATTTCATTTTCAGTATGTGTCATTTGTCTTTTTCGACATTTGCGCTCAGAAAACAGCATTTTTCGAAAAGTTTTGATTTACTTCTGTAATTTTGGGAAAAGTGCAGATGAATTGCATCCATTACTATCCAAAGCTTATCCGGAGTGTACTCTTCCGATTTCAACATACGTTTCAGATGAGGTGATTTTCATGTGGAAGACAAAGAAAGTCCAAGACTGCCGAAAAACATAGAAAACGACCTCCCGATTTGGGGTCTTGGGCTTATAGAAACCGTAGTTTTTATTGTCTGAAATTAGAAATCTAGAGGTATTTTAGGACCATAAAGTGGTGTGCCGAAAATGGTGAGTATCGGTCCATATTTTGGTATAGCCCCCACATAGACCGATTTCCCGATTTTACTTCTTGGGCTTCTAGGATCCGAAGTTTTTATCCTATTTGCCTGAAATTGGAAATCTAGAGGTATTTTCAGTTTATAAAGAGGTGTGCCGAAAACGGTGAGTATCGGTCCATATTTTAGTATAGCCCCCATAAGAACGATCTCCCGAGTTAACTCCTTGGTTTTCTAGAAACCGTAGTTTTTATCCGATTTGCCTGAAATTGTAAATATTCTGGTATTTTAGGCTCACAAAAACGTCTATCGGATTAAGTTTTTATCGGCCCATTTGGTAATGCCTCCATATAGACCGACTTCACTTCTTGAGGGTGTAGAAGGCGCACCGATCATGAAAATTGCTTGAAGCTCAATGTAAAATTTCCAGATTTTACTTCTACAGATTTAAGATTTCAAATCAAGACGTTATTTTATAATTTTCTTGCACACTTACAAGAGATGTTAGGTTAGGTTAGGTTAAAGTGGCAGCCCGATAAAATTTTAGGCTCACTTAGACTATTCAGTCCATTGTGATACCACATTTAACTAAAAGTACCTATTACATATGGGCACTTCTAGTCTTAACCACTGAACCTTCTCTATTATTTACTTTTGTGGAACCAACCAGATTGCTCCAAAAACATTAACAAACTGCTTAAGTTAACGTTTTCCAGGTCAGCCAGTAATCTAAAGCTATATGCTCCTAAAATTCGCTTACGCCTTACACAAAAAGCAGGACACTCACACAAGAGGTGTTTAATTGATTCCTTTTCCTCCACGTCATGACAGCTTATACAATAGTCATTATACTTCGCACCTATAGTTTTTGCAAATTCGCCTATCAGGCAGCGACCCGTTATAGCAGATATTAGGAGTGCTATCTGACGCCTTGAGAACACTAGCATATCTAGTGTGCGGTTTAAGTTTAAATGGGGCCATATTTGCTTGGTGTCGTTACAACCCTTGCAATTTTCCCATCGAATATTGGCCATCATGTTAATGATTCCTCTAAAACTCAAACAAAAATGGTTCTTATAAATTCAGAATCTGATATAGTCCTCATAGGTGAAATCTTTAAATTTATCTTCGGGAAGTGTCCTCAAGTCCTCAAGCCGTCCTGAAATTTCAAAGGAAACCCTAATATTTGGTTCATAGGTTAGGTTAGGTTAGGTTAGGTTAGGTTATGTGGCAGCCCGATGTATCAAGCTCACTTAGACTATTCACTCCATTGTGATACCACAGTGGTGAACTTCTCTCTTATTACTGAGTGCTGCCCGATTCCATGTTAAGCTCAATGACAAGGGACCTCCTTTTTATAGCCGAGTCCGAACGGCGTTCCACATTGCAGTGAAACCACTTAGAGAAGCTTTGAAACCCTCAGAAATGTCACCAGCATTACTGAGGTGGGATAATCCAGCGCTTAAATTTTTTTTTTTGGTGTTCGGTCGAAGCAGGAATCGAACCCACGACCTTGTGTATGCAAGGCGGGCATGCTAACCATTGCACCACGGTGGCTCCGATGGAGCTGAGTACGATGGTGCTGAGTCCTGTTGGAATGTCAATGGTAAGGGTCGTAATGTTTGTCTTCAATATTCTCTTTAGGGCATTTTCCTCATAATATTCGTCATTTTATAGTCTAAACTTATTTGTCAATATGCGTTACATCCGTTCTCAATATATTTTTAGATCACTAGCTTTTACAAGCTTTTTAAACAATAAAACAAATAAGGAAAGTCTAAAGTCGGGCGGGGCCGACTATATTATACCCTGCACCACTTTGTAGATCTAAATTTTCGATACCATATCACATCCGTCGATGTGGACAGAATTTGATAGTCTTTTACAAAATCTATAGACTTGAAATTTAAGTCGGCTAATGCACCAGGGTGGAACACAATGTTAGTAAAAAATATGGGAAATGTTTAAATCTGAAGCAATTTTAAATAAAGGAAAAAGTTTATTTATGATTTATCGCTCGATATATATGTATTAGAAGTTTAGGAAAATTATAGTCATTTTTACAACTTTTCGACTAAGCAGTGGCGATTTTACAAGGAAAATGTTGGTATTTTGACCATTTTTGTCGAAATCAGAAAAACATATATATGGAGCTATATCTAAATTTGAACCGATTTCAACCAAATTTGGCACGCTTAGCAACAATGCTAATTCTACTCCCTGTGCAAAATTTCAACTAAATCGGAGCTAAAAATTGGCCTCTGTGGTCATATGAGTGTAAATCGGGCGAAAGCTATATATGGGAGATATATCTAAATCTGAACCGATTTCAACCAAATTTGGCACGCATAGCTACAATGCTAATTCTACTTCCTGTGAAAAATTTCAACTAAATCGGAGCAAAAAATTGGCCTCTGTGGGCAAATGAGTGTAAATCGGGCGAAAGCTATATATGGGAGCTATATCTAAATCTGAACCGATTTGGCTGATATTTTGCAAGTTTTTCGAGACTCGTAAAATATTCGGATGTACGGAATTTGAGGATGATCGGTTGATATACACGCCAATTATGACCAGATCGGTGAAAAATATATATGGCAGCTATATCTAAATCTGAACCGATTTTTTCCAAAATCAATAGGGATCGTCTTTGAGCCGAAACAGGACCCTATACCAAATTTTAGGACAATCGGACTAAAACTGCGAGCTGTACTTTGCACACAAACATACATCAACAGACAGACGGACAGACAGACATCGCTAAATCGACTCAGAATTTAATTCTAAGCCGATCCGTATACTAAAAGGTTGGTCTATGATTACTCCTTCTTGGCGTTACATACAAATGCACAAACTTATTATACCCTGTACCACAGTAGTGGTGAAGGGTATAAAAATTGCGTTTTGCGAATTCGTAAACCAGAACCGGGGGGTTTGTTATTAATTTGAAAATTCTGGAAAATCAATTTCGTACCCCTCAAATTAATTTATTCTCCATTCCATTTTGATGATTCATCTCTCTGTGCTAGATTGTAATATAAGTTCATTTTCTAATAAATCTTAACTACATTTCTATGACATTTCATGTTTGACATTTAATTTCCGTATTTATGGCACTTTCGTTTAAAGCAACATTTAAGTTTTGTTGCATTTTTATTGACACGTACTCACGCATGCTACATAAAATTTGTAGCTAACATTATCGTGCTATAATAAATAACCGAACTCTTTATGATGAAACATTAGCTAAGGAATCGTCTAAGATTGATGAGATGACGATGAATAGGAATGTACAAGGCAAAAAAATCGAATTTTGGTGTCACAGATTTACAGAGTTTTTCAGAATCCTTATGTGTCGAAAACTCGATGTCGGATGTTTGTAATCCCAAAATCATGTAGTCTACTTTTGATTTTTTAACCGAATAAAATTGTCTTTGGTTGTCGATTCAAATAAACTAATCGACTAGAATCGCTTAACCAAACTTAAAATCTACTTTTTTGTAGAATTATAGACTTCAAGAATTATTATTAGAATCATAGCAGCACGATTTGGTCAATTCCCGTCTAAGCGCCGTCTTGAGGTAATCGACACTATGGTATTTTTTAGCGCTAACTTTTCTCTCAAAAATGCCCCAACCGCAAAAATCTAACTAATTGAGATCCTGAGATTTTTTAATAGTCATTATGCGGTAGAAATAAAGCCATTCTCGGGTGACACGTGCTGAGTACCATAGGTTAGGTTAGGTTAGGTGGCAGCCCGATGTATCAGGCTCACTTAGACTATTCAGTCCATTGTGATACCACATTGGTGAACTTCTAACTTATCAGTGAGTGCTGCCCGACTCCATGTTAAGCTCAATGACAAGGGACCTCCTTTTTATAGCCGAGTCCGTACGGCGTTCCACATTGCAGTGAAACCACTTAGAGAAGCTTTGAAACCCTCAGAAATGTCACCAGCATTACTGAGGTGGGATAATCCAGCGCTTAAATTTTTTTTTGGTGTTCGGTCGAAGCAGGAATCGAACCCACGACCTTGTGTATGCAAGGCGGGCATGCTAACCATTGCCCACGGTGGCTCCGATGGAGCTGAGTACGATGGTACTGAGTCCTGCTGAAATGCCCATGGTAAGGGTCGTAATGTTTGTCTTCAATATTCTCTTTAGGGCATTTTCCTCATAATATTCGTCATTTATTTCAATCCAACGATTGATGAATTCGAGCGGGGAGCAACCATTGGCCATTACTGTGGGCCTCACCGTTCATTTTCTGCTGATTTCTTTGGCAAGTAAACCCGATCATTTTGTCTGTTCACAAACTGCTCAATTTCGAAAAGCGAAGAAAATCATCATTCACTCTTTCCTGTCTGTACATTGGTGAGCTCTTGCACTTTTTGGGACTTCAATGGCTTTAGTCCAAACTTATTTGTCAATATGCGTTACATCCGTTCTCAATATATTTTTAGATCACTAGCTTTTACAAGCTTTTAAACAATAAAACAAGTATATACGGCCGTAAGTTCGGCCAGGCCGAAGCTTATGTGCCCTCCACCATGGATTGCGTAGAAACTTCTACTGAAGCCGATGGCAAGGTATATTAAAACTTCCCAATACCGTAATATATACCACATAGTCCATACGTGGTATATATTAAACTAGAAAAGGCCTTATATAATTAAGTTTAAAGTTCCTATAGAAATAAAATTTTGACAACATTTTCTATAGAAGTAAAATTTGGAAAAAAAAATCTATAGAAATAAATTTTCTATAGAAATAAAATTTTGATAAAATTTTCTATAGAAATAAAATTTTGGCAAAATTTTCTATAGAAATAAAATTTTGACAAAATTTTCTATACAAATCAAATTTTGACAACATTTTCTATAGAAGTAAAATTTTGACAAAATTTTCTATACAAATAAAATTTTGACAACATTTTCTATAGAAGTAAAATTTTGACAAAATTTTCTATAGAAATAAAATTTGGAAAAAATTTTCTATAGAAAAAAAATTTTGACAAAATTTTCTATAGAAATAAAATTTTGAAAAAAATTTTTATAGAAATAACATTTTGACAATGTTTTCTATAAAAATAAAATTTTTGTAGATTATTTTTGACTCGAGTGGCAATCATGATTATGAACCGATATGGACCAATTTTTGTGTGATTGGGGATCGGCTATATATAGACCGATATGGACCAATTTTGGCATGGTTATTAGCGGCCTTATACTAACACCACGTTGCAAATTTTAACCGGATCGGATGAATCTTGCTCCTCCAAGAGGCTCGGAGATCAAATCTGGGGAACGGTTTATATGGGGGCTATATAATTATGGACCGATATCGACCAATTCTTGCGTGTTGGTTAGATACCACATTCTAACACCATGTACCAAATTTCAGCCGGATTGGATGAATTTTGCCCCTCCAAGAGGCTCCGGAGGACAAATCTGGGGATCGATTTATATGGGTGCTATATATAATTATGGACCGATATGGACCAATTCTTGCATGGTTGTTAGAGACCATATACTAACACCACGTACCAAATTTCAACCGGATCGGATGAATTTTGCTCCTCTAAGAGGCTCCGGAGGTCAAATCTGGGGATAGGCTTATATGGGGGCTATATATAGTTATGGGTCGATGTGGACCAATTTTTGCATGGTCATTACAGAACATATACCAACACCATGTACCAAATTTCAGCCGGATCGGATGAAATTTGCTTCTCTTAGAGGCTCCGTAAGCCAAATCGGGGGATCAGTTTATATGGGGGCTATATATAATTATGGACCGATGTGGACCAATTTTTGCATGGTTGTTAGAAACCACATACTAACACCATGTACCAAATTTCAGCCTGATCGGATGAAATTTGCTTCTTTTAGAGCCATCGCAAGCCATATTTGGAGGTCCGTTTATATGGGGGCTATACGTAAAAGTGGACCGATATGGACCAATTTTTGCATGGTTGTTGGAGACCATATACTAACACCATGTACCAAATTTCAGCCGGATCGGATGATATTTGCTTCTCTTAGAGCAATCGCAAGCCAAATTTGGGGGTCCGTTTATATGGGGGCTATACGTAAAAGTGGACCGATATGGCCCATTTGCAATACCATCCGACCTACATCAATAACAACTACTTGTGCCAAGTTTCAAGTCGATAGCTTTTTTCGTTCGGAAGTTAGCGTGATTTCAACAGACGGACGGACGGACGGACGGACATGCTCAGATCGACTCAGAATTTCACCTCGACCCAAAATATATATACTTTATGGGGTCTTAGAGCAATATTTCGATGTGTTACAAACGGAATGACAAAGTTAATATACCCCCATTCTATGGTGGAGGGTATAATTAAATGTCAGTGGAATAAATGTGTCAGCTGTCAAAAGAGCGGTTTAGAAATGATAGAAACCTAAAGATTGCAATGCGTACCACCCACCCTGTAGTTCAATTATTATATAAAACAGTTTAGTGTTTTTCTATGTACTATATAGAAGGGAACTTTATATATTTGTTGCTAACGATATGTCAATGAGTTCTTAATAAGTCAATGAGTCCTGACGACCAAAGTCGCATTTTCAATAATCACCAAAGTCAAAAGGCAAGTTTTTCAAAACAATAATAAGCCGAAAAGCCGACTCTTATAATTTTTTTATAAAAAGAGGGAAATTTCTTTTTTTTATCTAAATTTTCAAAAATTTAAATTTTTTGATTCTCATTGCAATCCCTATTCGTGATTTCAGCGTTTACCTTACATGGGTGGGGAAGGGCCTATCTGGACCTCAGAAAGCCGATAAGATACTACGACCCATTTTCCATGAAGTTATTTTATCCCATGCATCACTTTTGGGGTATTCGTATTACAAACACGCTTGCCACAGTTGCTAGAATTTTCTTTACAATTTTGTATATAAAATTTTGACAAAACTTTCTATAGAAATAAAATTTTGACAAAATTTTCTATAGAAATAAAATTTTTACAAAATTTTCTATAGAAAAAAACAGACGATTTTATATGTCAAAATCACCAAAAAAAAAACTTATAAAAAATTTTCCGTAGAAATAAAATTTTGACAAAGTTGTCCATAGAAATAATATTTTGACAAAATTTTCTAAAGAAAAAATAAAAATTTTCTATAGGAATTTTCTATAGAAAAAAGTTTTACAAAATTTTCTATAGAAATAAAATTTTGACAATGTTTTCTATAGAAATAAAATTTTGACAAGTAAGGAAAGTCTAAAGTCGGGCGGTGCCGACTATATTATACCCTTCACAACTTTGTAGAGCCATTTTCGCCATATCAAATCCGTCAAATGTGTTGGGTGCTATATATAAAGATTTCTGTGCCCCTGTACATGCATTTAAATCTGACCCGACCGGGACAAAATTTGTTAGACTTAAAAAACTGTAGTTTTACAATTTCAGTCTAATCCCCTGGGTAGAACACAATTAGGGTTTTTTGGTAGTAAATTTTGGCCTCTGTGGTCTTATGAGTATAAATCGGACGAAAGCTATATTGGGGGGCTATATCTAAATCTGAACCGATTTGGCTGATATTTTGCAAGATTTTTGAGATTCATAAAATATGTGGATGTACGGTATTTCAAGAAAATCGGTTGATAAACACGCTAACTATGACCAAATCGGGGATAAATATATATGACAGCTATATCTAAATCTGAACCGATTTTTCCAAAACCAATAGCGATTGTCTCTGCCCCAAGAAACGGCCCTATGCCAAATTTGAGGACGATCGGACTTAAATTGCGAGCTGTACTTTGTGCACAAAATTACATATACAGACAGACGGACAGACAGACAGACACACAGACGGGCATTGCTAAATCGACTCAGAATTTAATTCTAAGCCGATTGGTATACTAAAAGTTGGGTCTATGACCACTATTTCTTGGCGTTACATACAAATGCACAAACTTATTATACCCTGTACCACAGTAGTGGTGAAGGATATAAAAAGTATTACAAAATTTTCTATGGAAATAAAATTTAGAAAATGTCTTCTATAGAAATAAAAGTTTAACAAAATTTTCTACAGAAATAAAATTTTGAGTAAATCTTCTACAGAAATGAATATTGAGAGAATAGAAATAAAATCTTGACAAAATTTTCTATAGAAATAAAATTTTGGCAAAATTTTCTACAGAAATAAAATTTTGACAAAATTTTCTATAGAAATAATATTTTGACAAAATTTTGACAATGTCTTCTATAGAAAAAAAAAAAATGTTGACACAATTTTCTAAAAAAAAACCACAGTAGTGGTGAAGGATATAAAAAGTTTTACAAAATTTTTTTGTAGAAAAAAAATTTTGAAAATGGTTTCTATAGAAATAAAATTTTAACAACATTTTCTACAGAAATAAAATTTTGACAAAATCTTCTACACAAATGAAATATTGAGAGAATAGAAATAAAATTTTGACAAAATTTTCTATAGAAATGAAATCTAGACCAAATTTTTACAATGTCTTCTATAGAAAAAAAAAATGTTGACATAATTTTCTATAAAAATAACAATTTGACAAAATTTTCTATGGAAATAAAGTTTTGAATATCGAATTGACTAAATTTTCTATGGAAATAAAATTTTGACACAATTTTCTATGGAAATAAAATTTTGACACAATTTTCTATGGAAATAAAATTTTGACAAAATTTTCTATAGAAATAAAATTTTGACGAAATTTTCTATAGAAATAAAATATTGAGAAAATAACAGGTTGGCTGATAAGTCCCCGGTCTAACAAAGAGAAACGCAGTTTTTTTTTTGTCAAAATTCGTTTTTATTATTCAACTTAGTTCCCTTCAAGAGCGATACAACGATTATACAGATCTGGGAATACGTTTGCTGGAATATGTTTGCCATCGTTCTCAATGACTTGTGGCACGGTGCGTTGTCTTGGTGGAACAACACTTTTTTCTTCTTCATATGGGACCGTTTTGCCGCGATTTCGACCTTCAAACGCATCAATAATGCCATATAATAGTCACTGTTGATGGTTTTTCCCTTCTCAAGATAATCGATAAAAATTATTCCATATGCATCCCAAAAAACAGAGGCCATTACTTTGCCAGCCGACTTTTGAGTCTTTTCACGCTTCGGAGACGGTTCACCGGTCGCTGTCCACTCAGCCGACTGTCGATTGGACTCACGAGTGTAGTGATGGAACCATGTTTCATCCATTGTCACATATCGACGGAAAAACTCGGGTGAATTACGAGTTAACAGTTGCAAACACCGCTCAGAATCATCAACACGTTGTTGTGTTTGGTCAATTGTGAGCTTGCGCGGCACCTATTTTGCACAGAGCTTCCGCATATCCAAATATTGATGAATGATATGACCAACATGTTCCTTTGATATCTTTAAGGCCTCTGCTATCTCGATCAACTTCATTTTAGGGTCATTCAAAAAAAAAGTCATTTTTTGATATTTTCGTCGGTAACCACCTCTTTCGGGCGTACACAGCGTTCACCGTCCTCCGTACTCATTTCACCATGCTTGAATTTTGCATACCAATCAATTATTGTTCATTTCCCTGGGGCAGAGTCCGGAAACTCATTATCAAGCCAAGTTTTTGCTTCCACCGTATATTTTCCCTTCACAAAACAGTATTTTATCAAAACACGAAATTCCTTTTTTCCATTTTTTTTCACAATAACAAAAGTTGCTTCACAAAAGAAAAGGTCTATCTCACAAACTAATTGACTTACAGACGTCTAATTTTGACACGAATCATTTGAAGGTTGGTACTATATAAAACTAATAGGCATTTAATACTAGCGACGCCATCTATGTGTCAGACCGGGGACTTATCAGCCAACCTGTTAGATATAAAATTTTAACAACATTTTCTATAGATATAAAATTTTGACAAAATTTACGATACAAATTTTCTATAGAAATAAAAAGTTGAAAAAATTTTCTATAGAAATAAAACTTTAACAAAATTTTCTGTAGAAATAAATTTTGACAAAATTTTCAACGGAAATAAAATTTTGACAAAATTTTCAACGGAAATAAAATTTTGACAAAATTTTCTATAGAAATAAAAGTTGGACAAAATTTTTTATAGAAATAAAATTTTGACAACATTTTCAATAGAAATAAGAAAAAAAAATCTTGATAGAATTTTCTGCAAAAAAAAAACTTGATAGAATTTTCAATAGAAATAACATTTTGACAACATTTTCTATAGAAATAACATTTTGACAATATTCTCTATAGAGAACTTGATAGAATTTTCAATATAAATAACATTTTCACATAATTTTCTATAGAAATAACATTTTGTTGTTGTTTTTTATTTCAGCTTAAAACCATACATTGATTAAAATAAAAGAGTAGCTTAACCAACAGAGGAAAAGAATGTTTGTCAAATTTATTTGGGCAAAGCCCTATAGACTGCAAGATGGTTGGATGGACGCACGTTTCGGAATTACCACATTCCTCATCAGCATCCTCTACTTGCAGCAAAACTATCAACCAATTATCAGAATAAATTCAGGCAGTTTATGAAACCCAACAAAAACCACACTTGAACCCTCCGAAAAAAGGTTTTACATTGATAGCCGGCTTATGCCGAAATAAATTCGAAACAAACATATCTCTTTTCCTATGCCACTGTCAAATCATCGATTTGAATTCACATGGCTGGGTTTATTTTGAGCGTGCCTCCTCTTCTTTTTCCATCTGTTTTGTTTTGTTATTGTTGACAGTGGCATAGGAAAAGAGATATGTTTGTTTCGAATTTATTTCGGCATAAGCCGGCTATCAATGTAAAACCTTTTTTCGGAGGGTTCAAGTGTGGTTTTTGTTGGGTTTCATAAACTGCCTGAATTTATTCTGATAATTGGTTGATAGTTTTGCTGCAAGTAGAGGATGCTGATGAGGAATGTGGTAATTCCGAAACGTGCGTCCATCCAACCATCTTGCAGTCTATAGGGCTTTGCCCAAATAAATTTGACAAACATTCTTTTCCTCTGTTGGTTAAGCTACTCTTGTAGTTTAATCAATGTATGGTTTTAAGCTGAAATAAAAAACAACAACAATGCTTAAAGAACAAAACCAACAATAACAAAACAAAACAGATGGAGAAATAACATTTTGACAATATTCTCTATAGAAATAAAATTTTTACAAAATTTTTTATAGAAATAAAATTTCGACAAAATGTTCTATTGAAATAAAATTTTGACAAAATTTTCTATAGAAGTAACATTTTGACATATTTTCCTATAAAAATAAAATTTAGACAAAATTTTATATATATATATCTTCAAAATTGTAAAAATGTTCTATAGAAATAAAATTTTGACAACATTTTCTATAGAAATAAAGAAAAAAACTCTTGATAGAATTTTCTGCAAAAAAAAACTTGATAGAATTTTCAATAGAAATAACATTTTGACAACATTTTCTATAGAAAAAACATTTTGACAATATTCTCTATAGAAATAAAATTTTTACAAAAATTTTTATAGAAATAAAATATTGACAGAATAGAAATAAAAATTGGACAACATTTTCTATAGAAATAAAAGTTTGACAAAATTTTCGATAGAAATAAAATTTTGACAAAACTTTTCTCTTGAAATAAAATTTTGACAAAATTTTTTATAGAAATGAAATCTTAACCAAATTTTCTATAGAAATCAAATTTTCTATAGAAATCAAATTTTCATAAAAAAACTTCTAGATATATAAAATTTTGACAACATTTTCTATACATATAAAATTTTGACAAAATTTTCTATGGAAATAAAATTTTGAGAAAATTTTCTTTGGAAATAAAATTTTGACACAATTTTCTATAGAAATAAAATTTTGATAAAATTGTATATAGAGATAAAATTTTGGCAAACTTCAATTTCTTTCAAAATTTTAAAATGACACGCTGAGTATATGTTAGTCAGGTCAGGATTATCGAGTAAATATTACTTAGCTATGTGTATATATCGATTTGCAGTATTCGTATTACAAATCTCCAGTCAAGGGGTTTTATAACCGAACTGCAATCAAATATTTCGATATATATGAGTTGGTTAATTTTACTTCCCTCTTCTAATAACACCTTAAGTACATCTTCTTAAATTCATGTTTCGTATTTCGCTATGTGTATATTAGCGACTTCTTTAAGGAGTATGCTCATGTCAGCCTCAAAGACAATGCTGGCGATGTTCTTTTCTTCACTCACCAGCCTCTTAGGATTTGAAGCACACGAACACATACTTGACGTGTGTAATTAATGGCTTTTGTTTATTTTCAATTATTCCTTTTTGCATTTCATCAATTCCGTGTTAAAGACAAGCATTAATTTTATTTTAATTTTAATTTTATGTCGTGTCATTATCATTAACCACACGAAATCTCATATGGATGTGTGTGTGTGGGCAAGTATGTGTGGTGGTGTAGTGTGGCAATGTGTATTGGAGTTTTGTGGTAATAAGATGGTTATTGGGTGTTATTGAGCTATCTCCCTAGGCTGTCTGTCTGTCTGGCTGGCTGGATGGGTGGCCCTGTCCCATGGTTAACCACCATTCATCCTTGTATCTGTGGCCATTAACGACGTAGTCATCATAGCTGTGTATATTGGTGTTCACTTAAATGGCTGTAATTTACAATATTGCTGTCATTTAATCTTTTTTGAAAATGATGTTATTTATTATGGAATATTTCAACAATAAAAGCAAATCGACAAAATCCTACTGATGTGTAGTAGGGGGCCTATGCCACGGGATATTATTATAGATCTCCGGTGTAAATAAATTTGAGTTGGAATTCCTTTTGGTGTTTCGACTAGTGATACGAATAAAGCATAGCAAGTTCATGAATTTATTGCTTGCCGAAATTGCAAAAGTTAATTGCATTCTTATGCTAATGCGATAGGCGAAGGCAAAATACGGAGGCAGTTACTGTGGGTGTTTAGAGGTGAAAAGCACAGAGGTTCGTAGGTTTTTAATGGAGTGAATAGGTATTTTGCATTAAATTCTAATTGATATTTATTGTATTTGTAATATTTTTATTACCACTACCATGAAATCATGATGATAAATATCTCATTGAAATATCGATTTCCGACTCTATACGTCAATAATAAGGTGTGCATCGCTAAATGTTTAGGTATAGCTTTGAATTGAGACCGATTTTAAGAAAAAAAAAAAAATCTATTGGAAAAAATTGTGACAAAATTTTCTAAATAAATAAAATATTGACAAAATTTTCTATAGAAATAAAATCTTGACAAAATTTTCTATAGAAATCAAATTTTGAACAAATTTTCTAAAGAAATAAAATTTTACTAAAAAAAAAATACAATATACAAATAAAATTTAGTAAAAATTTTCTTTAGAAATAAAAATTTTGAAAAAATTTCCTTTAGAAATAAAAATTTTGAAAAAATTTTCAATAGAAATATAATTTGAATATAATTTTCTATAGAAATAAAATTTTTACAAAATTTTCTGTAGAAATAAAATTTTTACAAAATTTTCCATAGAAATAAAAATTTTACAAAATTTTCGATAGAAATAAAATTTTGTAAAAATGTTCTATAGAAATAAAATTTTGACAAAATTTCCTATAGAAATAACATTTTGACAAAATTTCCTATAGAAATAAAATTTCCACAAAATTTTATAAAGATATGCATTTTTATACCCTCCACCATAGGATTAACTTTGTCATTCCGTTTGTAACACATCGAAATATTGCTCTAAGACCCCATAAAGTATATATATTCTGGGTCGTGGTGAAATTCTGAGTCGATCTGAGCATGTCCGTCCGTCCGCCTGTTGAAATCACGCTAACTTCCGAATGAAACAAGCTATCGACTTGAAACTTGGCACTAGTAGTTGTTATTGATGGTATTGCAAATGGGCCATATCGGTCCACTTTTACGTATAGCCCCCATATAAACGGACCCCCAAATTTGGCTTGCGAGGCCTCTAAGAGAAGCAAATTTCATCCGATCCGGCTGAAATTTGGTACATGGTGTTAGTATATGGTCTCTAACAACCATGCAAAAATTGGTCCACATCGGTCCATAATTATATATAGCCCCCATATAAACCGATGCCCCGATTTGGCTTGCAGGGCCTCTAAGAGAAACAATTTTCATCCGATCCGGCTGAAATTTGGCACATGGTGTTAGTATATGGTATCTAATAACCATGCAAAAATTGGTCCATATCGGTCCATAATTATATATAGCCCCCATATAAACCGATCCCCAGATTTGATCTCCGGAGCCTCTTAGAAGACCAAAATTCATCTGATTCAGTTGAAATTTGGTACGTGACGTTAATATATGGCCTCAAACACCCATGCAAAAATTGGTCGATATCGGTCCATAATTATATATAGGTCCCATATAAACCGATCCCCTGATTTGACCTCCGGTGCTTTTGGAGAAGCAAAATTCATCCGATCTGGTTGAAATTTGGTACGTTGTGGTAGCATATGATATTTAACAACCATGTGAGTTGAAATTTGTGGATGACAGTCTTTCGTAGAAGTTTCTACGCAATCCATGGTGGGGGGTACATAAGATTCGGCCTGGCCGAACTTACGGCCGTATATACTTGTTTTTTTTTTTTTGAATTTTCTTTGGAAATAAAAATTTTGCGAAATTTTCTGTAGAAATCAAATTTTGGCAAAATTTTCTATAGAAATCAAATTTTGAACAAATTTTCGAAAGAAATAAAACTTTGTAAAAATTTTCTAAAGAAATAAAATTTTGACAAAATTTTCAATAGAAATATAATTTAGATAAAATTTTCTATAGAAATAAAATTTTGACATAATTTTCTATAGAAATAAAATTTTGACATAATTTTCTATAGAAATAAAATTTTGCAAAAATTTTCTATAGAAATAAAATTTTGACAAAATTTTGTATATAAATAAAATTTTGACAAAATTTGCTGTAGAAATAATATTTTGACAAAATTTTCTAAACAAATAAAAATTTGTCAAAATTTTCCAAAAAAATAAGATTTTGAAATAATTTTCTATAGAAATAAAATTTTGACAAAATTTCCTATAGGAATAAAATGTTGACAAAATTTTCTACATATATAAAATTTTGAAAAAATTTTCTATAGAAATAAAATTGTAACAAAATTTTCCATAAAAATAAAATTGTGACAAAATTTTCTATAGAAATAAAATTGTGACAAAATTTTCTACAGAAATAAAATTTTGACAAAATTTTCTATAGAAATAAAATTGTGACAAAATTTTCTACAGAAATAAAATTTTGACAAATTTTTCTATAGAAGTAATATTTTGACAAAATTTTCTATAGGAACAAAAATTTGACAAAATTTTCTTCAGAAATAAGATTTTAAAAAATTATCTATAGAAATAAATTTTTTACAAAATTTCCTATAGAAATAAAGTGTTGACAAAATTTTCTATATACATAAAATTTTGAAAAAAATGTTCTATAGAAATAAAATTTTGCTACGCCATCCATGGTGAAGGACACATAAGATACGGCCTGGCCGTATATACTTGTTCTGTACACTTTCAATTGGCCTCGACGTCAGTGGCTTGAAGGACGTTTGAATGACATAATTTGTGCTAAAGGTAGACAATTCGAAAAATCTTGCAAATTTTCTATAGAAGTAAAATGATGACAACATTTTCTGTAGAAATAAAATTTTGACATAATTTTCTATAATATTTAAGTTTTGACTAAATTTTCTATAGAAATAAAATTTTAATAAAATTTTCTACAGAAATCAAATATTGACAAAATTTTCTATAGAAATAAAATTTGTGACAACATTTTCTAAAGAAATCAAATTTTGACAATATTTTCTAGAGAAATAAAATTTGTGACAAAATTTTCTAAAGAAATAAAATGTTGACAAAATTTTCTATAGAAATACAATTTTGTAGAAATGTTCTTTAGAAATAAAAATTTTGCAAAATTTTCTATAGAAATCAAATTTTGACAAAATTTTCTATAGAAATCAGATTTTAACAAAATTTTCTATAGAGATAAAATTTTGAACAAATTTTCGAAAGAAATAAAACTTGTAAAAATTTTCTAAAGAAATAAAATTTTGTAAAAAAATGTAGACTAAATTTTCAATGGAAATATAATTTGTGACAAAATTTTCTAAAAAAAAAAAAAATAAAATTGTAACAAAATTTTCTATAGAAATAAAATTGTGACAAAATTTTCTATAGAAATCAAATTTTGACAAAATTTTCTATTGATATAAAATTTGTGACAAAATTTTCTAAAAAATTAGAATTGTAACAAAATTTTCTATAGAAATAAAATTGTGACAAGATTTTCTATAGAAATAAAATTTTGACAAAATTTTCAATAGAAATATGATTTGGATAAAATTTTCTATAGAAATAAAAGTTTGAAATAATTTTCTATGTAAATAAAATTTTGATAAAATTTTCTATAGAAATAAAATTGTGACAACATTTTCTATAGAAATAAAATTGTGACAACATTTTCTATAGAAATAAAATTTGTGACAAAATTTTCTAAAGAAATGAAATTTTGACAGAATTTTCTATGGAAATAAAATTTTGACAAAATTTTCAATAGAAATATGATTTGGATAAATTTTTCTATAGAAATATAATTGTGACAAAATCGTCTATAGAAATCAAATTTTGACAAAATTTTCTACAAACATCAAATTTTGACAAAATTTTCTATAGAAATAAAATTTGTGATAAACTTTTCTAAAGAAATAAAATTTTGACAAAATTTTCTATAGAAATGAAATTTTGACAAAATTTTCTATAGAAATGAAATTTTGACAAAATTTTCTATAGTATAAAATGTTTACAAAATTTTCAATAGTATAAAGTTTTTTACTAGAAATTATTACGGGTGAAAAATGGTTAAATTTGGGAAAAATAATTCTCGTATGTAAATTTCATAAGAAATTAACATAAAAGAATCAAATTGAATCATCTCACCCGGCCAGATCTCGCTAAAGACTATGGAAATGTGTAGTGGCCAACACTGAAACATATATGTATAGTCAGGCTTGCGAGATGGGTATCTGGCATTTTCTTTTCAGTAACTTAATGATGTCAATTCCCTTAATCTTCCTGTCCAATAAGCTCGAATAGATATTGTAATAATTTCTAGTTTAAAATGATTTGGACATTGAACCAGCCTGCATTGATATCAGGCTAACATAAAAATATAAAGTTTTTTCATTTTTCAAAATTAAATAGTAATATGATTTGGATAAAATTTTCTATAGAAATAAAATTTTGAAATAATTTTCTATGTGAATAAAATTTTGATAAAATTTTCTATAGAAATACAATTGTGACAACATTTTCTATAGAAATAAAATTTGTGACAAAATTTTAGTTAGAAATACGATTTTGACAAAATTTCCTATAGAAATAAAATGTTGTCAACATTTTCTATATATATAAAATTTTGACAAAATTTTCGATAGAAGTAACATTTTAACAAAATTGTCTATGGAAATAAAATTGTAACATAATTTTCTATTTAAATAAAATTTTGACAAAATTTTCTATAGAAATAAAGTTTTGACTAAATTTTCTATAGAAATAAAATTATGACAATATGTTCTATAGAAATAAAATTTTGATAAAATTTTCTATAGAAATCAAGTTTTGACAAAATTTCCTATAGAAGTAACATTTTGACAAAATTTTCTTTATATATAAAATTTTGTAGAAATTTTCTATAGAAATAAAATTTTGAAAAAATTTTCTATTTTCTATAAAATAAAATTTTGTTACAACAACCCAAGTAATTCTGTTGTGGAAGTTTCTACGCCATCCATGGTGGAGGAAACATAATGCCGAAGCCTGGCCGAACATATGGTATATACTTATACCGTATATACCGTATATACTTGTTCCGTCTTGTATTATACAGAACTTCTAAAATCTCTTATATAATTCTCATGTCGTAACAGAAGGTTATAAAAGTTCAAAGAAGACAAAAGGATATTAAAAATCAAATTAGAAGCAAAACATTCATATTTCGCATTTTATGGATTATTTTATCACCTGACCATTCTGGACAACGACGATGATTATTATGATGGATTAATGCCTGCAGCCTAACCTCTTTGAAACGTAAACATTTCTTCTTTTAGTGACTTTTGGAATCCTAGGGCATTTGTTTTGGGATTTTGGACGGGATTGTTGAAAATGTTGATGACAATCATAGTTCTTCATTATGAAAGTAATAAATTTTTCGTAGTAGGCATTGTTCATTTATTATCTGTATCAGCTAAGCCAGTCACAAGGCTTCCCTGCGCCATATACCTACCGTATCAAAATAAAAAGGATATCGAAAGAACAAAGACAATAACAGAAGGACATTTTTCTTACTCTAATGTGAGTTATTTTACTTTTATTGTTTTCTTTTTCCAGCCCCTGGATTCTCTTACTCAGCCTTTCTTTAAATGGATAGATGGACAATGCTGCTGTCGCTGCTGCTGCTTCTGCTAATGATGATGATGATGACGATGGCATCGGATATGAATGTGCACAAATTAAAGATCCAAAATGGAGACTTCTTGGTAGGCTATCTTTGTAGCCATTTTGGACTATCGCCTCAAGCAACACATGCTCCGAATCGATGACATATCGATGATTACATTATTTATGGCATTTTTTGTTCACATTTGATTTTCTTTCATTCATTTAGGATTTGTTGTATTTCTTTTCTTTTTTCGTTCCAGTTCACAAAATTGACATCATACGATAATGGTTTAATGACAAAATAACATTCTCCGCATGGATGGATGACAATATTGGCGGCAATTCGTCATAGCCATTAACACTGTTGGATTTTACTATCAGCGTGTCCGGGCAATCTTTCATCGTTAAATGACCCCCCCAAAACTCAACCATGTTGTAGCACCGAGCTCCCGATGTTAAAACACCAATATCGCCAATTGTGTACCCGTCAATTAAGATCTCCAAGGGTGTTGGCATGTAATGAAATGAATGATATGTGAACTGCCACCAATCACCATGTCGTAGGGATGTTTTATTTAAGTTTTGTTGTTTTTTGCGTATATTAATATGAACGTTTTGGGCAATAGTTTTTACATGTTATTGCAGTTCGATATGATAAATTGTCAATTTAAATCTGAACAAATGAAAACGGGGGTTTTATTTCGAAGCAGAGCTACAACAATGGTACCCCGAAAAAGAAAAATTCCCAACTCCTTACTTTCACGGAGAGAGGAAATATGATCATCTTAAAGAGGCTTCCACAGGCAAAATGTTATTTTGAATATGGAATATTTTTGTTGTCGTAAAATTGTTGTCTCGTCAACCATATACATGCACAGACAGATTGGATACGGATTGGTTGCGATAACCGAATTTATTGACAATCTTAATATGGCAGTTGCAGCAATTATTTGTTGGCAGGGGTGTCACCTGACTAATTCGGTCGACTCAATTACGAATTATGGGAGATTCAACTAATATTCCATATGATAATTTTAATGTTTCTACATATAAAATTCTGGATTTTTTGTTCGAGTTTTTAGAGGAATCGTAAAAAGCATGTTCAGTAAAGGGTGCCAAAAATTGGTCAAGGGAAAACGCGTGTAAATCGGTGAAATCGTTTATTTAAAAAATCAAATTAACTTTCTTTTTCAAGTTCAATTAGTATAAAATTCAGGAAAAATGTTCAGTTAGGCTTTCGCTTTTCCAAATCCGAATTGCCGGGCCTCACGCTTGATACCTGCCATCAGAATTTGTACAGCCACCTTGTCCACCTTCTTCGCCGCAGAAAGCCAGTTTACCTTGAACTGCTGCTCGTCCTTAGCAGTTTTTTTGGTCTTCTTTAGGTTCCGCTTGACAATAGCCCAGTATTTCTCAATTGGGCGGAGCTCTGGCGTGTTGGGAGGGTTCTTGTCCTTGGTAACCACCTGCACGTTGTTGGCGGCGTACCACACCATGGCCTTTTTACCGTAATGACAAGATGCCAAATCCGGAAAGGCAGCAGACGTTTATTCAAACACTCTTTCACGTAAATTTCTTGGTTGACAGTCCCGGAAGCTATGAAAATGCTGCTTTTCAAACAGGTACAGATGGCTTGCCAAACCAGATATTTCTTTGCGAACTTTGACAGTTTTATGTGCTTGAAAATATCTGCTACCTTTCCCCTTCCTTTTGCCGTATAAAACTCCTGTCCCGGAAGCTGCTTGTAGTCGGCTTTGACGTAGGTTTCGTCGTCCAACTTCGCAGTCAAACTTCGTCAGCATCGTCTTGTACAGCCTCCGGGATCGCGCTTTGGCCTTCGTATTTTGTTTATCATCGCGATTTGGAGTCACTACCTTCTTGTAAGTCGATAGTCTGGCTCGTTTTTTGGCTCGATGCACGGTTGTAGACGATACACCCAGCTTATTTGCGGCATCTCGGAAAGAGAGGTTTCTCCCCGATCCAGACTTCCTGGCTGTTGACAAACGTTCCCCAAACACTTTAATTACATTTGTAACGGTTGATTTGGCAACTTTTAGCGATGTTGCCAGCTTTGCGTGCGAGTAGCTCGGATATTCGCGATGCGCGAGCAAAATGTTGATACGCTGCTCTTCTTGCTTGGACGGCATTTTGACAACTGAAGAGTGAATTCCAAAATCAAAATAGGAGCAGCATTCTACACACACACACAGCTTAAAAATGAGGGGTGTTCAGGTTTTTTAAATGCAAAATTGAAAGAAATACGTCAAGTTTATATTGACCAAATTTTGACCGTATCACCCTTTAATAGTGTAGATGTTTACTCTCATTTCGAATTATTACGAAAACTAAAATGTGGCAATTTTAAATTTTAGTTACGAGCAATTCGGATGACCAGAGCGCTTCCTATTCTCACAAGAAGTTAAATCGATCGGATTATATGGAGGTTTTACCAAGAACTGTACCCATAAAAATTAAATTCATAAAATGATAAAAAATTATATACGACCGTAAGTTCGGCCAGGCCGAATCTTAATCCATGGTGGATTGCGTAGAAACTTCTACTAACGACCGTCCTCCACAATCGAATTACTTGGGTTGTGGCATTACTTATCGATGACAAGGTATCTTAAAACTTGTTAACATCGACTTCTGAACTCTCAGTTAAAGTTAACCATTGCACCACGGTGGGAGTCATTGCCTTGCATACACAAGGTCGTGGGTTCGATTCCTGCTTTGACCGACGACAAAAAAGTTTTTCAGCGGTGGACTATCCCACTTCAGTAATGCTGGTGACATTTGTGAGGGTTTCAAATCTTCTCTAAGTGGTTTCACTGCAATGTGGAACGCGGTTCGGACCCGGCCATAAAAAGGAGGTCCCTTGTCATTGAGCTTAACATGGAATCGGGCAGCACTCAGTGATATGAGAGAAGTTCACCAATGTGGTATCACAATGGACTGAATAGTCTAAGTGAGCCTGATACATCGGGCTGCCACCTAACCTCACCTAACATAACCTAGGTGGTATATATTGGAGGTCTGCATCGAATAACTTTTCACTACATGTATGCAATTCGCTGTCGAATATAGTACGTACTCTGTCTTTCTCTCAGAGCGCAAGTAGTGAAGTGAGGAGAACACTTGCTTGTCAAATACCACCAAGTACTTATCCGAAACAATATGTGTTCCGAAAAAAAGGAACAATAAAAATGTAAGTACTTGAGAAAAAGTACAACATGGATTCTCTTCACTTCACGTGGTACCACAAGTATTGCTCAGTTATGTGCGAAGCAAAACTTTCCATTATTATTAATCATAGATATGTATGTATATCACATATTTCATATATTTATGTATGTCACACACTTACCTTAACGTTTGCCGTTCTTTATAACAAACCAAAACATATATTATGGAGAGTAACTGTTTTTTTTGTATTTCTGAAACTGCACGTGGTACATGGAGTACTCTATGAAGTTTTGTTCTCGCAACATACTCGACGTGATCACTCTGAGTACACTTCAATAAGAGAGAAAGAGGAATATGTTTTTGTTGGTAGTGAAGACATCAGAGTAGCAACAAGAAGTTACTCGTGGCTTTTGGTGTTCATCAAAATGTGTACCAATAGTTTTACGACTCTCTCAAATAGATGTACTCATGTAGCAAGTACACGTGAACTCTGCATTTACAAATGGAATTGTGCAGACCTCTAGTATATATTAGACATATAAGGCAGATCAAATAACTATGTAGGGTAGTCTACTAATAACTACGAACCAATATGAACTTTTGGGCGATAACTGGAAAACCATAATTGAAATATGGGGTTATATACAATATGGTGGCTATATACAATTATAAACCGATATGGATCAATTTTTTGTGTGATTGGGGATCGGTTATCTGGGGGACTATATATAACTATAAAGCGATATGGACCAAGTTTGGCATGGTTGTTCGCGGCCATATACTAGACCACATACTAACCCCACATTCCAAATTTCAACCAGATTGGATGAAGTTTGCTCCTCCAAGAGGCTCCGGAGGTCAAATGTGGGGATCGGTTTATATGGGGGCTATATATAATTACGGTCCAATATGGACTAATTTTTGCATGGTTGTTAGATACCACATAATAACACTACCTACCAAATTTTAAACGGATCGGATAAATTTTACTCCTCCAAGAGCCTCCGGAGGTCAAATCTGGGGACCGGTTTATATGGGGCCTATATATAAGTATGGACCGATATGGACCAATTTTTGCAAGGTTGTTAGAGGCCACATATAACCACCATTTACCAAATTTCAACCGGATAGTGCATATGTTTGCAACACCCAGAAGGAGACGAGATAGACACATGGTGTCTTTGGCAATAATCCTCAGGGTGGGTCCCTGAGTCGATCTAGCTATGTCCGTCTGTCCGTCCGTCTGTCTGTGAACACATTTTTGTGATCAAAGTCTAGGTCGCAATTTATGTCCAATCGCCTTCAAATTTGGCACATGTTCCTAATTTGGGTCAGAATAGAACCCTATTGATTTTGGAAGAAATCGGTTCAGATTTAGATATAGCTCCCATATACGTCCGATATGCATTAATATGGACCCAGCAGCCAGAGTTTTATACCGATTTGCTTGAAATTTTGTACAAACATAACACTTAGTCATATAGTCATGTGTGCAAAATTTGATTGAAATCGGTTCAGATTTAGATATAGCTCCCATATATATCGTTCGCACGATATGGACTTATATGGCCCCAGAAGCCAGATT
This sequence comes from Haematobia irritans, assembly GCF_050003625.1. NCBI lineage: Eukaryota > Metazoa > Arthropoda > Insecta > Diptera > Muscidae > Haematobia > Haematobia irritans. The sequence goes on along the minus strand of NC_134397.1, from coordinate 182,774,047 downwards.
TTTAGCCGAATTTGGTTCAAATTATGCACTAGGTGTACAATTAGTAGTATAGTCATGTGTGCAAAATTTGATTGAAATCGGTTCAGATTTAGATATAGCTCCCATATATATCTTTCGCCCGATATTCACTAATATGGACCCAGCAGCCAGAGTTTTATACCGATTTGCTTGAAATTTTGTACAAACATAACACATAGTCGTACAGTCAAGTGCGCTAAATTTGATTGAAATCGGTACAGATTTAGATATAGCTCCCATATATATCTTTCGCCCGATATGGATTTATATGGTCCCAGAAGCCAGATTTTTGGCCGAAATTGGTTGAAATTTTGCACTAGGAGTACAATTAGTAGTATAGTCAAGTGTGCAAAATTTGATTGAAATCGGTTCAGATTCAGAAATAGCTCCCATATATATCTTTCGCCCGATATGGACAAATATGGTCCTAAAAGCCAGATTTTTGGCCGATTTTGAAATTTTGCACGAGGAGTACAATTAGTAGTATAGTCAAAAGTGCAAAATTTGATTGAAATCGGTTCAGATTCAGATATAGCTCCCATATATATCTTTCGCCCGATATGGACTAATATGGTCCTAAAAGCCAGAGTTTTGGCCGAATTTGGTTGAAATTTTGCACTAGGAGTACAATTAGTACTATAGTCAAGTGTGCAAAATTTGATTGAAATCGGTTTAGTTTTAGATATAGCTCCCATATATATCTTTCGCCCGATATGGGCTTATATGGCTTCAGAAGCCAGATTTTGGCCGAATTTGGTTGAAATTTTGCACTAGGAGTACAATTAGTAGTATAGTCAAGTGTGTAAAATTTGATTGAAATCGGTTCAGATTCAGATATAGCTCCCATATATATCTTTCGCCCGATATGGACTAATATGGTCCTAAAAGCCAGAGTTTTGACTCAATTTGGTTGAAATTTTGCGCCGGGAGTAGATTTAGCATTGTAGCTATGCGTGCCAAATTTGGTTGAAATCTATTCAGATTTAGATATAGCTCCCATATATATCTTTCGCCCGATATGCACTTATATAGACCCAGAAGCCAGAGTTTTATCCCGATTAGCTTGAAATTTTGCACAAGGTAGTATAGTCATGTGTGCCAAATTTGATTGAAATCGGTTCAGATTTAGATATAGCTTCCATATATATTTTTCGCCCTATATGGACTTATATGGCGCCAGAAGCAAGAGTTTTGACCCAATTTTGTTGAAATTTTGCACTAGGAGTACAATTAGTGATATAGTCATGTGTGCCAAATTTGATTGAAATCGGTTCAGATTTAGATATAGCTCCCATATTTATGTTTTTCTGATTTCGACAAAAATGGTCAAAATACCAACATTTTCCTTGTTAAATCGCCACTGATTAGTCGAAAAGTTGTAAAAATGACTCTAATTTTCCTAAACTTCTAATACATATATATCGAGCGATAAATCATAAATAAATTTTTGCGAAGTTCCCTTAAAATTGCTTCAGATTTAAACGTTTCCCATATTTTTATACCCACCACCATAAAATTTTGACGGGGGTATAATAAGTTTGTCATTCCGTTTGTAACACATCGAAATATCGATTTCCGACTATATAAAGTATATATATTCTTGATCAGGGAGAAATTCTAAGACGATATTAGCATGTCCGTCTGTCCGTCTGTCTGTCTGTTGTAATCACGCTACAGCCTTCAATAATGGCGCTATCGTCCCGAAATTTGGCACAGATTAGTATTTTGTTTGCGGGCAGGTCAAGTTTGAAGATGGGCTATATCGGTCCAAGTTTTGATATAGTCCCCATATAAACCGACCTCCCGATTTGGGGTCTTGGGCCTTGTTCAACTTACTTTTGTCTTTCACCAAATATATTTGCAAATAGTATTAAATTGAAAATGAATTAAATAATTGAAACAATGATCTATACATATGAATTTATATATAGTGCATAAGTTTCTTTCAGTTACGTACATTATGAATTACTTAAACGTATCTTAAACTAGTTGTAAGCAAAACTCCTATTTTCAACAGAAGAGTGGCAACTCGATTTGGCCGTTTCTCCACACCTCCTTTTCAAAGGCCACCTGTCATTTAAGACAGGAACTCTCGTTCTTCTTTTTCTGCTGACCATCAGTGCGACCAGATCGAACAGCCGCCCTTTTGCGTTCTGCACTCTCGTTGTATACATACACACATATCCCTATATATAATAAATGTAAGTTCAACGAAACTTTGTTGTGTTGATATTGTCTTTGGGTTGCCGGTTTGTTGGACACAAAATTGAAGCAGAGTTGGAAACCTTCACAGATTTCCACTCTCTTATAAATCTCTCGGAACATAAGCTCCATTTTGCCATACGTGTACTTCGGTATACGTCTGAACCTAAGTTCAAATTTATAAATTATAGTCTACTTATATTAGAGACAAGTAGTCAAATAAACATGGTCCTTCGAAATTTAATTCGTCAGCTCTATGCGTTATATAGTTCATGGTAAGAAGACGACTCAAAGAATATATTGTGAAAAATCACTGAAAACAAAGCACGAGAAAAGGCAAGCAAAACCCGATTGGCCATCCTGAAAATTTTTCATAATAATATCTTGTGAATCGTCTTATTATTAAATATTGCACATAAAAATTAAATGTTACAAGAAATACAAGATAAAATCCGAGACAATCATCTATTCGGGGATTTGTAATGGTGATGATGGGAGAAAATTACCCATAAAACACAGGGTTGTTAAGAACCTTTATATTGGAGATACGGTAACTTCAAACCTGTCATTGTATAAAACTCCATTTTCTCTTTTGACCAACACGCCACCAGAAAGCGCAGAAATTTAATTACAATATTGCAAAAAAGACTAATTTGTCAAACCTAGCAATATTGAAAGTGAAAAATTTATAAGCTTTACTGTAGAGCGGAAAAGATAAATTTGGTTAAAGCAACCACAAACATAAATGGTTTAACTGCGGCAGGTATATAACTAAGAATGGAAATCGTTGGAATAATTTATTTGGCAAATTTATTTAAGTGAATTTGGAGTCAGATATATATGTATTTATTTTGCAGAATTTTTCCCTAAATTTGGTTAATAAGAGATTATCAACGTGGTACATAACCTAAAAGTTAAGGTGAGGACGGAGACTCCTTCGTGTAAGCAGAGACGCAGCTGCAGAACTATCTGCGCATAACCTTAATCTCTGCTTCAGCATTCTTCATAAGCCGGCGTAAGTAAAGTCACAATTGCAAGAACAGAAGTGTAGTGGTACGTGCTCTAGCAAAATCTTGCCACAAATTACGTCATTGTCAGAGGACACGACACCGCCAATCGTCGGTAGCATATCATATTTCATACTCTCATCCTTCGAAGCTAACAACACGCAGCGCCAATAACAAATAAATTTGGGTACGAGACTAAACTCAAACAAAACGTAAAAAAAAAAAAATAATAAGTAATCTGGTCTACAAATCGGCTGGCAGATCCACTGTGTCCCGGTAATCAAATAATTGTATTCCAGGAATTATATATGGTTGAATTTTGTATTAGCATTTTGGTAAACGTTCACTATATTTCAGATCCAATCGTAGCCAACATCGAAGATGTCATATGAATCATCAAAACTCTATGGTCAATAAGTCATCAAAAAGAATTGTCCCGTCTCAAGATTGGAAACATTTTATGTGGAATACAATTAACTTTCAACAATAAAGCAACAATCAAAAGGTATTGGCAACATTTTCGAGTTTGGAATCCAAAAAAAATTTTGTGATAGCGCAACATCGTAATACCAGCACGAAACCTTTCTCAAAAACATTTACTCCGTATTCAATCACAACCAACACTTAAGAATAATTCAACCAGTTCATTTGAAAATGCTACTGTGACATGTTCATTTATGGAATTCATCATTAGTCAGCTACATCACTCTTCACAACACAGGCCGCAAAAATCTTTCGCAACATTTACAAAAAATCTCTTCACAACACAGGCCGCAAGATCTTTCGCAACATTTTCGACAGCTCTCGTCACAAAGCAGGCATCAACATTCTCAAAAGCTCTCGTCACTATCATCAACATCGCTGCAAGCACACCAGTAGTGAACCAAATAAGAGTAAACATCGCAACATTGAATCTTTCCATCTGTCTGAAACATACCACATCATCGATAACGCATCTGCAGTAAAACGAATTTTTGAATGTGTCTTGGGTTGAAGCAGAATGAACACTTTTTAAATGTGGAAATATCTGTAAGTCCATTCATTTTATTCATTCTACAACATTGTCGAGTTTTCTTAAAGGACGTTGCAAAGTCTAAGCAACAGTCTCATACGTCAATGTAATTCACTGCATTTATTAAGATCCTAAAGATATGCAATGCATTTTAATTTTTTTTTTTAAATATCAGAAAAAACAATATCAATGTTGCATAAACTATTTTAGTAAAGGAATGCTGATTTAATTGGAAAAAGTTGCAACGACAACAAATTAAAACTTAAAATAATAAGTAAAAATATTTTATATTGGTTTGCCGTGGTGGCGATTAATATTGTCTTGAATAAGCAGTCCTTTACTGACAGTAAGAAATATTTCGTAAAAAAAAAAAAAAAAGGAAATTTCTAGTATATATATTAAATTAGACCACAGTATTGGCATATATAATACCATCACTGAAAGTGCCCATTAAATAATTTAATAAAAACTTGAAATACAAATCCCAATGGCAAATTTTCAATACAACGAGGGCACGTAATTTGAAAAAAAAAAAAATAAAATAGATAAATTTAAGCCCAGATACGGGCATTAGGGCTGAATCCAATACTCATTGATACTTACGCTGTGTTAGCTACCATAACACGAAATTCTATGATACATTAATGGACATGAATAAATAAATGGAAGCACTGTAAACCACAAATTCGAACCGTTTAGTTAATCACATTCTCCTGGAAATACATATATATATATATTTTTTTGGAAATTACTAAGACAGGGGTCTGTGGATATTTGACCCAACTCTTCGCCACTGATATAGCGTATTTCCATTCGCTAAATGAATATTAAGAACGAGTACAAATTCAGTGTACCGCAATTCGCTGTATTGAAATTTCCTAACAAAACATCTCGTTAAGCAGTTCGGAGTTTTTTTTTATTCTTACGGGTCTTGAATACTTAAGGATTTTAATATTATTATTGATAATAGATCTTACATCCATTGCACTAGGGTTTTGCTCCCGTATTGGAAAATTTAAAATAAAACCGATAACATAGTGCTACCATATAAATTGTATCGTTATACTCTTTGCGAATTAATTTGTATAGAAACTTTATGGTTCTCATGAATACAATTTTACTTCTACGGTTTGGGGTTTGTGTGAAGTACTGATTCCCCTTAAGCTCCATAATAAAATAAATAAAACGAGTCCGATATCTATAACATTTCCGCAGATAACTGCTTCCTCATATCTCGTATTAAGGCCTTTTCGATCGCTCTGGTGTGTGTCGAGTGAGCGATTACCTGAAAACTGCCTAATTGAACATTGCTCGCCATAAATTCGATCTGAATTAAATCCTGGGGTCTGATCTCAAACTTGTTGGCTTGTGTCATGGTTTCAAATGGCTTCCGAGGTTGAGAGGGATTCAAAGGCGGTCACAAATTGACCTCTTTTAGATCGTCGGCTATAGTGTATGTCTCACTTCGGTAGTTTCCATCTACATCAATCCTCGGATTCTCCAGTGCACCCTTGGTCTCTTAATTTACGATTTGGAATTTATCTAAAACATGAAGTTACTGGGATAGATACTTATATGGTGTACTCTCACCTCGGGATTTGATCTGACTAGTGGAATATAATTCCAAGCTACATCTATCTTGAACCTTTGTCGGGTCTCAGTTTTTGAAAAAAAAAAAAAAAGAGGAATTTTTTGTTTACACGCACTCATATTTGCCACCTTAAGTATCACTTACTGGATTACTATATAACTTGTTTCTCGTGAAACTGAAACCTATTTATTTCTTTTTTGGAACTGTTTTACACGCACTCATATTTTATACCTTGAAAATTGTTCACTCAATTACTATATGAGCTGTCTCCCTTGAAACTGAAATCTATTCATTTTATTTTTTGAACGGAATTTTGTTCATTATCACACTAGGTGATTTTGCCATTGTTTCTTGTGAAACTACATTGCTATATTATACTGAGCTTTAATTTTTGGCACGAGTTTGTCAACAGTTGATGATTCGGTGCAACTCATTTTTCTGCGTTTTTCGTACATTTCGTTCAGGGATTTCTATGTTTTTTCATCATCATCACTGGACTATATGCTGATTGGGATTTGGCTGATTGGATAACTTAGTCTCCTAGTTTTTTTTTCTCGTATTCCAACTCACACGGAAGTTCTAATTTCTCAGTGGGCATAACGGAAAATACTCCCAAGTTTCAACCTCGTCTTAGTGGAATTCTCATTACTGAATTTTGCCTTCCCAAACATTGTCACCAAGCTTTCGTGAGACTTTTCTCAAGGGCTCTTTCGTGAATTCAATCGTTAAACAGGTTTAATGTATTTTTTGAGTTTGTATGAGCTGGTAGATTAGAATCACCCGTGTTTGTCTGGTTCGCAATTATCTTTGCACTCATTTATCTTTTATTGGATCTCGTTGACAACGACCGTTTCTCCTTTTTGTCATTTCTCGTGGGGAAATGGAGGCGATAAAAAAGGAGTTCATTTACCATTCGGACGACTTGGTTGTGTTTTGCTCAAGTTTCGATGAGATACCTGCTGATTACACGGACTCATCCCTGGAGATATTACGGCAGGATTTGAAGGAAAGGTGGGCGAATGTTCAGGAATTTCATAAAAGGGTGTCTATGGCACCGGATACTGATATTGAGAAGGCTTTCAAAGAGTCTGCTTTGGAGAAGTATGGAAATTGTACAAAAAGTTTTCATAGGCTTATGACGAAAATTTTGGATTTTCAAAGAACTTTCGTTACCCCGCCGGATTCCTCAAAAGTGTCGATTCCTTTAGAGAATTCAGATTCGAACTTTAGTTGTATGAAGGTCCCTCCCTGTGACACTGAGAACTTTCAGGGAGGATACGAGGAGTGGCCCTCGTTTCGGGATATGTTTACTGCCGTCTACATTAACCACTCGAAATTATCTGCGGTTCAGAAATTATACCATCTTCGCCTGAAAGTGAAGGGTCAGGCCGCAGCTATTGTAAGGAAATATACGCTATGTGGGGACAACTTCCCAATAGCCTGGGAGGCACTAAGATGTCGGTATGAAAATAAGAGGATACTGGTAGATAATCAGCTGAAGATACTTTTGAATTTGAAGACCATTCCATTGGAGAGCAGCGAGGCTTTGCAGAAGATCCAGACAACCATAAATGATTGTCTGTCAGCCCTAACGGCGCAAGGTATTTCCACAAAAGATTGGGACCCCGTATTAGTGTATTTGTGTTCAACGAAATTACCTCATGAAACTTTATCGCTTTGGGAACAGTCATTGAAGTCTCATAAGGATTTGCCGAAATGGTCGGAAATGGATACCTTTTTGTCTGATAGGTACGAGGTAGTGGAAAGGTTGGATAGTATACATGGGTCGCGGACAGGATCTCGTAAATTGCCTGAAGTGAATTCCTTCAATACTGAAAGTGTTTCTCAAATTACCTGCAAATTTTGCGATAAGAATCATCCTCTGAAGAATTGTCAGAAGTTTAAAAATCTCAATCCTGCGGATCGCTCACAATTTGTTTCAAGGAACAATATGTGTCTGAATTGTCTCTCGGATAAGCATTCTCGCAAAGAATGTAAAAGTAAGGCACTTTGTTTAGTGTGTAAAAGAAATCACCATACATTATTGCATTTCCCGAATGTCAAGCCAAAAGAAGTAATAGGGCCAGATATTTCGAACTGCCAGGCGTCAACTAGCTCACAGAACATTGCCCCTTCTCAAGGAGTTTGCGATGGAACTTCCGAGGAGATAGAGGTTGCAAATATTCATCAAACTTCTTCTCATTTCTCTTCCCATAAAACGGTGGACTGTGAGCATACGCTTTTACCGACTGCGGTCGTTACCACTCGTCATAGGGGTGATACTTTTAAGGCAAGGGCTTTTCTCGATCAAGGTTCTGAAAAGTCTTTTATTTCTAAAGGTCTACAACAAAGGTTAATGCTTCCAACTGAGACGAGGAAATTCGAAATTAGAGGTTTAGGTGGTCAAATTGTAGCCAACTCTAATTCCGTATGTTCCATATCCCTATTTTCTGAATTAAATGACAAAGTGGTTGACATAAAGACGATAGTTGTTCCGAAAATAACGCGTCTTCTCCCTAGTTTCTTTGTACCGAGGCCAAATTCGGCCTCCGATTTGAATCAATTGGATTTAGCTGATCCTAATTTTGATTCTCCCGGCCACGTCGATTTGCTTTTGGGAAGTAACGTGATTCCTCACTTGCTTCTAGAAGGTGTCCGAAATGTATGTGGTTCTTTGATTGCACAGGCAACGATATTTGGTTGGGTGATTAGTGGTCCGGTAGCAGATTCTTCTGTCTCATCATTTTCGATACAGGCTACGGAAATCTCAAATGATATGCTCGGTCAGCAACTTAGACAGTTTTGGGAACAGGAGGAGATTCCAAAAGAAGTTCTCTCTACACCAGATGAGGAATATTGTGAGAATCTTTTCAGGGAAACAACAGTTCGGAATTCAGACGGCCGCTACGTAGTTCGACTACCATTCAGAAAGGATCATCAAATACACTCGCCATTAGGTCACTCTAGGTCTCAGGCATTATGTCAATACATTAGAATGGAGAAATCTAACTTGAAAAATCCTGAAATTTCTCAAGCATACAATCACGTACTTCAGGAATACTTGGACTTGAAACATATGTCCGAAACAACATCCCAGGAAATATCCTTAAACTCTTCATTTCACTCTTACTACTTACCCCACCATGCCGTTATAAAACCTGAACGTCGTAGTACAAAGGTCAGAGTGGTATTTAACGCTTCAAAACGTACAAGTTCTGGTACGTCTCTTAACGACATTCTCCATGTCGGACCAACTCTTCAATTGGATTTAACCACCATTATTCTTAGGTGGCGTCTATATAAATACGTCTTCTGTGGCGACATCGAGAAAATGTATCGCCAAATACTTGTGCACAAAGATGATGTTCCGTATCAAAGAATTTTATTCAGACCGTCCCCAGGTTTGCCAATAAAAGATTACGCTTTGAACACTGTGACGTTTGGAGTAAACTGTGCTCCTTACTTAGCTATACGAACTTTAATTCAGCTCGCTAGAGATTGCCAAGACACATTTCCGCATGCTTCTAAAATAATTCTCAATGAAACGTACGTAGATGATATATTATCAGGTTCGCACGACCCATCGACAGCTATACGGTCCCTTTCACAATTGAACGTAATGTTAAAATCTGCAGGTTTTCCATTGAAGAAAATAACATCCAATTGCATTGAAATTCTTGAATCAGTTCCCAAAGAAAATACGTTAGACACAGATTTTTTGAAATTTTATGAAACAAGTGGTACGAAGACACTAGGCATTCAATGGAATGCAATGAGTGATGAATTTGCGTATAATACCGAAATATCTCCGATTGAGTCCTCCGTGACGAAACGAAAAATTCTTTCAGCGGTTTCGAAGTTATTTGACCCTTTAGGATGGGTATCACCAATAATTATTCAAGCGAAAATATTGCTTCAGCAGTTGTGGATAGACGGAACACAGTGGGATGAAGAAGTGAACCCCATTACGTTGCGGAAGTGGACAACGTTCGTTGAAAACATGAGACACATATCCCTCATAAAACTTCCGCGGTGGGTTAAGTTTTCTCCCTTTTACTGTTCTCAATTGCATGGTTTCTGTGATGCCTCCGAGAAGGCATATTGTGCAGTACTGTATCTCACAGTAAAAACAGACGAGTCTATTTATTCCCATCTGTTAACATCGAAAACTAAAGTAGCTCCCATCGACCCTATAAGCCTTCCTCGACTAGAACTCTGTGGAGCTGTGCTGTTATCAAAACTAGTTAAACATGTACTGTCGAACTTAGACTTTGAACGGACTGAAGTCTTTTTATGGTGTGATTCTTCTATCACACTTGCGTGGTTAAGGAAACCTCCCATTACTTGGAAGACATATGTAGCAAACCGAGTAGCAACGATTATAAGAAACGTAGGAAATTGTAGTTGGAGACATGTACGTTCTGTTGACAATCCTGCTGACCTTGGATCCCGAGGATGTAGTCCACAAGAGCTCGCTGAAAATGCTCTTTGGTGGCATGGACCAATTTGGCTACAAAGTCCCCCAGAGGAATGGCCTAAGCCCACAGTTTCTCTTGAAAATCCCCCCGAGGTACGAAGGGTTGAAACTTTTCTTTCTCTTGAAGAAGACGACATTCTGAGTCGCTTTTCAAGATGGGATAGAGCAATACGAGTGATGGTGTATGTTTTCCGATTTATATTTAGAACCCGCAAGACGGCAATTTTCACTTCAGTTTCCATAACACATAGCGAATTTCAGAGTGTGAAAGAGAAATTAATTGTATTGACTCAGAAGAGATACTTCAGTCGTGAATACTCATTATTGGAGAATAATAAATTTGTCCCTAAGAAAAGCTGTCTATTCCCTTTGAACCCGTTTCTAGATATGAGAGGAGTTATACGGGTCAGCGGACGAATATCAAATGGAAATCTCAGATTTAATGAGAGTCACCCCATCGTCATTCCCGTACAATCGCGTTATGCCGAACTTTTAATCGAATTTACTCATATTTTGTTACTACATGCAGAAAATAATCTACTATTACGGAGTATACGCGAGGAATACTACATTTCGAGACTGCGCTCGGCAATCAAAAAATGTATTCGTCGATGTAAAATATGCGTCATTTATAAACGGAAAACTCAAGCTCAACTCATGGCACCTCTACCCCAAGAGAGAAGTTCTTATTCGCTCCCATTCACCATAACCGGATTAGATTTTGCCGGTCCATTTTCTATAAAAACCTCAACACTTAGAAACGCAGTATATCAGAAGGGTTACGTATGTTTGTTTGTATGTTTCAGCACAAAAGCGATTCACTTAGAGTTATGCTCTGACCTTTCCTCTGAATCATTTTTAGCTGCATTCACAAGATTTGTTAGCCGAAGAGGGCTGCCGCAGAAAATAATGTCCGATAACGGAACGAACTTCGTTGGTGCTGAGAGAAAACTTCGGAAAGAATTCCAGTTATTTCTTAACAACGTTGCCGACTATACCTCTAGAAAATTTATGTCTCAAGGACTTGAATGGTCATTTATTCCTCCTAACGCCCCTCACATGGGTGGTTTATGGGAGGCTGGCGTAAAATCCTTTAAAACTCACTTTAAAAAGGTTGCTCAGAATTACAAGTATACATATGAAGAGTTTACAACTTTATTAACTAGAATCGAAGCCGTCCTTAATTCGCGTCCTCTTTCTCCAATCACGGATGATCCTCTCGAATTGAACGCTCTTACTCCCGGTCATTTCATACGAGGTGCTCCTCTAGTAGCTGTACCTGAAGTTGCAAGTGATACGCTATCTCTCACGGATCGATGGGAAAAAGTGAAAACACTACAGCACCAATTCGCCAGGCGTTGGAAGGACGAATATTTAAAGGAATTGCAACGACGATACAAGTGGCAGAGCCCAAAAGAAAGTGTAAAAATTAATCAGTTTGTCGTAATTAAAGACGATCAACTCCCTCCCTGTGAATGGAGACTTGGGCGAATATGTAAAGTACATAAAGGTAACGACGGTTATGTGCGGGTGGTGGACATACAAACCTCTAGCGGAATAGTTACTAGAGATATAACTAAATTATGTCCATTAACACTGGAATCCTCTCCTCAAACATAAATCACTACTCCCAATTTTCTTTCTCCCAAATCTTCTCCGTATTTACTTATTAGATACATATAGCCAGTAAGCGTAATCTTATCAAATTCTTACAAAATCCTTTATTTATTTTCGCAGGGCTCCTCGGAACCCCAACCATCATAAATGTTTAATGTGCGAGCGATTTCACTCCCTTCGATTTTGTCGTCAATTTTTGGATTTGGACGTAGGGGCACGACGAAGAGAAGTTCGCCGGTTGGGGTACTGCTTTAACTGTTTAGCGCGGTCCCACAGAACATATGAATGCACTTCAGAAAATGGGTGCAAAATATGTAATGACGCCCATCATTCTCTTCTTCACCTGTACCCCGTGCCAAGGGTCAGCATTCAGGACATCGAACGAAATCGAAATCTTAACAACTCGGAACATCGTCTACCACCCCGGGAGCACCAAGATGATTTACGAGATGAGCTCAACCGCATGGAAGCCATAAGACGAGTAGCTGCAGAACGCCGAAGAGAGCTACGCCTTGCTAGACCTGAACGTGCTCAACGGTCCCTGTCCCAGCATATTCTCCGAATAGCTATTCGCGCTTTGAGGCGATTGAATGAAGTCCTTGAACGCAATTAGTGGGTCCTCGAGGAGTAATCATTGACCTTCCGTCAAGGCGGGGAGGATGTTCAACTTACTTTTGTCTTTCACCAAATATATTTGCAAATAGTATTAAATTGAAAATGAATTAAATAATTGAAACAATGATCTATACATATGAATTTATATATAGTGCATAAGTTTCTTTCAGTTACGTACATTATGAATTACTTAAACGTATCTTAAACTAGTTGTAAGCAAAACTCCTATTTTCAACAGAAGAGTGGCAACTCGATTTGGCCGTTTCTCCACACCTCCTTTTCAAAGGCCACCTGTCATTTAAGACAGGAACTCTCGTCCTTCTTTTTCTGCTGACCATCAGTGCGACCAGATCGAACAGCCGCCCTTTTGCGTTCTGCACTCTCGTTGTATACATACACACATATCCCTATATATAATAAATGTAAGTTCAACGAAACTTTGTTGTGTTGATATTGTCTTTGGGTTGCCGGTTTGTTGGACACAAAATTGAAGCAGAGTTGGAAACCTTCACAGATTTCCACTCTCTTATAAATCTCTCGGAACATAAGCTCCATTTTGCCATACGTGTACTTCGGTATACGTCTGAACCTAAGTTCAAATTTATAAATTATAGTCTACTTATATTAGAGACAAGTAGTCAAATAAACAGGCCTATAAAAACCGTAGTTTTTATCAGATTTCCCTGAAATTTTAAATCTAGAGGTATTTTGGGACTATAAAGAGGTTTTTTCGAAAATGGTCCATATCGGTCCATGTTTTGGACCGATATGGACCACATGATAATGCCTCCATGTAGACCGACTTCACTTCTTGAGGGCGCACTGATCATGAAAATTGCTTCAAACTCAATGTAAAATTTCCAGATTTTACTTCTACAGATTTAAGATTTCAAATCAAGACGTTATTTTATAATTTTCTTGCACACTTACAAGAGATGTTGATACCTCTAAAACTCAAACAAAAACGGTTCTTATAAATCCAGAATCTGATATAGTCCTCATAGGTGAAATCTTTAAATTTATCTTCGGGAATTGTCCTCAAGTCCTCAAGCTCTCCTGAAATTTCAAAGGAAACTCTAATATTTGGTTCATGGTGGTGGGTATTTAAGATTCGGCCCGGCCGAACTTAGTGCTGTATATACTTGTTTTTTAATTGAAAATGAAATCACAGAAATGATAGTATCATTTAAAAAAATAATTGAAAGTCAATTAAAAAATTAATTGATCCAAATAAGAAATTAATTGATACTATTAATTTTTTGATTGGTTTGTGTTTCAATTAAACAATTTATTGAATCAATTAAATTTTAATTGAATATGTTTTAAAACTCAATTAAGGCTTTGATTGGAAAATTTTTCACGATTTTTTTTTTCTTCTGTGATATTGAAAAATAAGCTTGATCTAAAGATTTTGCCTTGCATTTACATAAAATCAGTTATGGTGATAATAGCTAGGGAGTTGCCTCGTTTGTACGAAAGTGGCTGTTAGTTTTCTCTGATAAGAAGTCATTCAAAATTGAGCAGTTGTGAACAAACAAAATGATCGATTTTACTAGCCAAAGAGGTAAGATGAATATTTGCCGATGTAGTCGATACCCTTGTGGTCAAAATAAATGCCGTATATTATCAGAAAAATATCCTAAAGACAGTATTGAAGCCCTGGGCAGACAAACATTTCGGTGGCAGACCATGGACATTCCAACTAGTTTCGGCACCATAACACTCAACCAAAAATGGCTTTATCCGGATCTTAATCAATTGGACTTTTTTACCTGTGAAATTTGGGAGAATAAATACCAAAGTGTCGATCATCTCAATACGACACAGATACCGCAGAATCATTTTCCTGTTACGGCTTTCTCGTCCTTTTCAAGGCCATAACTCTTGTCAAAGATAGCCAATTCGAACAAATCTAAACTGATTCTAAATTTGATGTTGTTTCAATAAAATGAAACAATTTACTTCATTGGATTCATTCATATCAGTCACCCTGTATTCTAATATGTCTTTGACACTATTTGGTTGTCTATCGTTATAGGTGGCATCCATGATTATACACTATGGGGCATAGTTTTAGGTTTAATAGGAAGAGCATCATTGACGTACTATCGCATTTCGAGAAACTCAGCATTATAAATAATTTCAAAAAGCATGTTTAGATGAATGTAATAAAAATGACTCATACTGATAAAAGTGTTTGTGCCCGAAAGGTTATCCTATTTTTCTGTCCGTCATTGTATATCTGAAATCTTAACTAATTAATTGTGGAGTTTCTCCATACCATACACAGCTAATGACAAACAAAATGTATAATATTATCCAGATATTTAAATAATTTGGATAACATGCTGGGGGGAATTGTCACATTTTCTACTTTGCCAAGTAAGAAAATTCAATAACTGTAATGCCTTTTTTAATTATAATTCAAAGGCTCTCTTCATTCTATTTCATTTGGCAATGGAAGTTTTGTTCAAATTCTCTGTGGGTTGGCCGGAATTCTCAGAAATTATTTTAAATGTCCATGGAGGACAGAAGTAAAGTGCAAATTTTTGTGTTTCATAATTATAATTTAAAGGCAGTCTCATTTGAATAAAATAACACACGAACTTTCTGTAATAAATCATATACGATTTTAATATACGAAAATGTCATAACATGTGAACTTTATGTTGGGTGATATTAATAAGGAGGAAATTCACTGCAAGAATAATAAAGAAATACGAATATACAGCAGCAAGCTCAGCTGGACAAAATGTTGGAGAAATTTTAGAGAGGGGTTAGTTAGTTAACATATGGTGACAGGCTTCTATTGTAAACATGCTTGCGATAGTTGTGAATTTTTCTTCTCAATGAATATTAGAGATACATGAGTCGAACATCGTCGACTTTTTATACAAAATGTCGAAAAAACAACTTAAAATTCGGCTAAACTAAAAATGGGTCATTAGCGGGTTAATACGAAATTATGAAAGCAAATTTTTGATAAGATAATGCTCGCCCTATAAAAAAAATCCATGTGAAATTTATTGCCTCTGATCCAATTTTGTACCACTTCTGGATCGAGAAAAAATGCTAGTTTGCCGAGATGTGAAACTACTATTGAAAAATGCATCAAATATAAAACAAAATTGGAAAATTAATGTAAAAATAATAAAGTGTTCGGGGTATAATAACATTGATTTGCAAAAAATGATGTACCCACCAGAAATATTGATTTTAGAACACATAAAGGGAGCCACCATGGTGCAATGTTTTGCATGCCCGCCTTGCATACATCGCACCGAACACCAAACAAGTTTTCAGCGGTGGATTCTCCCCTCTCAGTAATGTTGGTGATATTTCTGAATGTTGGAAAGTTTCTCTATGTGGTTTCACTGCAATGTGAAATTACAAAGTTTCAAAGTTTCTATACAAATAAAATTTGGACACAATTTTCTATAGAAATAAAATTTTGACAAAAGTTTCTACAGAAATAAAATTCGGACAAAATTTTCTTTAGAAATAACATTTCAAAACATTTTTTTTAGATATAAAATTTTCCATAGAAATTTTTCCTAACTAAAATTTACCTAACCTAACCTATAGATATAAAATTTTGACAACATTTTCTATAGAAATAAAATTTTGTCGATATGGCATTTTGACAAAATTTTCGATAGAAATACAATTTTGACAACATTTTCTATAAAAATAAAATTTAAAAAAAATCTATAGAAATAAAATTTTGATAAAATTTTCTATAGAAATAAAATTTTGACAAAATTTTCTATAGAAATAACATTTTAAAAAAATTTTCTTTAGAAATGAAATTTTCTACAGACATTTTTCCATAAATTTTCGATAGATATAAAATTTTGACAAATTTTTCTATAGAAATAAAATTTTTACAAAATTTTCTAAAGAAATAAAATTTTGACTAAATTTTATATAGAAATAAAATGTTTACTAAATTTTATATAGAAATAAAATTTTTACTAAATTTTATATAGAAATAAAATTTTGACTAAATTTTCTATAGCAATAAGATTTTGAATTGAAAAAATTATTGGAAAAAAATCACATCAAATTAAGATATAACGCCCATGTGCATATGTATCGCCCAATTTCTATAAAGGCGGCACATTCACGGTTGCCACTGTTTGTAGAATTATACCCGAAAATGGCAGATTTTTCACTGTTTCCAAGACTAAAAGAATTATTGATGCTTTGGTAGATTTTGCACAATATTGCTCTCCAGCTATGATGTTCTCCATAAATTTTCTATAGAAATAAAATTTTGACAAAATTTTCTATAGAAATAAAATTTTGACAAAAATCTCCCAGCCAGATCTATACTAAAGGCTGTGGAAAGGTTCATTCGCCCGAACCGAAACATGTACAGTCCAGGCGTGTATAGATTTGTATCTGGCGTTTTCTTTTCAATGGCTCTATTGACCATGTTCCTTAATCTATATCTGTCCATAAAGCTCGAAAAATAATTGTATAATTAGACAAAATTTTCTATACAAATAAAATTTTGACAAAATTTTCTATAGAAATAAAATTTTGACAAAATATTCTATAAAAATGAAATGTCGACAAATTTTTCTACAGAAATAAAATTTTGACAAAATATTCTATAGAAATAAAATGTTGACAAAATTTTCTATAGAAATAAAGTTTTGACAAAATTCTCTACAGAAATAAAATGTGCATATGTATCGCCCGATTTCTATAAATGCGGCACATTCACCGTTGCCACAGGGGGTAGAATTATACCCGAAAATGGTAGATTTTTCACTGTTTCGAAGACTTAAAGAATTGTTGATGCTTTGGTAGATTTTGCACAATATTCCTCTCCAGCTATGGTGTACTCCATAAATTTTCTATAGAAATAAAATTTTGACAAAATTACCTATAGAAATAAAATTTTGACAAAATTTTCTATAGAAATAAAATGTGCATATGTATCGCCCGATTTCTATAAATGTGGCACATTCACGGTTGACACAGCTATACCCGAAAATGGTAGATTTTTCACTGTTTGGAAGACTAAAAGAATTGTTGATGCTTTGGTAGATTTTGCACAATATTCCTGTCCAGCTATGGTGTACTCCATAAATTCTCTATAGAAATAAAATTTTGACAAAATTTTTATAGAAATAAAATTTGGACAAAATTTTTAAATAGGAATAAAATTTGGACAAATAAAGACAAAGAAAGAAAATTTGGACAAATTTTTCTATAGAAATAAAATTTGCACATATTATTCAACAGAAATAAGATACGGAAAAACATTCCTACAGAAATAAAATTTTTACAAAATTTTTTATAGAAATAAAATTTTGACAAATTTTTTTATGGAAAGAAAATTTGGGCAAATTTTTCTATAGAAATAAAATTTGTACAAATTATTCTATAGAAATAAGATACGGACAAAAATTCCTACAGAAATAAAATATGGACATAGTTTTCTATAGAACTAAAATTTGGATAAATCATTCTATAGAAAAAAAATTTTGACAACATTTTGTACAGAAATACAATTTTGACAAAATTTTGAATAGAATATCAATTTTGAAAAAATTTTGCTTAGAATTAAAATTTTGACAAAATTTTCGATAGAAAACAAATTTTGACGAAATTTTCGAAGGGAATAAAATATGAACAAAATTTACTGCGGAAATAAAATTTTGACAAAATTAAGACAACATTTTCTATAGAAATAAAATATTGGCATTTTTTTTTTGTATAAAAATAACTTTTGGCAAAATTTTCTATAGAAGTAAACTTTTGGCAAAATTTTCTATAAAAATAAACATTCGGCAAAATTTTTCCGTAGAAATAAATTTTGGTACAATTTTCCATAGAAATAAAATTTTGACAAAATTTTTTTATAGAAATAAAATTTTGACAAAAAAATTGTATAGAAAGAAAATTTGGACAAAGTTTTCTCTAGAAATAAAATATGGACAAAATTTTCTATAGAAATAAAATTTTCACAAAATTTTCTATTGATATAAAATTTAGACAAAATTTTGAATAGAAAAAAAATTTTGACAAAATTGTATATAGAAATAGAATTTTAACAAAATTTTGTATAGAAATAAATCATTGATAAAATTTTCAATATAAATAAAATTTTGACGAATTTTTCGATAGAAATAAAATTTTGACAATATTTTCGATGGAAATAAAATATGGACAAAATTTTCTACGAAAAATAAAATTTTCTACGAAAATAAAAAACGTGCCTCCATCCAACCGTCTTGCAGTCTATAGGGCTTTGCCCAAATAAATTTGGCAAACATTCTTTTCCTCTGTTGGTTAAGCTACTCTTGTAGTTTAGTCAACTCAATGGTTTTATAGCTGAGATCAAAACAACAAATATGATTGAAGTACAAACCCACAATAAAAAACAAAACACGAATGAAGTAAGAGGAAGCACGCTCAAAATAAACCCAGCCAACTGCACTCAAATCGATGATTTGATGGTGGCAAAGGAAAAGAGAAATGTTTGTATGAATTTATTTCGGCATAAGCAAGCTATCATAAACCATTTTTCGGAAGGTTCAAGTGTGGTTCACCATGGGTTTAGTGAACTGCCTAAATTTATTCTGATAATTGGTTGATAGTTTTGCTGCAAGTAGAGGATGCTGATGAGGAATGTGGTAATTCCGAAACGTTAGGTTAGGTTAGGTTAGGTTAAAGTGGCAGCCCGATTAAGATTCAGGCTCACTTAGACTATTCAGTCCATTGTGATACCACATTAACTAAAAGTACCTATTACATATGGGCACTTCTAGTTTTAACCGTTGAACCTTCTCGATTATTTTCTTCTGTTGAACCAACCAGATTGTTCCAAAAACATTAACAGACTGCTTAAGTTAATCTGAAGCTATATGCCCCTAAAATTTGCTTACGCCTTACACAAAATGCAGGACACTCACACAAGAGGTGTTTTATTGATTCCTTTTCCTCCGCATCATGACAGCTCATACAATAGTCATTATACCTCGCACCAATAGTTTTTGCAAAATCGCCTATCAGGCAGCGACCAGTTATAGCAGATATCAGGAGTGATATCAGGCGTCTCGAGAACACTAGCATATCTAGTGTGCGGTTTATGTTTAAATGGGGCCATATTTGCTTGGTGTCGTTACAACCCTTACAATTCTCCCATCGAACATTTGCCATCATGACAGCCTTCTCACGCAGTAAGAGCTTGCATGTAGCCAGAGGCATGCCAACAGATTCTAGTTCCCCTGGAATATGTAAGGTAGTTCCTAGCCTTGCTAGCTCATCTGCTTCGCAGTTCCCCGGTATGTTCCTATGGCCAGGCACCCATATTAGGTGAATATTGTTCTGCTCAGCCATCTCATTGAGAGATTTGCGGCAGTCGATGGCCGTTTTCGAGTTGATGAACACAGAGTCCAAGGATTTTATTGCAGGTTGACTGTCTGAGTATATATTAATGCCAATATTGCTTGAAGCATTACTTCTCAGCCAATTCACCACTTCTCTTATTGCCAATATTTTAGCCTGAAAAACACTACAGTGATCAGGTAATCTTTTCGCTATTCGAAGTTTCAGATCTTTAGAATATACTCCGAAACCCACTTGGCCATCCAATTTGGAGCCATCAGTGTAGAAATCTATATATCCTTTATTCCCCGGGGTCCGTGTACACCACGCCTCACTGTTGGGAATTTGACTCTCAAACTTTTTGTCGAAAAGTGGACTCGCCAAAGTATAATCCACTACGTTGGGCACATCTGGCATTATTTTGAGGACCGAACTGGGACCGTAACTTTTTTCCGACCACAGCGATAGCCCAAGTAACCGCACAGACGTTGTTGCAGCTGACTGTTTGGCCAAAATGTCTAAAGGCAATAGATGCAGTATGACATTAAGGGAGTTTGTTCCTGTCTTGCTGAATGCACCTGAGATACACAAGCACGCCATACGCTAAACTTTGTCTAAACTTGTCGGCTGGTGAAGTGCCGGTCACCAGACTACAACACCATATAGCATTATAGGTCTAACCACTGCCGTGTATAGCCAATGTACAATTTTTGGTTTTAGTCCCCACTTCTTCCCTATTGCCTTTTTGCACGAGTATAAAGCTATCGTTGCTTTCCTCGCCCTTTCTTCAATATTAAGCTTAAAGTTCAGCTTCCTGTCCAAAATAACGCCAAGGTATTTTGCACACTCCCTAAACGGAATTTCAGTACCCCCTAAAGAAATGGGCCTAACCGTGGGAGTTTTGCTATCTTTGCAGTATATGACTAGTACTGTCTTTGCAGGATTTACCGCAAGACCATTATCTTTCGCCCATTTCTCAGTCATCCTGAGGGCTCTCTGTATAATATCTCTAACTGTTGAAGGGAATTTTCACCTGACTGCTAGCGCCACATAATCTGCGTATGCCACCACTTGTATCCTTTCTTTTTCTAGGGAAACCGGAAGGTCGTTTATAGCAACATTCCAAAGGAGAGGTGATAGAACTCCTCCTTGAGGAGTGCCTTTGTTCACATACCTTTGTATGTTTGCTTGTCCTAGTGTGGATGAAATGCGTCTCTTCCTTAGAAGTTCGTCTAACAGCCTAAATATACATGGATCAACATTCAGAGTTGTCAGTCCATTTAATATCGAGCTCGGATGGAAGTTATTGAACGCCCCTTCGATGTCTAGAAATGCCACGATTGTGTATTCTTTGACAGATAGTGAGATTTCAATAAAACTGTCTAGTTCATGTAATGCGGTCTCAGTATACCTGCCCTTCGAGTATGCATGTTGTCGTTTCGAGAGCAAACTTGAATCGACGCTAGTTCTAAGATAAATATCTCTCATCCTGTCCAGAGTCTTAAGTAGGAATGATGATAAGCTGATTAGTCTGAAATCCTTCGCATTCGAGTGAGAGGCTTTTCCCGCTTTAGGTATGAAAACGACTTTTGATTCCCTCCACTTTCGTGGAATATATGCTAAGTTGATACATCCTATATATATCGCCGACAACCAGGGGATAAATCTGTCAGCCACCGCTTGTAACTCCGCCGGAGTAATTCCATCAGGTCCGGGGGATTTGAATGACCCAAAGCTATTTAACGCCCATTTTATTCTAGATTCTGATACAATTTCCTCGATAGGAAACGACCGCTGAGCCACTGTGGCACCGCCAGTGCATAGTTCAACCGTCTGATTTCCGGGAAAATGTGTGTCCAATAGTGTCCGAAACGTTGCGTCCATCCAACCATCTTGCGGTCTATAGGGCTTTGCCCAAATAAATTTGACAAACATTATTTTCCTCTGTTGGTTAAGCTAC
The DNA here is from genome assembly GCF_050003625.1 of Haematobia irritans. NCBI lineage: Eukaryota > Metazoa > Arthropoda > Insecta > Diptera > Muscidae > Haematobia > Haematobia irritans. The sequence goes on along the minus strand of NC_134397.1, from coordinate 182,752,204 downwards.
TCTTGTAGTTTAGTCAACTCAATGGTTTTAAAGCTGAGATCAAAACAACAAATAAAACAAGTATATATGGCCGTAAGTTCGGCCAGGCCGAATCTTATGTACCCTCCACCATGGATTGCGTAGAAACTTCTCCGAAAGACTGTCATTCACAATCGAAATACTTGGATTGTGGTATCTTAAAAATTCTTAACATCGTTTTCTAAATTGTGAGTTAGTCCATACGTGGTATATATTAGACAAAAAAGTTATGTATAGGTAAGTCTACAAATAATTACGAAACGATATGGACTTTTTGCACGGTACGTAGAGAGCCAGAATTGAAATATGGGGGTCGCTTATATGGGGGCTATATACAATTATGAACTTGATATGGACCAATTTTTGTGTGATTGGAAATCGATTTATCTGAGGGATAAATATAACTATAGACCGATATGGACCTAGTTAGGCATGGTTGTTAACGACCATATACTGGCACAATGTACCAAATTTCAACTCACTCGGATGAAATTTGCTCCTCCAAGAGGCTCCAAAACCAAATCTCGGGATCGGTTTATATGGGGCTATATATGATTATGGACTGATATGGACCACTTTTGGCATGGTTGTTAAATATCATATACGATCACCACGTACCAAATTTCAAGCAGATCGGATGAATTTTGCTTCTCCAAAAGGCACCGGAGGTCAAATCTGGGGATCGGTTTATATGGGAGCTATATATAATTATGGACTGATAGGAACTAATTCCTGCATGGTTGTTGGATACCATATACTAACATCACGTACCAAATTTCAACCGAATGGAAAGAATTTTGCTCTTCCAAGGGGCTCTGGAGGTCAAATCTGGGAATCTGTTTATATGGGGCCTATATATAATTATGGACCGATGTGGACCAATTTTTGCATGGTCGTTAGAGACCATATACTAACACCATGTACCAAATTTCAGCCGGATCGGATAACATTTGCTTCTCTTAGAGGCCTCGCAAGCCAAATCGGCGGATCGGTTTATATGGGGGCTATATATAATTATGGACCGATGTGGACCAATTTTTGCATGGTTGTTAGAGACCATATACTAACACCATGTACCAAATTTCAGCCGGATCGGATAAAATTTGCTTCTCTTAGAGGCCTCGCAAGCCAAATCGGGGGATCGGTTTATATGGGGGCTATATATCATTATGGACCGATGTGGACCAATTTTTGCATGGTTGTTAGAGACCATATACTAACACGATGTACCAAATTTCAGCCGGATCGGATGAAATTTGCTTCTCTTAGAGGCCTCGCAAGCCAAATCGGGGGATCGGTTTATATGGGGGCTATATATAATTATAGACCGATGTGGACCAATTTTTGCATGGTTGTTAAAGACCATATACTAACACCAAGTACCAAATTTCAGCCGGATTGGATGAAATTTGCTTCTCTTAGAGGCCTCGCAAGCCAAATCGGGGGATCGGTTTATATTGGGGCTATATATAATTATGGACCGATGTGGACCAATTTTTGCATGGATGTTAGAGACCAAATACTGACACCATGTACTAAATTTCAGCCGGATCGGATGAAATTTGCTTCTTTTAGAGCAATCGCAAGCCAAATTTGGGGGTCCGTTTATATGGGGGCTATACGTAAAAGTGGACCCATATAGACCAATTTTTGCATGGTTGTTAGAGACCATATACTAACACCATGTACCAAATTTCAGCCGGATCGGATGAAATTTGCTTCTCTTAGAGGCCTCGAAAGCCAAATTTGGGGGTCCGTTTATATACGTAAAAGTGGACCGATATGGCCCATTTGCAATACCATCCGACCTACATCAATAACAACTACTTGTGCCAAGTTTCAAGTCGATAGCTTGTTTCGTTCGGAAGTTAGCGTGATTTCAACAGACGGACGGACGGACGGACATGCTCAGATCGACTCAGAATTTCACCACGACCCAGAATATATATACTGTATGGGGTCTTAGAGCAATATTTCGATGTGTTACAAACGGAATGATAAAGTTAATATACCCCCCATCCTATGGTGGAGGGTATAAAAATAACATTTTTTCCAAAATTAAAAAAAAAAATAATCTTTTGGCAAAATTTTCTGTAGAATTAAACTTTTGGCAAAATTTTCTATGAAAATAAACGTTCGGCAAAATTTTTCCGTAGAAATAAACTTTTGGTACAATTTCCATATTCGATTGAAATAAAATGTTGACAAAATTTTCTATGGAAATAAAATCATGACAAAATTTTCTAAAGAAATAAAATTTTGATAAAATTTTTGTACAGAAATAACATTTTGATAAAATTTTCTATAGAAATAAAATTTTGACAAAATTTCCTATAGAAATAAAATTTTGTCAAAATTTCCTAAATATAGAAATAAAATTTTGCAAAATAGGTTTTTTGTTTGGTAGTTTTTTTTGGTAAAATTTTCTCCATTTGTTGGTAGATTATTTTTTGGATTGAGTGACAACCGTGGCCACATTGCGCTTGTTTACTAACCGATCATCGTCAAATTTGGTGCAAAGTAATCTGAACCGAAATCAGTTCAGATTTGGATATAGCTCCCATGTATATGCTCTACTTTACTCACTTGTTTTTCTACTTTACTCACTAGTTTTTGTTTGGTAATGACACCTAAAGTGAAATAAGTGCAGCTGATCCTTAATAAATGAACAAAATCTCCATTGATAGTCAATGCAAAATTAAATGATTATAATAATTTTTTGTGCTCTGCTTTGTTATTAAGATTTTAAATCATGTTAACAATATGAAATTATTTTCTTACCAACCCTACTTATTTATTAAAGGTGACAGTACACGGCCAACCATCACATATTTAGCTAATTACCTGGCCTATTATCCTTAAGTATGCCATGAGGTGATGACAACCTCTTCGATAGTAACCATATGATTATCTTTATAACAAGGTAGTTTTAAGGCCGGTTTTCTCAAGAACTACCTTCGAGACATGACCTCCATTTACTCTTTGTCTTCTGTGGGCTTATCATAGAATCCTTAAAAAAGGACACTTCTAATTAGAAACCAGCAGATACTGATTTGCATAATTACATTGCGTAGAAGTAGGAATATTCAAAGTGTGGCTGTCAAATGGAAGAGAAATAGACAATTTTTTGTCTCTTCCATTTGTTGAAATTAACAAAGCCCAAACACATTTTTAAGTTAGATGTCCTTTTTGTGTTAAAATCGAAAAATGCAAAGCAACTAAAAAAGGTAAATAAGAAAAAGTATATACGGCCGTAAGTTTGGCCAGGCCGAATCTTATGTACCCTCCACCATGGATTGCGTAGAAACTTCTACTAAAGACTGTCATTCACAATCGAATTACTTGGGTTGTGGTATCTTAAAACTTCTTAACATCGTTTTCTAAATTGTGAGTTAGTCCATACGTGGTCAGACAAAAAGTTATGTATAGTTAAGTCTCCAACTGGAATTTTTGCACGGTACGTAGAGAGCCAGAATTGAAATATGGTATATATATATACAACTATGAACTTGATATGGACCAATTTTTGTGTAATTGGGGATCGTTTTATCTGAGGGCTATATATAACTATAGACCGATATTGACCTAGTTAGGCATGGTTGTTAACGGCCATATACTAGCACAATGTACCAAATTTCAACTGACTCGGATGAAATTTGCTCCTCCAAGAAGCTCTAAAACCAAATCTCGGGATCGGTTTATATGGGGGCTATATATGATTATCGACTGATATGGACCACTTTTGGCATGGTTGTTAAATATCATATACTACCACCACGTACCAAATTTCAACCAGATCGGATGAATTTTGCTTCTCCAAAAGGCACCGGAGGTTAAATCTGGGGATCGGTTTATATGGGAGCTATATATAATTATGGACTGATAGGAACCAATTCCTGCATGGATGTTGGATACAATATACTAACATCACGTACTAAATTTCAACCGAATGGGAAGAATTTTGCTCTTCCAAGGGGCTCCGGGGGTCAAATCTGGGGAGCTGTAAAACCAAATCTCGAGATCGGTTTATATGGGGGCTATATATGATTATCGACTGATATGGACCACTTTTGGCATGGTTGTTAAATATCATATACTACCACCACGTACCAAATTTCAACCAGATCGGATGAATTTTGCTTCTCCAAAAGGCACCGGAGGTTAAATCTGGGGATCGGTTTATATGGGAGCTATATATAATTATGGACTGATAGGAACCAATTCCTGCATGGATGTTGGATACAATATACTAACATCACGTACCAAATTTCAACCGAATGGGAAGAATTTTGCTCTTCCAAGGGGCTCGGGGGGTCAAATCTGGGGATCGGTTTATATGGGGGCTATATATAATTATGGACCGATGTCACCGAATTTTTGCATGATTGTTACAGACCATATACTAACACCATGTACCAAATTTCAGCCGGATCGGATGAAATTTGCTTCTCTTAGAGGCTCCACAAGCCAAATCGGGGGATCGGTTTATATGGGGGCTATATATAATTATGGACCGATGTGAACCAATTTTTGCATGGTTGTTAGAGACCATATACTAACACCATGTACCAAATTTCAGCCGGATCGGATGAAATTTGCTTCCCTTAGAGGCCTCGCAAGCCAAATTTGGTGGTCCGTTTATATGGGGGCTATACGTAAAAGTGGACCGATATGGCCCATTTGCAATACCATCCGACCTACATCAATAACAACTACTTGTTTCAAGTCGATAGCTTGTTTCGTTCGGAAGTTAGCGTGATTTCAACAGACGGACGGACGGACGGACGGACATGCTCAGATCGACTCAGAATTTCACCACGACCCAGAATATATATACTTTATGGGGTCTTTGAGCAATATTTCGATGTGTTACAAACGGAATGACAAAGTTAATATACCCCCCATCCTATGGTGGAGGGTATAAAAAGAAATCTACACAATTTCCAAAAAAACTCCGAAAATTTGGGAGTATATTAAACATTTTTTAAACAATTCGTTCAACCCTCTCTCTCCTATACACCATAAAACTAAAGATTGGTTGAACTTAGAGGTTAGTAAACAAGTCGTCTTAGAATCAAATCCTGAGCCAAATTTGTATGTATCTTCCAACGGAGTCTTTACATCAAATTTTTAATCAATTTTGTGATGTTTGTCGTCCTGTCTTCAAATTTGGCATAGACCCAAAGGCATTTCCTATTCCGAGAAAAAAAATCAAAACTGGCGATCGGTCTACATAGAGGGTATACCTAAATACCTAAATACAATCCAACAGACTCCCTATGAGACAAATATCTCTATAGCTTCTAAAGTTAGTGCAGTTTCAATGAACGGACGGACCTCGCTCAAAATTTCATTACCACCAAGAATAATTATAATCTATGAGGTCTTAGACTAAAATTTTTATCGTTTGTGGTGGAAATAAAAAAACCATACCGCATATACTCGTACACAAAATGTGGCTCTCAAGCCGCCAACATATGCACATGTAAGAAAATATGACAAAAAATATGTTTTCATATAAAAATTTGTTTTTTGTTTTTGCGCAATTTCGAAACTTTGATTTTTAGAGGGTGCTAACGAATTAGGGATTTTTCGCCCTAGGAAGCATATAGGACTGAAATAATATTTTTTGGGACGCATATTTAAATTTTTGGAGAATTTCCATTGAAGTTTTGATTTTTTTGATGGTGGTCACAAATTGGAATCTTTTTCGATCTTGGACTGATATTTTGGAAGATATAGTCCAAAATAAGTTTTTCATATAAACATTTTAACTTTTTGAAAATATGTTTTTACACTTGAAAAATTTTGTTCGAATTTGAGAAATGGTGTTCACATGTATATTCCTGAATAATAAACCTGGAACAAACCTTCTTTCTATACAATTATAAATTCAAATTACATCATGACCTTTACACATTTTTCTCTCATATAAAAAACGAAAATAAAACTTGTGTAGTCTTTTTTTCGGTGGCTATTCGTAGTGGCTACGACTGAATGGATGAACGCTTGGATGAGCCAAAGAAGCATGGATAAATGGACGAATGAACTTACAAGTGAATTGATATGTTTACATAATATTATGAAAATATCCTTAACATTCTCAACTCTTTAATATGCATTAAGGATTTACGAATTCTACTTTTCACTGTTACTCCATCCTCCGTAGGTCGAGATAGAATTGATGATGTCCTTTTTGTTTCGGTCATGCCAAAGAAGCAGTTTGGGTCATGACAATTTTTCGGATATACCATAAAATTAATTACAGAGGATAACAACAGAGATTGTGAAGCATTGGAATTTTATTCGAAGAGGTGTTTTCCTTTATTAAAAATTTATAACATTATGGTTTAGATTACAGCACAATATACGATGATGAAATTTTTTTGGGGAAAAAATATAAGGGTTCATTTGTAGGGCAAGGAAAATGTTAGCAAATATGATGACACAAAAATTAGATGAATATCAAATAATTATAATTATTTAACTTTGTATTATAATTGGGATTCATTCAATGGCTTCCACGAATTATCACCTTCTAATAAAATACAAAACGGGTTTTTAACGTTTTTATAAAGTTGTCTTTTCGTAGATTATATCAAGGTTTTAACCTATTTTGTTACCAATTTTTAGGCAACCTTGCAAACGTGTATTTATGGTTTATCGGTCGATAGTCATGTAATATTGTAAGTATAGGAAAATTTAAGTCATTCTTACAAGTTTTCGACTAAGCAGTGGCGATTTTACAAGGAAAGTCTTGGTATTTTGACCATTTTTGCCGCAATAAGAAAAATATATATATGGGAGCTATATATAAATTTGAACCGATTTCAACCAAATTTGACATGTATAGCTGCAATATTAATTTTACTTCCTGCGCAAAATTCAAAGCGAATTATCACAAAACTCTGGCTTCTGGAAAGTGCATATCGAGCGGAAGATATATATGGGAGCTATATCCAAATCTGAACCGATTTCAACCAAATTCGGCGCACTTTACGGCACTATTAATTGCACTCCTTGTGTAAAATATAAAGGGTTCTATTCTGACCCAAAATACAAGCATGTGCCAAATTTGAAGTCGAGTGGACTAAAATTGCGACCTAGACTTTGATTACAAATATGTGTTCACAGACAGACGGACAGAAGGACATGGCTAGATCGACTCAGAGGCCGGCCCTGAGCAATATTGCCGAAAACACCATATGTCTAGCTCGTCTCCTTCTGGGTGTTGCAAACATCCAGTGGCGTGCAGAAATGAGTACATAATTATTTTTTTCATTTCTAAACTAATAAAATAAGCAGTAATAAACAAACTGAAAATAATTTTATTTTTCCTTTATTCCTTCTTCTAAATAAAACAACAAAAAACGAAAAACAAAAAGTAAAGAATTCAGAGAGATAAATAAATATAACAAAAAACCAGTAAGGAAAGTCTAAAGTCGGGCGGGGCCGACTATATTATACCCTGCACCACTTTGTAGATCTAAATTTTCGATACCATATCACATCCGTCAAATGTGTTGGGGGCTATATATAAAGGTTTGTCCCAAATACATACATTTAAATATCACTCGATCTGGAAGAATTTGATAGACTTCTACAAAATCTATAGACTCAAAATTTAAGTCGGCTAATGCACTAGGGTGGAACACAATGTTAGTAAAAAAATATGGGAAACGTTTAAATCTGAAGCAATTTTAAGGAAACTTCGAAAAAGTTTATTTATGATTTATCGCTCGATATATATGTATTAGAAGTTAAGGAAAAATAGAGTCATTTTTACAACTTTTCGACTAAACAGCGGCGATTTTACATGGAAAATGTTGGTATTTTGAACATTTTTGTCGAAATCAGAAAAACATATATATGGGAGCTATATCTAAATCTGAACCGATTTCAACCAAATTTGGCACGCATAGCAACAATGCTAATTCAACCCCTTGTGCAAAATTTCAACTAAATCGGAGTTAAAAATTGGCCCCTATGGTCATATGAGTGTAAATCGGGCGAAAGCTATATATGGGAGCTATATCTAAATCTAAACCGATTTCAACCAAATTTGGCACGCATAGCTACAATGCTAATTCTACTCCCTGTGCAAAATTTCAACTAAATCGGAGCAAAAAATTGGCCTCTGTGGTCAAATGAGTGTAAATCGGGCGAAAGCTATATATGGGAGCTATATCTAAATCTGAACCGATTTCAACCAAATTTGACACGCATAGCTACAATGCTAATTTTACTCCCTGTGCAAAATTTCAACTAAATCGGAGCAAAAAATTGGCCTCTGTGGGCAAATGAGTGTAAATCGGGCGAAAGCTATATATGGGAGCTATATCTAAATCTGAACCGATTTCAACCAAATTTGGCACGCATAGCTACAATGCTAATTCTACTCCCTGTGCAAAATTTCAACTAAATCGGAGCAAAAAATTGGCCTCTGTGGTCAAATGAGTGTAAATCGGGCGAAAGCTATATATGGGAGCTATATCTAAATCTGAACCGATTTCAACCAAATTTGGCACGCATAGCTACAATGCTAATTCTACTCCCTGTGCAAAATTTCAACTAAATCGGAGCAAAAAATTGGCCTCTGTGGTCAAATGAGTGTAAATCGGGCGAAAGCTATATATGGGAGCTATATCTAAATCTGAACCGATTTCAACCAAATTTGACACGCATAGCTACAATGCTAATTCTACTCCCTGTGCAAAATTTCAACTAAATCGGAGCAAAAAATTGGCCTCTGTGGGCAAATGAGTGTAAATCGGGCGAAAGCTATATATGGGAGCTATATCTAAATCTGAACCGATTTCAACCAAATTTGACACGCATAGCTACAATGCTAATTCTACTCCCTGTGCAAAATTTCAACTAAATCGGAGCAAAAAATTGGCCTCTGTGGGCAAATGAGTGTAAATCGGGCGAAAGCTATATATGGGAGCTATATCTAAATCTGAACCGATTTGTCTGATATTTTGCAAGTTTTTCGAGATTCATAAAATATTCGGATGTACGGAATTTGAGGAAGATCGGTTGATATACACGCCAATTATGACCAGATCGGTGAAAAATATATATGGCAGCTATATCTAAATCTGAACCGAAATCAATAGGGATCGTCTTTGAGCCGAAACAGGATCCTATACCAAATTTTAGGACAATCGGACTAAAACTGCGAGCTGTACTTTGCACACAAAAATACATCAACAGACAGACAGACGGACAGACAGACGGACAGACAGACAGACAGACAGACAGACGGACATCGTAAAATCGACTCAGAATTTAATTCTAAGACGATCGGTATACTCCTTCCTTCTTGACGTTACATACAAATGCACAAACTTATTATACCCTGTACCACAGTAGTGGTGAAGGGTATAACAAGTATATACTAAAGACTGTCATCCACAATCGAATTACTTGGGTTGCGGTAGCTTTTGCCGATGACAAGGTATCTTAAAACTTCCTAATACCGTAATATATACCACGTAGTCCATACGTGGTATATATTAAACTTAAAATGGCCGATTAAATACGTATATAATTAAGTTTGACAAAATTTTCTATAGAAATAAAATTTTGACAAAATAAAATTTTGACAACATTTTCTATCGAAGTACAATTTGGACAAAATTTTCTATAGAAATACGTTTTTAACAAAATTTTCTATAGAAATAACATTTTGACAAAATTTTCTAAAGAAATAAAATTTATACAAAATTTTCAAAAGATTTAAAATTTTGACAACATTCTCTATAGAATTAAAATTTTGACAACATTTTCTACAGAAATAAAATTTATACAAAATTTTCAAAAGATTTAAAATTTTGACAACATTCTCTATAGAAATAAAATTTCGACAAAATTTTCTGTAGAAATACAATTTTGACAAAATTTTCTATAGAAATAAAATTTTGACAAAATTTTCTATAGAAATAAAATTTTGACAAAATTTTCTATAGAAATAACATTTTGCTAGATTATTTTTGCTCGAGTGGCAAGCATGATTATGAACCGATATGGACCAATTTTTGTGTGATTGGGGATCGGCTATATATAACTATAGACTGATATGGACCAATTTTGGCATGGTTATTAGCGGTCATATATTAACACCACGTTGCAAATTTCAACCGGATCGGATGAATTTTGCTCCACTAAGAGGCTCAGGAGTTCAAATCTGGGGATCGGTTTATATGGGGGCTATATATAATTATGGACCGATATGGACTAATTTTTGCACGCTTATTTAAGACCATATACTAATACCATGTACCAAATTTCAGCCGTATCGGATGAAATTTGCTTCTCTTTGAGGCTCCGCAATCCAAATCTGGAGATCGGTTTATATGGGGCTATATATAATTATGGACCGATGTGGACCAATTTTTGCATAGCTGTTAGAGATAATATACTGACACCATGTACCAAATTTCAGCCGAATCGGATGAAATTTGCTTCTCTTAGAGCAATCGCAAGCCAAATTTGGGGGTTCGTTTATATGGGGGCTATACATAAAAGTGGACCGATATGGACAAATTTTTGCATGGTTGTTAAGAACCATATACTAACACCATGTACCAAATTTCAGCCGGATCGGATGAAATTTGCTTCTCTTAGAGCAATCGCAAGCCAAATTTGGGGGTTCGTTTATATGGGGGCTATACGTAAAATTGGACCGGTATGGCCCATTTGCAATACCATCCGACCTACATCAATAACAACTACTTGTGCCAAGTTTCAAGTCGATAGCTTGTTTCGTTCGGAAGTTAGCGTGATTTCAACAGACGGACGGACGGACATGCTCAGATCGACTCAGAATTTCACCACGACCCAAAATATATATACTTTATGGGGTCTTAGAGCAATATTTCGATGTGTTACAAAAGGAATGACAAAGTTAATATACTCCCATCCTATGGTGGAGGGTATAACAAGTATATACAGCAGTAAGTTCGGGAGATCGTTCTTATGGGGGCTATATTAAAATATGGACCGATACTCACCGTTTGCGGCACACCTCTTTATGGCCCGAAAATACCTCTAGATTTCCAATTTCAGGCAAATTGCATAAAAACTTCGGATTCTAGAAGCCCAAGAAGTAAAATCGGGATATCGGTCTATATGGGGGCTATACCAAAACACGGACCGATACTCACCATTTGTGGCACACCTCTTTATGGTCCTAAAATACCTATAAATTCCCAATTTCAGGCAAATTGTATATAAACTACCGATTCTATAAACCCAAGATGTAAAATCGGGAGATCGGTCTATATGGGGGCTACACCAAAACATGGAACGATACGGACCATTTTCGGTACACCTTTTGATGGTCCTCAAGAACCTCTCGATTTCCAATTTCAGGTAAATTGGATAAAAATTGCGGTTTCTATAAGCCCAAGAAGTAAAATCGGGAGATCGGTCTATATGGGGGCTATACCAAAATATGGATCGATACTCAAAATTTTTGGCGCACGTATTTGTGGTCTCACAATACCTCTAGATTTCAAATTTCAGGAAAATTGAATAAAAACTGCGGTTTCTACAAGCCCAAGAAGTAAAATCGGGAGATCGGTCTATATGGTGGCTATACCAAAACATGGACCGATACTCACCATTATTGGCACACCTCTTTATGGTCATAAAATACCTCTAGATTTCAAATTTCAGGCAAATTGGATAAAAACTACGATTTCTATAAGCCCATGATCCCAAATCAGGAGGTCAGTTTATATGGGGACTATATCAAAACCTGGACCGATATAGCCCATCTTCGAACTTGACCTGCTTGCAGACAAAAGACGAGTTTGTGCAAAATTTCAGCACGATTGCTTCATTATTGAAGACTGTAGCGTGATTACAACAGACAGACAGATGATGAACTCAAATTGCACTTTTCTATACCGGTGTCATTTTCTAGTATTTGGTCCACAAACCTTTATTATACCCTCCACCATAGGATGGGGGTATATTGACTTTGTCATTCCGTTTATAACACATCGAAATATTGCTCTCAGACCCCATAAAGTATATGTATATTCTGGGTCGTGGTGAAATTCTGAGTCGATCTGAGCATGTCAGTCCGTCCGTCCGTCTGTTGAAATCACGCTAACTTCCGAACAAAACAAGCTATCGACGTGCAACTTGGAACAAGTAGTTGTTAATGATGTAGGTCGGATGGTATTGCAAATGGGCCATATCGGCCCACTTTTACGTATAGCCCCCATATAAACCGACGATCAGATTTGGCTTGCGGAGCCTCTAAGAGAAGCAAATTTTATCCGATCCGGCTGAAATTTGGTACATAAAGTTAGTATATTGTCTATAACAACCGTGCGAAAATTGGTCCATATCTGGAACGTTTGACATCAAATATTTTCAAAAATTCACAATTTTTTCAGATTGGATGTAGCATTTTTCTCGACAAAATTTTAATAATTTGTACCATTCGATGAATTCTTACAACGTTTTTAACCAATTTGAAACAAAACAAGTATATATGGCCGTAAGTTCGGCCAGGCCGAATCTTATGTACCCACCACCATGGATTGCGTAAAAACTTCTACGAAAGACTGTCATCCACAATCGAATTACTTGGGTTGTGGTATCTTAAAACTTCTTAACATCGTTTTCTAAATTGTGATTTAGTCCATACATGGTATATATTAGACAAAAAAGTAATGTATAGTTAAGTCTACAAATAATTACGAATGGGGGCTATATACAATTATGAGTTTGATATGGACCAATTTTTGTGTGATTGGGGATCGATTTATCTGAGGGCCATATATAACTATACACCGATATGGACCTAGTTAGGGATGGTTGTTAACGACCATATACTAGCACAATGTACCAAATTTCAACTCACTCGGATGAAATTTGCTCCTCCAAGAGGTTCCAAAATCAAATCTCGGGATCGGTTTATATGGGGCTATGTACGATTAGGGACTGTTATGGACCACTTTTGGCATGGTTGTTAAATATCATATACTACCACCACGTACCAAATTTCAAGCAGATCGGATGAATTTGGCTTCTCAAAAAGGCACCGGAAGTCAAATCTGGGGATCGGTTTATATGGGAGCTATATATAATTATGGACTGATAGGAACCAATTCCTGCATGGTTGTTGGATACCATATACTAACATCACGTACCAAATTTCAACCGAATGGCAAGAATTTTTCTCTTCCAAGGGCCTCTGGAGGTCAAATCTGGGGATCGGTTTATATGGGGCCTATATATAATTATGGACCGATATCGACCAATGTTTGCATGGGAGTTTGTGGCCATATATTAACACCACGTACCAAATTTCAACTGAATCAGATGAATTTTGGTCTTCCAAGAGGTTCCTGAGGTCAAATCTGGTGATCGGTTTATATGTGGGCTATATATAATTATGGACCGATTTCGACCAATTTTTGCATGGTTGTTAGAGACTATATACTAACACCATGTACCAAATTTCAGCCGGATCGGATGAAATTTGTTTCTCTTAGAGTCCTCGCAAGCCAAATCGGGGGATCGGTTTATATGGGGGCTATATATAATTATGGACCGATGTGGATCAATTTTTGCATGGTTGTTAGATATCATATACTAACGCCATGTACCAAATTTCAGCCGGATCGGATGAAATTTGCTTCTCTTAGAGGCCTCGCAAGCCAAATTTTGGGGTCCGTTTATATGGGGGCTATACGTAAAAGTGGACCGATATGGTCCATTTGCAATACCATCCGACCTACATCAATAACAACTACTTGTGCCAAGTTTCAAGTCGATAGCTTGTTTCGTTCGGAAGTTAGCGTGATTTCAACAGACGGACGGACGGACGGACGGACGGACGGACATGCTCAGATCGACTCAGAATTTCACTACGACCCAGAATATATATACTTTATGGGGTCTTAGAGCAATATTTCGATGTGTTACAAACGGAATGACAAAGTTAATATACCCCCCATCCTATGGTGGTGGGTATAAAAACAAAGTAATATTACCCATTAAAAATATGAAAAATTTTGTTATAAAAAAATTGAATAAAAAGAACTTCCTGTGTAGTTAAAATAAAGAACATCATTGGGAGTACATCTTCTGGAAGTGCTTTTAAAGTTGTGCCTTTGGAAGAAGTTGCAAATTTTTTTTCTGGGTATATATAAGCAGATTATTAAATACTTACTCCTTATTAAGGGAGACACCGTGGTGCAATGGTTAGCATGTCCACCTTATTTACACAGGGTCGTGGGTTCAAACCCAGTTTCGACCAAAGACCAAAAATTTTCTCAGCGGTGGATTATTCCACCTCAGTAATTATGGTGAGTGTTTCAAAGCTTCTCTAAGTGGAACGCCGTTCGGACTCGACTATAGAATGTAGGTCCCTTTGTCATTGAGCTTAAATTAGAGTCGGGCAGTACTCAGTGATAAGAGAGAAATTCATCACTGTGGTATCACAATGGACTGAATAGTCTAAGTGAGCCTGAAATATCGGGTTGCCCCTATACCTAACCTCACCTACTCTTTATTAAATCGACATTTTTGGAACTGTTTAAAAAAAAATTACAACTTTCACATAATCGATCAAAATTTTTGTTTGAATTTGGCACGAATACTCGTACATAAAAGGAAAACAACACTATTGTATTGACGGTTTTCCCCAAAACAAAAAATAAAAAGAACGACAATGAATTCTAGTCGAATACCTTTGAGTTAAGCAAAGCGTACAAATATGTGAAATATGTGGGAATGTAACTCTTTCCTTCGATGGTATTCATGGAAAATTGTTCATTTCATTCACGTTTCATTTTTGTTTTCCTACTTCGTGACCACTTTTCAATAAAAACGGATAAATACTGCTGTTGCTGTCAGTCACAAACTGTCAAACTAGGGATTGTTATCAGAATTAAAATTCGTTTTTTCGTTCTTCCGACTCTTTTTCAAAATTTGGAAAAGTTGAATTTTCGTGTTTTTTTTATACCCTGCGCCACATTGTGGAACAGGGTATAATAAGTTAGTTCATATGTTTGCAACACACATAAGGAATGTCCGTCTGTATGTCATCAAAGCCTAGGTCGGAATTTTAGTCCACTCGACTTCAAATTTGGCACAAGTATGTATTTTGGGTCAGAATAGAATCGTATTGATTTGGAAGAAATCGATTTAGATTTAGAACATAACTCCCATATATATCCTTCGCCCGATATCTACTAATATGGCCACAGAAGCCAGATTTAAACTTTTTATACCCTGCTCCACACTGTGGAACAGGGTGTTATAAGTTAGTGCATATGTTTGCAACACCCAGAAGGAGACGAGATAGACACATGTTGTCTTTGGCAAAAATGCTCAGGGTGGGCTCTTGAGTCGATATAGCGATGACCGTCTGTCCGTCTGTCCGTGAAAACATTTTTGTAATCAAAGTCTAGGTCGCAGTTTTAGTCCAATCGACTTCAAATTTGGCACAAGTATGTGTTTTGGCTCAGAATAGATCCCTATTGATTTTCGAAGAAATCGGTTCAGATTTAGATATAGCTCCCATATATATATATTTCGCTCGATATGGACTTCTATGGCCCCAGAAGCCAGAGTTTTACCCTAATTCACTTAAAATTTTGCACAAGAAGAACAACTAATACTATAGTCAAGTGTGCCAAATTTTATTGAAATCGGTTCAGATTTAGATATAGCTCCGATATATATCTTTCGCCCGATTTACACTCATATGACCACAGAGGCCAATTTTTAACTCCGATTTAGTTGAAATTTTGCACAGGTTGCTATGCGCGCCAAATTTGGTTGAAATCGGTTCAGATTTAGATATAGCTCCATATATATATGTTTTTCTGATTTCGACAAAAATGGTCAAAATACCAACATTTTCCTTGTAAAATCGCCACTGCTTAGTCGAAAAGTTGAAAAAATTACTCTAATTTTCCTAAACTTCTAATACATATATATCGAGCGATAAATCATAAATAAACTTTTTCGAAGTTTCCTCAAAATTGCTTCAGATTTAAACGTTTCCCATATTTATACCCTTCACCACTACTGTGGTACAGGGTATAATAAGTTTGTGCATTTGTATGTAACGCCAAGAAGGCGTAATCATAGACCAACCTTTTAGTATACGGATCGGCTTAGAATTAAATTCTGAGTCGATTTAGCGATGTCCGTCTGTCCGTCTGTCCGTCTGTCTGTCTGTCTGTCTGTCTGTTGATGTATTTTTGTGTGCAAAGTACAGCTCGCAGTTTTAGTCCGATTGTCCTAAAATTTGGCATAGGGTCCTGTTTCAGCTCAAAGACGATCCCTATTGATTTTGGAAAAAATCGGTTCAGATTTAGATATAGCTGCCATATATATTTTTCACCGATCTGGTCATAATTGGCGTGTATATCAACCGATCTTCCTCAAATTCCGTACATCCGAATATTTTATGAGTCTCGAAAAACTTGCAAAATATCAGCAAAATCGGTTCAGATTTAGATATAGCTCCCATATATAGCTTTCGCCCGATTTACACTCATTTGCCCACAGAGCCCAATTTTTTGCTCCGATTTAGTTGAAATTTTGCATAGGGAGTAGAATTAGCGTTGTAACTATGCGTGCCAAATTTGCTTGAAACCGGTTCATATTTGGATATATCTCCCATATAAAGCTTTCGCCCGATTTACACTCATATGAACACAGAGACCAATTTTTAACTCCGATTTAGTTGAAATTTTGCACAGGGAGTAGAATTAGCATTGTAGCTATGCGTGCCAAATTTGGTTGAAATCGGCTCAGATTTAGATATAGCTCCCATATATATGTTTTTCTGATTTCGACAAAAATGGTCAAAATACCAACATTTTCCTTGTATAATCGCCACTGCTTAGTCGAAAAGTTGTAAAAATGACTCTAATTTTCCTAAACTTCTAATACATATATATCGAGCGATAAATCATAAATAAACTTTTTCGAAGTTTCCTTAAAATTGCTTCAGATTTAAACGTTTCCCATATTTGTTTACTAACATTGTGTTCCACCCTAGTGCATTAGCCGACTTAAATTTTGAGTCTATAGATTTTGTAGAAGTCTATCAAATTCTTCCAGATCGAGTGATATTTAAATGTATGTATTTGCGACAAACCTTTATATGTAGCCCCCAACACATTTGACGGATGTGATATGGTATCGAAAATTTAGATCTACAAAGTGGTGCAGGGTATAATATAGTCGGCCCCGCCCGACTTTAGACTTTCCTTACTGGTTTTTTACAAACATTGTGTTCCATCCTAGTGTATTAGCCGACTTTAATTTTGAGTCTATAGATTTTGTAGAAGTCTATCAAATTCTGTCCAGATCGAGTGATATTTGAATGTATGTATTTGGGACAAACCTTTATATATAGCCCCCAACACATTTGACGGATGTGATATGGTATCGAAAATTTAGATCTACAAAGTGGTGCAGGGTATAATATAGTCGGCACCGCCCGACTTTAGACTTTCCTACTTGTTTTAATTTAGAAAATCGTTTTCGAATTTCCGTGTTTGTAAAAATGTTTAGCATTAGTTAGCAGTACACCCAGAGAAGGAATATGATCACCTCAAACATGTTTTAAGAGCAAAATGTTATGTTTGGGTGGTGACCATAAAACATGGGTTTGCAACCATGTTATTTTCTCGGAAATCATGTATGTGATTTCGACAAGCAGGTTATATTTGACGATAAAATAACATTTTAGTGACAAACATGTTACATGGTCACCATACAAAAATAACATTTTGATCTTGAAACATGTTTGAGGTGATCATATTCCTTCTCTGCGTGTAGTTATAAAAAGTCGACTATTTTGACAAATCGCTGAACAGTTGTAAACTTGATTTCCGGCATTTACATCCATATGCTACGTTCTTAGCATTAGATATACAAAATATGAAAATCGACTCTTCGACTTATCGACATTTTGTCAAAAATTCTATGTCACCATTACCACCTCCGATGATAATGGTGTGGTTCGCAGTAACGGCCGACGGTCGGTCCCCCTTGGTTTCATCGACCGTGGAGTTCACAAAATTATGTATATTATCGGGAAATTATTCACAAGATAGTGGTGGAGCCCTGGAAAGACAAAAATATCGGCAGTGGTCTTGGCATCAACGTACTCAACACGCGTAAACCAAGAATGACTTAAAATAGAGGTTTGTTGATTCATTACAACCGCAAGTGGCCACCAAATCTCCGGATCTCAATCACGGCTATCACAGTTGGTAGAATTTTCCCAAAAATTGTAGATTTTTTATAGTTTTGTAGAACTCTTGAAAAAAAACTATAAAATTTTCTACAGAAAACAATTTTGACAAAATTTTCTATAGAAATAAAAATTTGCAAAATTTAATGTAGAAAAAAAATTACAAAAATTTCTAAAAAAATAAAACTTTTTCTATGCAACAAAAATGTTTAAAAAATTTTCAATAGAAAAAATTTAGACAAAATTTTCTATAGAAAAACATTTTGAAAATTTTTTCTATAAAAAACACTGAGACAAAATTTTCTATAGATAAACACTTTGACCTAATTTTGAATAGAAAAAAATTTCTATTCAAAAAAATTTTCCATAGGAAAAAATTGACAAAATGTTCCATAGCAAAAATTTTGAAAAAATTTTCTATAGAAAAACACTTTGACCTAATTTTCTATAAACAAAAATTAACAAAATTTTCTCTACAAAAACAAAAAAAAAATTGACAAAATTTTCTATAGGAAAAAAATTTGACAAATTTTTCTATACAAAAAATTTTGATAAAATTTTTTATAGAAAAAAATGTTGATAAAATTTTCTATAGAAAAGAATTTTGATAAAATTTTCTATAGAAAAAAATTTTGATAAAATTTTCTATAGAAAAAATTTTGATAAAATTTTTGTATATAAATAAAATTTTGATAAAATTTAATTTATATACAAATTTATATTAAAATTTAAAGGGAGCCACCGTGGTGCAATGGTTAACATGCCCGCCTTGCATACACAAGGTCGTGGGTTCGATTCCTGCTTCGACCGAACACCAAAAAGCTTTTCATCGGTGGATTATCTCACCTCAGTAATGCTGGTGACATTTCTGAGGGTTTCAAAGCTTCTCTAAGTGGTTTCACTGGAATGTGGAACGCCGTTCGGACTCGGCTATAAAAAGGAGGTCCCTTGTCATTGAGCTTAACATGGAATCGGGCAGCACTCAGTGATAAGAGAGAAGTTCACCAATGTGGTATCACAATGGACTGAAGTGAGCTTGATACATCGGGCTGCCACCTAACCTAACCTAACATGTCTAAAAAAAAAAAATCCAAAAAAATTGTTTTGTTATATGGAAAATACAACAAAAATTTTTATAAAATTTTGACAATTTTCTATAGCAAAACTTTTTAACCACATTTTCTATGGCTAAAATTTTTGACAAATTTTTCCATAGAAAAAACTTTAATTTTTGTATAGAAAAAATGTTTGACAAAATTTTCTATACGAAACAAAAATTGACAAAATTTTCTTTAGAAAAAAATTTTACAAATTTTCTCTATAGAATAAAATTTTGACAAATTTTTCTATACAAAAAACTTATGACCAATTTTTCTATAGAAAACAAAAGAAAAAAATTTTCTATAGAAAAAATTTTAATAAAATTTTCGATAGAAATAAAATTTGGACAACATTTTCGATATAAATAAAATATTGACGTAATTTTCGATGTAATAAAATATTCGACAAAATTTTCAAGATAAATAAAATAATGTTCTATAGAAAAAGGTTTTGATAAAATTTTCTATAGAAAAAAATTTTTAAATATATAAAATTTTGACAAACTTTAATGTAGAAAAAATTGGACAAAAATTTTTAAAAAATAAAGTTTTCAAAAAAAATTGTTTTGTTGTATAGAAAATACAACAAAAATTTTGATAAAAATTTCAATAGAAAAAAAACACAATTTGACAAAATTTTCTATAGTAAAATATTTAACCAAAATTTTCTATGGAAAAGAACTTTCTATAGAAAAAAAAAAAACTAAACAAGTATATAAGGCCGCAAGTTCGGCCAGACCGAATCTTATGTACCCACCACCATGGATTGCGTAGAAACTTCTAGGAAAGACTATCATCCACAATCGAATTACTTGGGTTGTGGTATCTTAAAACTTCTTAACATCGTTTTCTAAATTGTGATTTAGTCCATACATGGTATATATTAGACAAAAAAGTTATGTATAGTTAAGTCTACAAATAATTACGAATCGATATGGACTTTTTGTACGTAGAGAGCCAGAATTGAAATATGGGGGTCGCTTATATGGGGGCTATATACAATTATGAACTTGATATGGACCAATTTTTGTGTGATTGGGGATCGATTTATCTGAGGGCCATATATAACTATAGACCGATATGGACCTAGTTAGGCATGGTTGTAAACGACTATATACTAGCACAATGTACCAAATTTCAACTCACTCGGATTAAATTTGCTCCTCCAAGAGGTTCCAAAACCAAATCTCGGGATCGGTTTATATGGGGCTATGCACGATTATGGACTGATATGGACCACTTTTGGCATGGTTGTTAAATATCATATACTACCACCACGTACCAAATTTCAAGCAGATCGGATGAATTTTGCTTCTCCAAAAGGCACCGGAGGTCAAATCTGGGGATCGGTTTATATGGGAGCTATATATAATTATGGACTGATATGAACCAATTCCTGCATGGTTGTTGGATACCATATACCAACATCACGTACCAAATTCCAACCGAATGGGAAGAATTTTGCCCTTCCAAGGGGCTCTGGGGGCCAAATCTGGGGATCGGTTTATATGGGGCCTATATATAATTATGAACCGATATCGACCAATTTTTGCATGGGAGTTTGAGGCCATATATTAACACCACGTACCAAATTTCAACTAAATCAGATGAATTTTGGTCTTCCAAGGGGTTCCGGAGGTCAAATCTGGTGATCGGTTTATATGGGGGCTATATAACTATGAACCGATGTGGATCAATTTTTGCATGGTTGTTAGAGACCATATGCTAACATCACGTACCAAATTTCAGCCGGATCGGATGAAATTTGCTTCTCTTACAGGCCTCGCAAGCCAAATCGGAGGATCGGTTTATATGGGGGCTATATATAATTATGGACCGATGTGGACCAATTTTTGCATGGTTGTTAGATACCATATACTAACACCATGTACCAAATTTCAGCCGGATCGGATGAAATTTGCTTCTCTTAGAGGCCTCGCAAGCCAAATCGGGGGATCGGTTTATATGGGGGCTATATATAATTATGGACCGATGTGGACCAATTTTTGCATGGTTGTTAGAGACCATATACTGACACCATGTACCAAATTTCAGCCGGATCGGATGAAATTTGCTTCTCTTAGGGGCCTCGCAAACCAAATCGGGGGATCGGTTTATATGGGGGCTATATATAATTATGGACCGATGTGGACCAATTTTTGCGTGGTTGTTAGAGACCATATACTAACACCATGTACCAAAATTCAGCCGGATCGGATGAAATTTGCTTCTCTTAGAGGCCTCGCAAGCAAAATTTTGGGGTCCGTTTATATGGGGGCTATACTTAAAAGTGGACCGATATGGCCCATTTGCAATACTATCCGACCTACATCAATAACAACTACTTGTGCCAAGTTTCAAGTCGATAGCTTGTTTCGTTCGGAAGTTAGCGTGATTTCAACAGACGGACGGACGGACGGACGGACGGACGGACGGACATGCTCAGATCGACTCAGAATTTCACCACGACCCAGAATATATATACTTTATGGGGTCTTAGAGCAATATTTCGATGTGTTACAAACGGAATGACAAAGTTAATATACCCCCCATCCTATGGTGGTGGGTATAATAAAATATTGACATAATTTTTGATGTAATAAAATATTCGTCAAAATTTTCGAGATAAATAAAACATTGACATAATTTTCTATATAAATAAGACATTTGACAAAATTTTCTAAAGAAAAACATTTTGGATAGAAATAAGTTGACAAAATTTTCTATAGAAAAAGTTTTGATGAAATTTTCTATAGAAACAAATTTTGATAACATTTTCGATAGAAATAAAATTTTGACAAAATTTAATGTAGAAAAAAATTGGACAAAAATTGTTGTATATAGATAAAATGTTTGACACAATTTTCTAAACACAACAAAAATTTACAAAATTTTCTATATAAAGCAATTTTGACAAATTGTTCTATAGAAAAAAAATTTGATAAAATTTTAGATAGAAATAAATTTTGGACAACATTTTCGATATAAATAAAATATTGACATAATTTTCGATGTAATAAAATATTCGACAAAATTTTCAAGATAAATAAAATATTAACATAATTTTCTATATAAATAAGCCATTCGACAGAATTTGCTAAAGAAAAACATTTTGAAAAAATTTTGGATAGAAAAAAGTTGAAAAAATTTTCTATAGAAAAAAGTTTTGATGAAATTTTCTATAGAAAAAAAATTTGATAAAATTTTCGATAGAAATAAAATTATGACAAAATTTAATGTAGAAAAAAATTGGACAAAATTTTTAAAAAATAAAGTTTAAAAAAAATTGTTTTGTTGTATAGAAAATACCACAAAAATTTTGATAAAATTTTCAATAGAAAAACAAAAAAAATTTTTTTTTTTTGACAAAATTTTCTATAGTAAAATATTTTAACAAAATTTTCTATGAAAAAAAACTTTCTATAGAAAAAAACTATAATTTTTGTATAGAAAAAATATTTGCCACAAACATTTGCAAAATTTTCTATAGAAAACAATTTTGACAAATTGTTCTATAGAAAAAAAATTTACCAATTTTTCTATAGAAAAAAAATTTGATAAAATTTTAGATAGAAATAAAATTTTGACAAAATTTTCGATATAAATAAAATATTGACATAATTTTCGATGTAATAAAATATTCGTCAAAATTTTCGAGATAAGTAAAATATTGACATACATTTCTATATAAATAAGACATTCGACAAAATTTTCTAAAGAAAAACATTTTGAAAAAATTTTGGATAGAAAAATAGAAAAAAGTTTTGATGAAATTTTCTATAGAAAAAAATTTTATTACATTTTCCATAGAAATAAAATGTTGACAAAATTTAATGTAGAAAAAAATTGGACAAAAATTTTTAAAAAATAAAGTTTAAAAAAAATTGTTTTGTTGTATAGAAAATACCACAAAAATTTTGATAAAATTTTCAATAGAAAAACAAAAAAAATTTTTTGCCAAAATTTCCTATAGTAAAATATTTTAACAAAATTTTCTATGAAAAAAAAACTTTCTATAGAAAAAACTTTAATTTTTGTATAGAAAAAATATTTGACACAATTTTCTATACACAACAAACATTTGCAAAATTTTCTATAGAAAACAATTTTGACAAATTGTTCTATAGAAAACAAATTTACCAATTTTTCTATAGAAAAAAATTTTGATAAAATTTTAGATAGAAATAAAATTTTGACAAAATTTTCGATATAAATAAAATATTGACATAATTTTGGATGTAATAAAATATTCGTCAAAATTTTCGAGATAAATAAAATATTGACATAAATTTCTATATAAATAAGACATTCGACAAAATTTTCTAAAGAAAAACATTTTGAAAAAATTTTGGATGGAAAAATGTTGACAACATTTTCTATAGAAAAAAGTTTTGATGAAATTTTCTATAGAAAAAAATTTTATAAAATTTTAGATAGAAATAAGGTTTTGGCAAAATTTATGTAGAAAAAAATTGGACAAAAATAAAGTTTTCCAAAAAAAAAATTTTTTGTTGTATAGAAAATACAACAAAAATGTTGATAAAGTTTTCAATAAAGAAAAAAAAAAACAAAATTTTGACAAAATTTTCTATAGTAAAATATTTTGACAAAATTTTCTATAGTAAAATATTTTGACAAAATTTTCTATAGTAAAATATTTTGACAAAATTTTCTATAGTAAAATATTTTAACAAAATTTTCTATAGAAAAAAACTTTAGTTTTTGTTCGAAAAAATGTTTGACCAAATTTTCTATACAAAACCAAAATTGACAAATTTTTCTATAGAAAAAAAATTTGACGAATTTTTCTATACAAAAAAATTGGACCAATTTTTATATAGAAAAAAAAATTGATAAAATTTTAGATGGAAATAAAATTTTGACAAAATTTTCGATATAAATTAAATTTTGACATAATTTTCGGTATAATAAAATATTCGACAAAATTTTCAATAGAAATAAAATTTTGAAAAATGTTTCTTTTTGACAAAATATTCTATAGAGATAAAATTGTGACAAACTTTTCCATATACGAGTAAATAAAATATTGACATAATTTTCGATATTAATAACAGATTCGACAAAATTTTTTATAGGCCAAATTTTGACAAAATTTTCTATAGAAAAACATTTTGAAAACTTGTTGGATAGAAAAAAAAGTTGATAACATTTTCTACAGAAAAGCATTTACAAAATTTACTGTGGAAAAAAAGTTGACAAAATTTTTTCTAGAAAACAATTTTGACAAGATCTTCTATAGAAAAAAATTTTGATAAAATTTTGTATAGAAAGAAATTGGTAAACATTTTTTTTTTTTTGAAAAATCTCCCGATCTCCAACCATTGGACTTTTGCACTTGGAGCTGTAAAATTCAGGAAGGGTAAGGGTGACACTAAAAAGTGTTGAAAATCTCGCTGGGAATGGACTAAAATACTGTCAATCCACTTGTGCAGAATATGATGGTTTTGTTTGACGTTTGAAGGGCATAATTCGAGCCAAATTTAGCCCGTTCGAACTCATCTGGATTAGATATTATATTTAATGTTATTTTCGACATTATTTGGTTTCCAACAATAAAATTAAACAAACTATAGATTTTTACTTTTTTGTGAATTCGAAAAATCGACTTTTTGCTTCTCATTACAATCCCTACTCAACACCAACAGTTTAGAATATTTCTTGTGAATGGAAGGGACCATATTGCAGTAGCGCTTTCAACTGTGTCCATCCCATTGTAGCATTCTCCATGTCTATGACCATGGTCGGATTGTATCAAGGTAATCGATGTTTTCTGTTTCTCTGCTTTTAACATTTATTTTGCTTCGTTTTTGTCCAAGTACTTTTGCAAAATCATACTGGCATTGTTTGTCCTCTTGGGAGAACTCATGTTTGAGTGAAGTGCACCATAGACTGGTTTAGATCCGTAAGTGTTATTGGTTATTTATACTCCTACCTGTCGCTTTGGTCGATGGCAGAATGTGCCAACATTATGAAATGGTCAATTGTCGGAACTCTTATGCTAGGGGGAATTTCAATTTCACAATAATTAAATTGTTAAGAATGTCATGGGGCCAGATGCAGAAGGCATACATATACAAAATGCCAATTAGTTTTATAAAATAGCAAATCAGGTTTTATGTTTACGTGCGAAGCTATGTGCTTAAAGAACATGAATAAATTTGCAATAAAAACAATTATGAATAGATAAAAATAAATTAAAATATATCTCACATTATAAACGATATAATTGGAGAACTACTAAAATACAAACATGCATACAAACTTTTTTTGTGTTTTCAGATTCAATCACAAAATTATTTGATCCAGTTAATTTTCTAATTGAAATGTCTTCAATCACGAAAATGATAGTATCAATTAAAGTTTTAATTGAGCATCAAACAATATTTGATTCACAAATTAATTGATTTCATTAGCAAATTTCAATTAATTTTTTAATTGATTGAATTAATTTTTATACCCTTCACCACTACTGTGGTACAGGGTATAATAAGTTTGTGCATTTGTATGTAACGCCAAGAAGGAGTAATCATAGACCAACCTTTTAGTATAGGGATCGGCTTAGAATTAAACTCTTAGTCGATTTAGCGGTGTCCGTCCGTCTGTCTGTCTGTTGATGTATTTTTGTGTGCAAAGTACAACTCGCAGTTTCAGTCCGATTGACCTAAAATTTGGTACAGGGTCCTATTTCGGCTCAAAGACGATCCCTATTGATTTTGAAAAAAATCGGTTCAGATTTAAATATAGCTGCCATATACATTTTTCACCGATCTGGTCATAATTAGCGTGTATATCAACCGATCTTTCTCAAATTCCGTAAATTCGAATATTTTATGAGTCTCGAAAAACTTGCAAAATATCAGCTAAATCGGTCAGAATTAGATATAGCTCCCATATATAGCTTTCGGCCGATTTATACTCATATGACCACAGAGGCCAATTTTTTGCACAGGGAGTAGAATTAGAATTGTAGCTATGCGTGCCAAATTTGGTTGAAATCGGTTCAGATTTAGATATATCTCCCATATATAGCTTTCGCCCGATTTTCAACTATATGACCACAGACGCCAATTTTTAACTCCGATTTAGTTGAAATTTTGCACAGGGAGTAAAATTAGCATTGTAAGTACGCGTGCCAAATTTGGTTGACATCGGTTCAGATTTGGATATATCTCCCATATATAGCTTTCGCCCGATTTACACTCATATGACCACAGAGGCCAATTTTTTGCTCCGATTTAGTTGAAATTTTGCACAGGAGGTAGAATTAGCATTGTAACTATGCGTGCCAAATTTGGTTGAAATCGGTTCAGATTTGGATATATCTCCCATATATAGCTTTCGCCCGATTTACACTCATATGACCACAGAGGCCAATTTTTAACTCCGATTTAGTTCAAATTTTGCACAGGGAGTAGGTGTAGAATTAGCATTGTAGCTATGCGTGTCAAATTTGGTTGAAATCGGTTCAGATTTAGATATAGCTCCCATATATAGCTTTCGCCCGATTTACACTCAAATGACCACAGAGGCCAATTTTTTGCTCCGATTTAGTTGAAATTTTGCACAGGGAGTAGAATTAGCATTGTAAGTACGCGTGCCAAATGTGGTTGAAATCGGTGCAGATTTAGATATAGCTCCCATATATATGTTTTCTGATTTCGATAAAAATGGTCAAAATACCAACATTTTCCTTGTAAAATCGCCACTGCTTAGTCGAAAAGTTGTTAAAATTACTCTAATTTTCCTTAACTTCTAATACATATATATCGAGCGATAAATCATAAATAAACTTTTGCGAAGTTTCCTTAACATTACTTCAGATTTAAATGTTTCCCATATTTATACCCTGCTCCACACTGTGTAACAGGGTATTATAAATTAGTGCATATGTTTGCAACACCCAGAAGGAGACGAGATAGACACATGGTGTCTTTGGCAAAAATGCTCAGGGTGGGCTCCTGATTTGATATATTCATGTCCGTCTATCCGTGAACACATTTTTGTAATCAAAGTTTAGGTCGCAGTTTTAGTCCAATCGAATTCAAATTTGTAACAAGTATGTGTTTTGGCTCAGAATAGATCCCTATTGATTTTGGAACAAATCGGTTCAGATTTAGATATAGCTCCCATATATATATTTCGCCCGATATGGACTTATATGACCCCAGAAGCCAGAGTTTTACCCTACTTTACTTAAAATTTTGCACAAGAAGAGCAATTAGTACTATAGTCAAATTTTATTGAAATCGGTTCAGATTTAGATATAGCTCCCATATATATCTTTCGCCCGATATGGACTAATACAGTCCCAGAAGCCAGAGTTTTAACCCAATTTGGTTGAAATTTTGCACAGGGAGTAGAATTAGCATTGTAGCTATGCGTGCCAAATTTGGTTGAAATCGGTTCAGATTTAGATATAGCTCCCATATATAGCTTTCGACCGATTTACACTCATATGACCACAGAGGCTAATTTTTTGCTCCGATTTAGTTGAAATTTTGCACAGGGAGTAAAATTAGCATTGTAGCTATGCGTGCAAAATTTGGTTGAAATCGGTTCAGATTTAGATATAGCTCCAATATATAGCTTTCGGCCGATTTACACTCATATGACCACAGAGACCAATTTTTTGGTCCGATTTAGTTGAAATTTTGCACAGGGAGTAGAGTTAGCATTGTAGCTATGCGTGCCAAATTTGATTGAAATCGGTTCAGATTTAGATATATCTCCCATATATATCTTTCGCCCGATTTACACTCATATGACCACAGAGGCCAACTTTTAACTCCGATTTAGTTGAAATTTTGCACAGGGAGTATAATTAGCATTGTTGCTATGCGTGCCAAATTTGGTTGAAATCGGTTCAGATTTGGATATATCTCCCATATATAGCTTTCGCCCGATTTACACTCATTTGCCCACAGAGGCCAATTTTTTGCTCCGATTTAGTTGAAATTTTGCTCAGAGAGTAGAATTAGCATTGTAGCTACACGGATGAAAAAGACTGTTTTTCATATGTTTGGCTATAAACATTATATGTTTGGAACACAAACTTTTAAACACAATATTTTTGAGTGCAAGCATATAATGTTCATAAACTAGCATAACATGTTTGGGACATATATGTTAATATGTTAGAACATATTATGTTTCGTACATAAAATGTTTGTAAATATAATATGCTTGGATGCAAACATATATTAATTTAGAAATAGCCTATAAACATATATGTGTTTAGTAGCTTGGAGCGCTATTTAACAGGGAGCGATATTGAATTAAGTTGGTGGTTGTTGCTTGTTATTACAAAATTAACATTTTATTTTTCCTTGGGCAATTGATCAGCTACTTCTTTGATCCTTACAAACTGTGTGGTCCGATGTTCGAATCCCCGTCCGGCAAAAGGTAAAATTAAAATAAATAAAAAAATCATACAATTGAATAATTTCTTCTACAATGTTTTTATTACAGAAAAAGGTGCTAAGAACTAAAAAATCTCGTGGAAGTGAGAAAGATGTGGAGGAATATACAATTGGGCAAAAACAAAATTTTGAGCATTCAGGTCGAAAACATATGTTGTTAGCACCTATATTACCTGTTTATTTTCATAATTCATTATGATTGTAAATATATAAATAAATAAATAAAATTTTGAGCACAATATTGTTTGGGAGAAGTTTTTAAGCATATAATATTTTTGGGTGCAAAATGCTTCCAAACATATTATATGTTCACATAATAACATATTGTTTTTTGGAAGACAACATTATTGAATTTGGATGCAAAAATACAAAATGTTTGGAAATTGACTACCCAAACATATATTGTTTAGACCAATATGCTTTCAAACATATTATATATTGGAAGAGATCAAACATATAAATGTTTGGGCAATAGCCAAAAATGTATATGCTTGAAGCAAAATATGTTTGGGAGTATATATTACAGAAGCGATTTTTTGTGAGCGTGTATGCGTGTAAAATTTGGTTGAAATCAGATTTAGATATAGCTCCCATATATAGCTTTCGCCCGATTTACACTCATATGACCACAGAGGCCAATTTTTTGCTCCGATTAAGTTGAAATTTTACACAGGGAGTAGAATTAGCGTTGTAGCTATGCGTGCGAAATTTGGTTGAAATCAGTTCAGATTTAGATATAGCTCCAATATATATGTTATTCTAATTTCGACAAAAATGGTCAAAATACCAACATTTTCCTTGTAAAATCGCCACTGCTTAGTCCAAAAGTTGTAAAAATGACTCTAATTTTCCTAAACTTCTAATACATATATATCGGGCGATAAATCATAAATAAACTTTTGCGAAGTTTCCTTAAAATTGCTTCAGATTTAAATGTTTCACATATTTTTTTACTAATATTGTGTTCCACCATAGTGCATTAGCCGACTTAAATTTTGAGTCTTTGAGATTTTGTAGAAGTCTATCAAATTCTGTCCAGATCGAGTGATATTTAAATGTATGTACTTGGGACAAACCTTTATATATAGCCCCCAACACATTTGACGGATGTGATATGGTATCGAAAATGTAGATCTACAAAGTGGTGCAGGGTATTATATAGTCGGCCCCTCCCGACTTTAGACTTTCCTTACTTGTTATTTTATATAATTGATTCTCAAATCGAAAATGAAAATTTTTATATTAAAAGCTTTTCAGATATTACGCATTTTTTATAAGGGTTGTGTTTTTTGTTTTTCGAGTGGGATCCGGGAAATGTGCAAACAAATTCACTTTGCCGGAAATAGAAAAACAGCAACAAAAAATTTGGCACTTGTTCTAAAGGCACTTCAAAAAATTTCCTCCCAAAGATATTCTATATTTTACATACAAAAAAATTTTTTATACCCTCCACCATAGGATGGGGGTATATTAACTTTGTCATTCCGTTTGTAACACATCGAAATATTGCTCTGAGACCTCATAAAGTATATATATTCTGGGTCGTGGTGAAATTCTGAGTCGATCTGAGCATGTCCGTCCGTTCGTCCGTCTGTTGAAATCACGCTAACTTCCGAACGAACCAAGCTATCGACTTGAAACTTTGCACAAGTTGTTGTTATTGATGTAGGTCAGATAGGTATTGCAAATGGGTCATATCGGCCCACTTTTACGTATAGCCCCCATATAAACGGACCCCCAAATTTGGTTTGCAGACTCTCTAAGAGAAGCAAGTTTCATCCGATCCGGCTGAAATTTGGTGCAAGGTTTTAGTATATGGTCTCTAACAACCATGCAAAGTTTGTCCACAGCGGTCCATAATTATATATAGCCCCCATATAAACCGATCCCCAGATTTGGCTTGCGGAGCCTCTACGAGAAGCAAATTTCATCCGATTCGGCTGAAATTTGGTATATGGTGTTGGTATATGGTCTCTAACAATTATGCCAAAAATTGGTCATCCGATCCGGCTGAAATTTGGTACATGGTGTTAGAATATGGTCTCTAACAACCATGTAAAAATTGGTCCATATCGGTCCATAATTATATATAGCCCCCATATAAACCGATCACCATATTTGACCTCCGGAGCCTCTTGGAAGACCAAAATTCATCTGATTCAGTTGAAATTTGGTACGTGGTGTTAATATATGGCCTCAACCTATACATACCTTTTTTGTCTAATATATATGTTAACACGTATGGACTAACTAACAATTTAGAAAATGATGTTAAGAAGTTTTAAGATATTTTGCCATCGGCAAATGTTACCGCAACCCAATTAATTCGATAGTGGATGACAGTCTTTCGTAGAAGTTTCTACGCAATCCATGGTGGAGGGTACATAAGATTCGGCCTGGCCGAACTTACGGCCGTATATACATGTTTATAACTCACTTTTTTCATATTTGTATACCCACCACCATAGAATGGTGATGGGGGTATAATAAGTTTGTCAATCCGTGTGTAACATATCGAAATATCGACTTCCGACTATATAGAGTATATATATTCTTGATCAGGGAGAAATTCTAAGACGATATAAGCATGTCCGTCTGTCTGTTGTAATCACGCTACAGCCTTCAATAATTGCGCTATCGTCCTGAAATTTGGCACAGATTCGTTTTTTGGTTGCATGCAGGTCAAATTTTGATATAGTTCCCATATAAACCGATTTCTCGATTTGGGGTCTTGGGCTTATAAAAAACGTAGTTTTAGTCCAATTAGCCTGAAATTGAAAATCTAGAGGTACTTGAGGACCATAAAGGGGTGTGCCGAAAATGGTGCCCATCGGACCATGTTTTGGTATAGCCCCCATATAGACCCATCCTCCGATTTTGCTTCTTGGGCGTCTAGAAACTGTATTTACTATCCGATTTGCCTGAAATTGGAAATTTAGAAGTATTTGTGGACCCTAAAGAGGTGTGTCGAAAATGGCTCGTATCGGTCCATGGTTTCGTATAGCCCCCATATAGACCGATCTCCCGATTTTCTTCTTGGGCGTCTAGAAACTGTATTTTCTATCCGATTTGCCTGAAATTGGAAATTTAGAGGTATTTTAGGACCATAAAGAGGTGTATCGAAAATAGTCTGTATCGGTCCATGTTTGGGTATAGTTGCCATATAGAGCGATCTCCCGATTTTGCTTCTTGGGCTTCTAGAAACTGTATTTACTATCCGATTTGCCTGAAATTGGAAATTTAGAAGTATTTGGGGACCTTAAAGAGGTGTGTCGAAAATGGTTCGTATCGGTCCATGGTTTGGTATAGACCCAATACAGACCGGTCTCCCTATTTTGCTTCTTGGGCGTTTAGAAACTGTATTTTCTATCCGATTTGCCTGAAATTGGAAATTTAGACGTGTTTTAGGACCATAAAGAGGTGTGTCGAAAATGGTCCGTATCGGTCCATGTTTTGGTATAGTCGCCATATAGACCGATCTCCCGATTTTTATTCTTTAGCTTCTGTAAACTGTATTTTTTACCCGATTTGCTTGAAATTGGAAATCTGGAGGTATTTTGGGACCCCAAATATGTGTGCCGAAATTGAGGTATATCGGTCCATTTTTTGGTATATCCCCCATATAGACCGATCTCCCGATTTTATTTCTTGGGCTTCTAGAGACTATATTTTCTAACCGATTTGCTTGAATTTGCAAATCTAGAGGTATTTTAAAATCACAAATAGGTGTGTCGCAAATGGTACCTATTGGTCCATATGTATCGGTCCATGTTTTGGTATAGCCCCTATATAGACTGATCTCTCGATTTTACTTCTTGGGCTTCTAGAATTCGTAGTTTTCACCAATTCGTCTGAAAGTGGAATTCTAGAGGTATTTGAGGAACATTAAGAGGTGGTGAGTATTGGCCCCATATAGGCCTAACTCCCGAATTTATTTCTAGGAAGTCAAATCAAGGCGTTATTTCATCATATGCATGATATGTGTATGATTTCTCTAAAACTCAAACAAAATTGGTTCTCACAAATCCAGAATCTGAGCTGGTCTTTTTAGGTAGAATCTTTAATTTTTTCTTCGGGAAGCGTACTGGTTGAACTGATTTGCTTGGGAGAAGATTTGTCATCAAACCCCCTAAAATGCTATATATTATCAAGTAATCCGCTACGACGATGAGTTTTCAAATGAATTTTCAAATTATACTTGATTCATGGTGGTGGGCATTTAAAATTCGGCCCGGCCGAACTTACTGCTGTATATACTTGTTAATAAATAATTTTATTTGTTTATTTATTTTTTTTTTATTCAAAGAGGTTAAACAGAAAGTAAGAATTAATAAAATGATACTACTTATTTAAATTTTGATAAAAAAAAAATGCTAAATCCATTTAAAGGAAAAAAATTAAAATTTGAAAAAAAAAAAATTAATCCATTTTTGGGAAGTTAGACAAAAGAAACCATGGACACAGACAGATTGGCTGATATGTAGTGTAATAAAGTAAATCACTTTAGTTTTTTTTTATATTACAGTTCAAAAGAAAACAATTTCGGAAATAATATAAAATTTTGGAATCACTTTAGTTTTGCACCAAATGGCTGCCTTAGACACGAATTATGGCTTTCAAACGCCCGAAAAAGCCATCATACGCTGCACGAGAATGGATCTGCTATATTTTGGCATATAAACGGCAAAGTGCCGTCTTGAGATGATCAGGGGGTGATTCTGAGTCGATCGGTATATATTTTATGGGGTCTTAAAACAATATTTCTGTTAGGCAAATTTTTTGGCAGATCAAAGTTATTATACCCTGACCAATATGTGGTTTAGGGTTTAAAAATCCATAATGACCTTATCACCCATCGGAGGTGATAAGGTCATTAAGATTAAGAACTAGGACACAGTGAACTTATAGAACACAAAGCCAATAGGGGAAATGCGGGTCCAGTTGAATGAATGTGCACGAGAGAACGTAAATCGATGTGGACCAATACAACTGTCGGAAGATCGAAGAATATCCTAAGGGGTGATTATGATAAAAAAAAGATTGCAGAACTACTTAAGGAGAGTAGGGCGACAGTCGAAAGGACCATGGGAATAGTGACCGGGCTTCTAGAATTGAGAGCACATATGTGCCGACTAGGAACAGCAGAAATGGTGCACTTAGGTCGTGTTTTGAGGATGATGAGCCTCTCTCTGCCTTTACTAGGCAAGTAGTTAACCATATCGGTAAAGAGGTGGGGTGACCCGGCTGGGCAGCAGGGACATGTAAGGAATTAGTGAATTCGTTAAATACACAGAGTTCCTGGATTAAAAGATGGGTACGAAGAAGAAGAAGTTAGAACGCACAAGAAGCCAAACACTGTGTTAAGTTTATGACATCCGACATAAGACAGGGCAACCTGAATCCTCTTTTCAATCTAATATAACCTATATTATAGAAATTCGTTTAAAAAATATATGCCAAACACTTATGCCAATATCCAAAAAAAAAATTATAAATAGTTTATCGAAGGTATTTATATGAGATAAGTAGAACTAGGTTTTAATTTTATTTATATAATTGCTACATGCTACATTTTCTCCATGTAGTTCCATTATTTGGACCAGATAATTTTTCAACATTTTATCATTTCCATTTGTGAAAGGATTATTTCTACGTTGGATCAATATTTGTGTACTATTGTGTGTGTTTCACTTGGTAAATTGTAACTTAAATATTTACTCTGGCATTCAGTCTGATGAAAATAAATTTTCCATTGATTGCCCCATTCCCTCCATACTACGTTACTTGAAAACCACACCTCAAAATCCATTCATGTATGCAAATATTCCACATTGATAGTAATCAATAGCAAGGAGCCCCATCAGAGGGTAAAGCTATCCATGCAATGTTGTTATTGCATAAAAGTGCTTCAATAACATGGAACTATGAACCCTAGATTCTCACCAATACAGATTCCTCCGGGACAATGTGGACTTGAAACATTGCAAATGAACTATTATATGCACGATGTATCCATGGTCGACTTTTATGCAAGTGACTGGACATGAGTGGATACAATGTAAAATGGAATAACCTTAAAATTGCCCTAGAACTATATTCGTGAAAGAAATAATCTTTCTTAAATCTAAAGATTTTGATCTTTCCGATTTATCGATGCCCTTCTATGGATTCGGATTAACATATAGGAATATAAAGGGTGATACGGTCAAAATTTGGTCAATATAACCTTGACGTATTTCTTTCAATTTTGCATTTAAAACACCTGAACACCCCTCATTTTGAAGGAGTGTGTGTGTAGAATGTTGCTCCTATTTTGATTTTGGAATTCACTCTTCAGTTGTCAAAATGCCGTCCAAGCAAGAAGAGCAGCATATCAAAATTTTGCTCGCGCATCGCGAAAATCCGACCTACTCGCACGCAAAGCTGGCAAAATCGCTAAAAGTTGCCAAATCAACCGTTACAAATTTAATTAAAGTGTTTGGGGAACGTTTGTCGACAGCCAGGAAGTCTGGATCGGGGGGAAATCAAAATTTTGCTCGCGCATCGCGAAAATCCGAGCTACTCTCACGCAAAGCTGGCAAAATCGCTAAAAGTTGCCAAATCAACCGTTACAAATGTAATTAAAGTGTTTGGGGAACTTTTGTCGACAGCCAGGAAGTCTGGATCGGGGGATAATCGAAATCCGGAAGCCGCTGAGACGACAAAGAGAGTTGCCGGTAGTTTCAAGCGAAACCCTAACCTCTCTCTCCGAGATGCCGCAAATAAGCTGGGTGTATCGTCCACAACCGTGCATCGAGCCAAAAAACGAGCTGAACTATCGACTTACAAGAAGGTAGTGACTCCAAATCGCGATGATAAACAAAATACGACGGCCAAAGCGCGATCCCGGAGGCTGTACACGACGATGCTGACGAAGTTTGACTGCGTGGTAATGGACGACGAAACCTACGTCAAAACCGACTACAAGCAGCTTCCGGGACAGGAGTTTTATACGGCAAAAGGAAGGGGAAAGGTAGCAGATATTTTCAAGCACATAAAACTGTCAAAGTTCGCAAGGAAATATCTGGTTTGGCAAGCCATCTGTACCTGTGGCTTGAAAAGCAGCATTTTCATAGCTTCCGGGACTGTCAACCAAGAAATTTACGTGAAAGAGTGTTTGAATAAACGTCTGCTGCCTTTCCTGAAGAAACACGGTTGTTGCGTACTGTTTTGGCCGGATTTGGCATCTTGCCATTACGGTAAAAAGGCCATGGAGTGGTACGCCGCCAACAACGTGCAAGTGGTTCCCAAGGACAAGAACCCTCCCAACACGCCAGAGCGCCGCCCAATTGAGAAATACTGGGCTATTGTCAAGCGGAACCTAAAGAAGATCAAAAAAACTGCTAAGGACAAGCAGCAGTTCAAGGCAAACTGGCTTTCTGCGGCGAAGAAGGTGGACAAGGTGGCTGTACAAAATCTAATGGCAAGTGTCAAGCATGAGGCCCGGCAATTCGGATTTGGAAAAGCGAAAGCCTAACTGAATATTTTTCCTGAATTTTATACTAATTGAACTTGAAAAAGAAATTTAATTTGATTTTTTAGATAAACGATTTCACCGATTTACACGCGTTTTCCCTTGACCAAATTTTGACCGTATCACCCTTTAAGTCTTTTATATAATCCCCAACAAATTTGAGAGACTGCAGATGGTATCGAAAATGTTGGTTTATAGAATGGTGCAGTGTACCACCGGCCCGCCCGACTATAGAGTTTCCTTATCGGTTTCATTTGTGATTTTGTAGATTTATATCGCAGGTCTTTATTTCGTGTCGCCCTCTATGGATAAATGCATGTGGTATAAGAAATTGTGAATTTATTTATATCCACCACCATAGAATTGTGATGGGGTTGTAATAAGTTTGTCATTCCGTTTGTTACACATCGAAACATCGATTTACGACTATATAAAGAATATATATTTTTGATCAGGGAGAAATTCTAAGACGATATAACCATGTCCGTCTGTTTGTTGTTATCACGCTACAATCTACAATAATAAAGCAATCGTGCTGAAATTTTGCACAAACTTGTCTTTTGTCTGCAGACAGGTCAAGTTCGAAGATGGACTATATCGGTCAAAGTTTTCATATAGTCCCCATATAAACCGACCTCCCGATTTGGGGCTTGGGCTTCAAGAAACCGTATTTTCTATCCGATTTACATGAAATTGGGTGCGGAGAACGTAGAGGGTAATCATGTGGTGATATCTGATGGGGGAAGGGGACATCCTCCATGCCCGACTTTTTCCAAATTGGGCCAAAGTTCTCCGATTTGGGTGAAATTTCCAAGGAGGGACAAAGACCAGCTATTTTATATTTCGATATTTGGTCGCGGAGGTCGACCACTCAGTAAAAAAAACAAAAATTCTCTGATTTACTGGAGATTCACCGAGAACACGCTTTGAAGTTATGAATTTATTATATGATTTTTTAATATTTGCACGGGGAGGGGGACCTCCCCCTTGCCCGACATTTTGAAAATTGGAACAAAATTATCCGAATTGCTTGGAAATTTTCAGGGAAGGTTGAAGGGGACGTCTAGGCAAAGAACAGCTACCTTATTTTTCAATATTTGGTCGAGGAGGGCCTCCCTTTTGTCCGACTTTTTATACCCTCCATCATAGGATGGGGGGTATATTAACTTTGTCATTCCGTTTGTAACACATCGAAATATTGCTCTAAGACCCCATAAAGTATATATATTCTGGGTCGTGGTGAAATTCTGAGTCGATCTAAGCATGTCCGTCCGTCCGTCTGTTGAAATCACGCTAACTTCCGAACGAAACAAGCTATCGACTTGGAACTTGGCACAAGTAGGTCGGATGGTATTGAAAATGGGCCATATCGGTCCACTTTTACGTATAGCCCCCATATAAAGGGACCCTCAGATTTGGCTTGTGGAGCCTCTAACAGAAGCATATTTCATCCGATCCGGCTGAAATTTGGTATATGGTGTTGGTATATGGTCTCTAACAACCATGCAAAAATTGGTCCACATCGGTCCATAATTATATATAGCCCCCATATAAACCGATCCCCAGATTTGGCTTCCGGAGCCTCTAAGAGAAGCATATTTCATCCGATCCGGCTGAAATTTGGTTTATGGTGTTGGTATATGGTCTCTAACAATCATGCAAAAATTGGTCCACATCGGTCCATAATTATATATAACCCCCATATAAACCGATCCCCAGATTTGGCTTGCGGAGCCTAAGACAGAAGCAAATTTCATCCGATCGGGCTGAAATTTGGTACATGGTGTTGGTATATGGTCTCTAATAACCATGCAAAAATTGGTCCACATCGGTCCATAATTATATATAGCCCCCATATAAACCGATCCCCAGATTTGGCTTGCGGAGCCTAAGACAGAATCAAATTTCATCCGATCGCGCTGAAATTTGGTACATGGTGTTGGTATATGGTCTCTAATAACCATGCAAAAATTGGTCCACATCGGTCCATAATTATATATAGCCCCCATATAAACCGATCCCCAGATTTGGCTTGCGGAGCCTAAAAGAGAAGCAAATTTCATCCGATCCAGCTGAAATTTGGTACATTGTGTTGGTATATGGTCTCTAATAACCATGCAAAAATTGGTCCACATCGGTCCATAATTATATATAACCCCCATATAAACCGATCCCCAGATTTGGCTTGCGAAGTCTCCAAGAGAAGCAAATTTCATCTAAGCCGGTTGTAATTTGGAACATTGTGTTAGTATATGATCTTTAACAACCGTGCCAGAATTGGTCCATATCGGTCCATAATTATATATAGCCCCCATATAAAACGTTCTCCAGATTTGACCTCCGGAGCCTCTTGGAGGAGCAAAATTCATCCGATCCGGTTCAAATTAGGAACGTGGTGTTAGTATATGGTCGCTAACAACCATACCAAAATTGGTCCAATCACACAAAAATTGGTCCATATCGGTTCATAATCATGGTTGCCACTAGAGCCAAAAATAATCTACCAAAATTTTATTTCTATAGAAAATTTTGTCAAAATTTCATTTCTATAGAAAATTTTGTCAAAGTTTTATTTCTATAGAAAATTTTGTCAAAATTTTCTTTCTATAAAATATTTTGTCAACATTTTTATTTCTATAGAAAATTTTGTGAAAATTTTATTTCTATAGAAAATTTTGTTAAAATTTTATTTCTGTTGAAAATTTTGCCGAAATTTTATGTCTACTTTGTCAAACTGAATTATATACGTATTGGATCGATCTTTTTTGATTTAATATATACTACGTATGGACTTACATACAATTTAGAAGATGGTGTTGGGTTTTAAGATACCTTGCCATCGGCAAGCGTTACCGCAACTTAAGTAATTCGATTGTGGATGGCAGTGTTTAGAAGAAGTTTCTACGCAATCCATGATGGAGGGTACATAAGCTTCGGCCTGGCAGAACTTACGGCCGTATATACTTGTTTTTTTTTTTTTTTAAGTACAGTAAAAAAACTAAAATTTGGCGACTTACTACTTGAGGACCGTAAATAGGTGAGCCGGTAATGGTGCGTATCGGTTCATGTTTTGGTATAGCCCCCTTATAGACCGATCTCCCGATTTTACTTCTTGGGAGTCTAGAAAATGTATTTTCTTTCCGATTTACCTGGAATTGGAAATTTTTAGGTAATTTACGACTACAAATAGGTGTGTCGAAAATGGGGTGTATCGGTCCATGTTTTGGTATATCCCCCATATAGACCAGTACCCCGATTTAATTTTTTTGGGCTTCTAGATACCGTATCATCAATTTAATTTCCTCAACGTTGAAATCTAGAGGTATTTTGGGACCACAAATAGATGTGATGAGAATGGGA
Organism: Haematobia irritans; assembly: GCF_050003625.1. NCBI lineage: Eukaryota > Metazoa > Arthropoda > Insecta > Diptera > Muscidae > Haematobia > Haematobia irritans. The sequence continues at coordinate 182,712,526 of NC_134397.1, read as the reverse complement.
TAATAGATGTGATGAGAATGGGAATGAGAATAGACTAATCTCCCGATTTTACTTTTTATTAGGACCACTATTAGGTGTTTCGTAATGGGGGGGGGGGGGTATCGGTTCATGTTTTGGGTTAGCCCCATATAGACCAGTCTCCGAATTTTACTTCTTGGGCTTCTAGAAACTATATTTTCTTTCCGATTTGCCTAAAATTGCAAAGCTAGAGGTATTTTGAGACTACAAATTGGTATGCCGAAACGGGTGAGTATTGGTCCATGTTGTGGTACAGCCCCAATATAGACCGGTCTTCCGATTTCAATTCTTGATCTTATAGAAACTGTATTTTCTATCCGATATCCGTGAAATTTGCAATCTAGAAGTATTTTAAGACCGCAAATAGGTGTGCGGAACATGGTGCCTTTCGGTCCATTTTTTGGTATAGCCCCCATATAGATCGCTCTCCCGATTTTACTTCTTGAGTATGTAGAAACTATATCTTCTATCCGATTTGCCTGAAATTTGAAATCTAGAGGATTTTGTAGGACCATAAAAAGGTGTTCCGAATATATTGTGTATCGGTACAGATGTTGATATATCCCCCTTTAAAAAAACCAACCTCTGATTTGGGGTCTAGATTCTATAGTTTTTTTTCAGAACCACAATTAGGTGTGCTGAATTTTGTGTATCGGTGGATATTTTAGAGTGATTTCCCGATGTAACTCCTTGCGCTGGTGATTCATGGTGATGGATAAAGGGTGATACGGTCAAAATTTGGTCAAGGGAAAATGCGTGTAAATCGGTGAAATCGTTTATTTAAAAAATCAAATTAAATTTCTTTTTCAAGTTCAATTAGTATAAAATTCAGGAAAAATATTCAATTAGGTTTTCGCTTTTCCAAATCCGAATTGCCGGGCCTCACGCTTGACACCTGCCATCAGATTTTGTACAGCCACCTTGTCCACCTTCTTCGCCGCAGAAAGCCAGTTTGCCTTGAACTGCTGCTCGTCCTTAGCAGTTTTTTTGGTCTTCTTTAGGTTCCGCTTGACAATAGCCCAGTATTTCTCAATTGGGCGGAGCTCTGGCGTGTTGGGAGGGTTCTTGTCCTTGGGAACCACCTGCACGTTGTTGACGGCGTACCACTCCATGGCCTTTTTACCGTAACGGCAAGATGCCAAATCCGGCCAAAACAGTACGGAACAACCGTGCTTCTTCAGGAAAGGCAGCAAATGTTTATTCAAACACTCTTTCACGTAAATTTCTTGGTTGATAGTCCTGGAAGCTATGAAAATGCTGCTTTTCAAGCCACAGGTACAGATGGCTTGCCTAACCAGACATTTTTTTGCGAACTTTGATAGTTTTATGTGCTTAAAATATCTGCTACCTTTCCCCTTCCTTTTGCCGTATAAAACTCCTGACCCGGAAGCTGCTTGTAGTCGGCTTTGATGTAGGTTTCGTCGTCCATTACCACGCAGTCAAACTTCGTCAGCATCGTCGTGTACAGCCTCCGGGATCGCGCTTTGGCCATCGTATTTTGTTTATCATCGCGATTTGGAGTCACTACCTTCTTGTAAGTGGATAGTCCGGCTCGTTTTTTGGCTCGATGCCTGGTTGTAGACGATACACCCAGCTTATTTGCGGCATCTCGGAGAGAGAGGTTAGGGTTTCGCTTGAAACTACCGGCAACTCTCTTTGTCGTCTCAGCGGCTTCCGGTTTTCGATTTCCCCCCGATCCAGACTTCCTGGCTGTCGACAAACGTTCCCCAAACACTTTAATTACATTTGTAGCGGTTGATTTTACAACTTTTAGCGATTTTGCCAACTTTGCGTGCGAGTAGCTCGGATTTTCGCGATGCGCGAGCAAAATTTTTATACGCTGCTCTTCTTGCTTGGACGGCATTTTGACAACTGAAGAGTGAATTCCAAAATCAAAATAGGAGCAAATTCTACACACACACACCTTCAAAATGAGGAGTGTTCAGGTTTTTTAAATGCAAAATTGAAAGAAATACGTCAAGTTTATATTGACCAAATATTGACCGGATTACCCTTTATTAAAAATTCGGCCCGGCCGAACTTGTTTTAAATTGAGAATGCTCATTTAAAGCAAATGGTTTGTTATAATCATTTGCTTTTCAAGCAGAAGATTTTTTTTTTTCAATTACAGCAACACGAAATGAATTGCCATGAATTTCTCTTGTCCAAGTCAGTACATATATTGTGGCTAACATACAAATGGATTTCTGAACTAATGTAATACCATGAATAGTATTTGAGAACATCAAATCATACAAAATAGGATTGTGATTGGACTTTCGTCTCTCAACCATGGGATAATCATGGTTTACTATACATGCTAAAAAAAAAAAAAAAAAAAACAAAAAAAAAAGATTGGCTACATTTTTTCTGTTGTTGCATTTTAAAAAGTTGTCACTTTTATATAGTTTTCATATGGAGCACACGAAGTATGACCTGAGTACGAGATCTGATGAAAAACTAAACGTTACTAAAATTTGTTGCCATCTTCGCAACACTTCTGACACATTTACTTTAATCGATCTATATGATACTATATTGGGTTAAGGTCAGCTACAGTGACAGCCCGATATTTCAGGCTTACTGAGACTATTCAATCCATTGTGTTACCACAATGGTGAACGTCTCTCTTACCACTGGGTCCTGCCCGATTCTATGCTTAGCTCAATGACAAGGGACACATTTCCAGTTGCCCACAATATATTGCATCTGCTGATAGTGTTTTTATTTTATTTTTAGTTTGAAATTTACAATCTTGTGCATAGCGCGCGCAAGAAAAGCAACAGAAACAAGTATATACGGCCGTAAGTTCGGCCAGGCCGAAGCTTATGTATCCTCCACCATGGATTGCGTAAAAACTTCTACTGAATACTGTCATCCACAATCGATTTACTTGGGTTGCGGTAACTTTTGCCGATGACAAGGTATCTTAAAACTTCCTAATACCGTAATATATACCACGTAGTCCATACGTGGTATATATTAAATTTAAAATAGCCGATTAAATACGTATATAATTAAGTTTGACAAAATTTTCTATAGAAATAAAATTTTGACAACATTTTCTATAGAAGTAAAATTTGGACAAAATTTTCTATAGAAATACGATTTTAACAAAATTTTCTATAGACATAATATTTTGACAAAATTTTCTATAGAAATAAAATTTTTACTAAATTTTCAAAAGATTTAAAATTTTGACAACATTCTCTATAAAATTAAAATTTTGACAACATTTTCTACAGAAATAAAATTTTGCCAAAATTTTCTATAGAAATAAAATTCGAAAAAATTTTCTATATGAATAAAATTTCGACAAATTTTGCTAGATTATTTTTGCTCGAGTGCCAAGCATGATTATGAACCGATATGGACCAATTTTTGTGTGATTGGGGATCGGCTATATATAACTATAGACCGATATGGACCAATTTTGGCATGGTTATTAGCGGCCATATATTAACACCATGTTGCAAATTTAAACCGGATCGGATGAATTTTGCTCGTCCAAGTGGCTCCGGAGTTCCAATCTGGGGATCGGTTTATATAGGGGCTATATATAATTATGGACTGATATGGACCAATTTTTGAATGGTTCTTAGAGACTTTATACTAATATCATGTACCAAATTTCAGTCGGATCGGATGAAATTTGCTTCTCTTAGAGGATCCGCAAACCAAATCTGGGAACCGGTTTATATGGGGGCTATATATAATTATGGACCGATATGGACCAATTTTTGCATGGTTGTTAGAGACCATATATTAACACCACGTACAAAATTTCAGCCGGATCGGATGAAATTTGCTTCTCTTAGAGCAATCGCAAGCCAAATTTGGGGGTCCATTTATATGGGGGCTATACGTAAAAGTGGACCGATATGGCCCATTTGCAATACCACCCGACCTACATCAATAACAACAACTTGTGGCAAGTTTCAAGTCGATAGCTTGTTTCGTTCGGAAGTTAGAGTGATTTCAACAGACGGACTGAAGGACGGACATGCTCATATCGACTCAGAATTTCACCACGACCCAGAATATATATACTTTATGGGGTCTTAGAGCAATATTTGGATGTGTTAAAAACGGAATGACAAAGTTAATATACCCCCATCCTATGGTGGAGGGTATAAAAATCTCTCTAATGTTACTACAGCCCTTTCTGGTTGAAGTTTATAAATTTTGGCAAACCACTAACTACTTCCGCTTAGAATTTGTAAACACTGTGAAATACTGCTACCATAGAATTTAGAAATATTGCAAAAACAAAATAAAGTTAGATCATTTACAAACCCGGATATATACACAAATGGTAGTGCACAATTCCAAGAGAAGTTTCCTTGAGTGGACTGTATATAAAGATTAACTCTCGGAAATGTGAAGATTTTTGTAACGAAAAGAGAAGAAAACAAACGGCAAGTTATAAGTTTTAGAATTCAAAGTATGGCTTTATTCAGGATGACGGCAGCTTACCAAGGGCAATGACGAAGCACAAGTGAAGTTTTACAACAGACGAAGTGTCAGTCAGACATTGTGGTTTAGAATTAACAACAATTAAATTCATTTTGAGTAAAAGCTTTAGGGTTATCGCATAAAGGTTGAATTCAAGTATCGATAACAATAATTCATATTAGGTATTGGCAATTCAATTATTTACGTTAAATTCAAAATATTCAATAATGTAGATATTCAAAGTATTCAATAGTTAATAAAAAAACAAAAAAGTTGGGGAACGGAGTTCAACAGGTAGGTTGGACTATTTTCATTACTATTTAAAATACTACGAAATTCAAATTTTGCTTAACATAGAAAACGTATTTCTCTGATATAATTTTTTTCCCAAAAGACACTATGTGTCTATCTCGTCTCGTTCTGGGTGTTGCAAATATATGCGCCACACTGTGGAACAGGGTATAAAAAATGGACAGGTATATACCAAATTTAGAATAGATCTTAATGTACCTGAAATACTTCGGGATTTCCAATTTCATGGAAATCGAAAAAAAAAAAGAAATGGCTTCCTTTAATTCAGGAAGTCAAATCGGTGGGGCGGTTTATATGGGGGCTATAACGAAACATGGGCCGATATAGCCCAACTTCAAACTTGACTTGCCTGCAAACAAAACAGCACGGAAGCTTCATTATTGAATACTGTAGCATGGCTAAAACAGACATATGGGCAGTCGGACATCCTAGGTTCTCTTAGAATTTCTGCCTGATCAAGAATATACATACTCACATACATAAAAAAATTTTACGCCATATTAAAGATTATGCAACCAAAATTTTTAGATGCGCAATTTACATAATATTAAGGACAATTGTTTTTGAAATAATGCTATTTTAATTAACCCATTAACGCCCAAAATGAAACTGCCTGACAAAAATTGATTTTATGGGTTTTTATTAATTCAGTAACGACTAAATAAAAGGATTCGAATCCACGACCCTTTGTATGCAAGGACGGGTATGCCGGCCATTGCACTACGGATAGATCGTTAAGAATGTCTATATTTTAAAGAAGCCACATCTATGGCTCGGAATCAATACCAAAATCCTCAAGGGAAGTTCAAAATCTTTGGATCCAAGGAGACTTTTTTTTGATTGTGGGTTTAACAAATATGTACATCTGTTAGTTTATCCAGACCGAATCTTAAATATTCACCACCATGGACCAAGTATAATAGTCTCCTTTGGTTTCGAAGGTAGGTTAGGTTAGCTTAGGTGGCAGCCCGATGTATCAGGCTCACTTAGACTATTCAGTCCATTGGTGAACTTCTCTGCCCGATTCCATGTTAAGCTCAATGACAAGGGACCTCCTTTTTATAGTCGAGTCCGAACGGCGTTCCTCATTGCAGTGAAACTACTTAGAGAAGCTTTGAAACAATCAGAAATGTCACCAGCGTTACTGAGGTGGGATAATCCACCGCTGAAAACTTTTTGGTGTTCGGTCCAACCAGGAATGGAACCCACGACCTTGTGTACGCAAGGCGGGCATGCTAACCATTGTAACCATGGTGGCTCCCTTGGTTTCGAAGTTAGATTTGAAGTTTCTACTTATGAAGACTAAATCAGATTATGGATTTACAAAAAACAAGTATATACGGCCGTAAGTTCGGCCAGGCCGAATCTTATGTACCCTCCACCTTGGATTGCGTAGAAACTTCTACGAAAGACTGTCATCCACAATCGAATTAATTGGGTTGTGGTATCTTAAAACTTCATAACATCGTTTTCTAAATTGTGAGTTAATCCATACGTGGTATGTATTAGACAAAAAATGTATGTATAGGTAAGTCTACAAATAATTACGAATCGATATGAACTTTTGCACGGTACGCAGAGATATGGACCAATTTTTGTGTGATTGGGGATCTATTTATCTGAGGGCTATAATAACTATAGACCGATATGGACCTAGTTAGGCGTGGTTGTTAACGGCCATATACTAGCACAATGTACCAAATTTCAACTGACTCGGATGAAATTTGCTCCTCCAAGAGGCTCCAAAACTAAATCTCGGGATCGGTTTATATGGGGGCTATATATGATTATGGACTGATATGGACCACTTGTGGCATGGTTGTTAAATATCATATACTAACTTCACATACCAAATTTCAACCGAATCGGTTAAATCTTGCTCTTCCACGAGGTTCCGGAGGTCTAATCTGGGGATCGGTTTATATGGGGGCTATATATAATTATGGACCGATGTGGACCAAGTTTTGCATGGTTGTTAGAAACCATATACTAACACCATATACAAAATTTCAGCCGGATCGGATGTAATTTGCTTCTCTTAGAGGATCGGCAAGCCAAATTTGGGGGTCCGTTTATATGGGCGCTATACGTAAAAGTGGACCGATATGGCCCATTTGCAATACCATTCGACCTACATTAATGACAACTACTTGTGCCAAGTTTCAAGTCGATAGCTTGTTTCGTTCGGAAGTTAGCGTGATTTCAACGGACGGACGGACGGACATGCTCAGATCGACTCAGAATTTCACCACGACCCAGAATATATATACTTTATGGGGTTTTAGAACAATATTTCGAAGTGTTACAAACGGAATGACAAAGTTAATATACCCCCATTCTATGGTGGAGGGTATAAAAACTGTTTGTCCGAATTTTAGAGAAATCTTAGTTTACGAGAACCACCGTGGTGTAATGGTTAGCATTCCCTCCTTGCATACATGGGGTCGTGGGTTCCACCCCACATTCGACCGAGATACAAAAAGTTCTCCAACGGTGGATTGACCCCTTTCATTAATGCTGGTGACATTTCTGAGTGTTTCATAACTTCTCTAAGTGGTTTCACAGCAATGTGGAACACCGTTCGGACTCAGCTATAAAACGGAGGTCCCCTTGTCATTGACCTCTATATTTAGCTCTTAATCATAAGAGTGAAGTTCACCACTGAAGTATCACATTGGACTGAATAGTCTAAGTGAACATGAAATATCGGGTTGCCACTAAACCTAACCTAACCTAACCTAAGTTAGTTATAGTGACAGCTCGATATGTCAATTAACCCTCTAATGACCAATCCCGTCTTTAGTCGGGCTTCATTAATTCAGGAAGCTTTTAGTAAAGCACGCCTTAAGACAACAAAAGTGGATAAAATAAAAAGAAAACTTAGTTAAAACTGTTCATGAGGCTTTGCAGCATATACTGAATTTTACCATATAAATTTTTTCTTGTTTAGTTTTCTTGCTTTTGTATCGTTACCATGGAATATTTAATCAGTTGGCAAAAAAATTGGGGCATTAGAGGGTTAAGGTAGATGAACCGGTTCATAAAATGTAAATAAATCTCAAAATGTTTTCTAACGCAAATACATTACGTGTGGCTTGGATAACATTTTGGACAATTTTAGCCATGTGGTTCCCTATATTCTCTGTGGCTTTTACTGGTGAAGTTTAACACTATTTTCTAACCATAGAATTCTGTTGGCAGACATTATATTAGTGGATGTGATAGTTGTCGTGGCAGTGGCGATGATGACGCGGCGATGGGTATAATCAAAGACAATAAACTTTTAGAAGATAGGAAATTGGCTTGCGTCATACCAAATGTTGCATTTACCATGTTAGTTTCATACATGTTTGTAATTTTTTTTATTTGTTTTTCGTTTTTATTTTTTAAATGAAAAACTTAATTTTGTTAATGAAACAATGTTAAACAAAACAACAACAACAAAAAAATTACATTTTCCCGTTTAAGGAAATTTATTTCGTGCACTCAATTTCTTTTTATTTGCATTTTAATGCTATGTCAATACTTGACGTATACGCGTTTGGTTCGAGTATGAAACGAACACGGTAAATGGTTTGATCTCCTCAGCAGCCAATTTCCTATCTTCCTAGAGTTTATTGTCTTTGGGGATAATGACGTTTTTATACCCACCACCATAGAATGGTGACGGGGGTATAATAAGTTTGTCATTCCGTTTGTAACACATCGAAATATCGATTTCCGACTATATAAAATATATATATTCTTGATCAGGGAGAAATTCTAAGACGATATAACGATGTCCGTCTTTCCGTCTGTCTGTCTGTCTGTCTGTCTGTCTGTTGTAATCACGCTACAGTCTTCAATAATGAAGCAATCGTGCTGAAATTTTGCACAAACTCGTCTTTTGTCTGCAGGCAGGTCAAGTTCGAAGATGGGCTATATCGGTCCAGGTTTTGATATAGTCCCCATATAAACCGACCTCCTGATTTGGGGTCTTGGGCTTATAGAAATCGTAGTTTTTATTCAATTTACCTGAAATTGGAAATCTAGAGGTATTGTAGGACCACAAATACGTGTGCCAAAAATTGTGAGTATCGGTCCATGTTTTGGTATGGTCCCCATATAAACCGACCTCCCGATTTGGGGTTTGGGCTTATAGAATCCGTAGTTTTTATCCAATTTGTCTGAAATTGGAAATCTAGAGGTATTTTAGGACCATAAAGAGGTGTGCCGAAAATGGTGAGTATCGGTCCATATTTTGGTATAGCCCCCATATAGACCGATTTCCCGATTTTACTTCTTGGGCTTCTAGAATCCGAAGTTTTTATCTTATTTGCCTGAAATTGGAAATCTAGAGGTATTGTAGGGCCACAATTATGTGTGCCAAAAATTGTGAGTATCGGTCCATATTTTGGTATAGCCCCCATATAGACCGATCTCCCGATTTTACTCTTGGGCTTATAGAAACCGCAGTTTTTATTCAATTTACCTGAAATTGGAAATCTAGAGGTATTGTAGTACCAAAAATACGTGCGCCAAAAATTGTGAGTATCGGTCCATGTTTTGGTATGGTCCCCATATAAAACGACCTTCCGATTTGAGGTCTTGGGTTTATAGAAACCGTAGTTTTTATCCAATTTGTCTGAAATTGGAAATCTAGAGGTATTTTAGGGCCGAAAATGGTGAGTATCGGTCCATACTTTCGTATAGCCTCCATATAGACCGATTTCCCGATTTTATTTCTTGGGCTTCTAGATTCCGAAGTTTTTATCCTATTTGCCTGAAATTTGAAATCTAGAGGTATTTTGGGGTCATAAAGAGGTATGCCGAAAACGGTGAGTATCGGTCCATATTTTAGTATAGCCCCCATAAGGACGATCTCCCGATTTAACTCCTTGGGTTTCTAGAAACCGTAGTTTTTATCTGATTTGCCTTAAATTGTAAATATTCTGGTATTTTAGGCTCACAAAAACGTGTATCGGATTAAGGTTTTATCGGTCCATTTGGTAATGCCTCCATATAGACTGACTTCACTTCTTGAGGGTGTAGAAAGCGCACTTATCATGAAAATTGCTCAATGTAAAATTTCCAGATTTTACTTCTACAGATTTAAGATTTGAAATCAAAACGTTATTTTATAATTTTCTTGCACACTTACAAGAGATGTTAATGATTCCTCTAAAACTCAAACAAAAATGGTTCTTATAAATCCAGAATCTGATATAGTCCTCATAGGTGAAATCTTAAAATTTATCTTCGGGAAGTGTCCTCAAGTCCTCAAGCCCTCCTGAAATTTCAATGGAACCCCTAATATTTGGTTCATGGTGGTGGGTATTTAAGATTCGGCCCGGCCGAACTTACTGCTGTATATACTTGTTTTATAGTTTCAATGGCTGTTGCTGGTGTTTTGTTTTTCATTTCTCGTATTTACAGAGATTTTATAATTAATGGACTTTATATGAAACTTCTTAAATATTGCTTGTTGAAACTTCCAGCCACACTAAATGGGGATGCACTTTTAATTTTGAGGCTTTGAGAAAGCATTTCTCCATCGACTAGAGAACATAATCATTTTGTTATATTTTGCTACCAAAGCAATCTGTTGATGAGCTTGGAAGATTATAAGCTGAAGCTGAAGCTGACTAAAATGTCTGCTAAGGAGAATTGTTATTTTTCACCCTACACAATAGAATATGGGGTGTAATTTGTTGTCGACTTCGCTCATAATGTTATCAGGCATTATAAGCAAAGCCAACAATATTTCGCCATGGTATATAGCCATTCCAGCAAAACAAAATTTGAAAGTACTTCTACAACTTTAAAATCACTTCCAGAGATGTTATTTATTTTAACTAATCAGGAAGTTCTTTTAATTCAATTTTTTATACCCTCCACCATAGGATGGGGGGTATATTAACTTTGTCATTCCGTTTGTAACACATCGAAATATTGCTCCAAAACCCCCTAAAGTATATATTCTGGGTCGTGGTGAAATGAAATGAGTCGATCTAAGCATGTCCGTCCGTCCGTCCGTCTGTTGAAATCACGCGACTTCCGAAGGAAACAAGCTATCGGCTTGAAACTTGGCACAAGTAGTTGTTATTGATGTAGGTCGGATGGTATTGCAAATGGACCATATCGGACCACTTTTACGTATAGCCCCCATATAAACCGACGCTCAGATTTGGCTTGCAGACCCTCTAAAAGAAGCAAATTTCATTCGATTCAGCTGAAATTTGGTACATGGTGTTAGTATATGGTCCTTAACAACCACGCAAAAATTGGTCCACATCGGTTCATAATTATACCCTGCGCCACACTGTGGAACAGGGTATTATAAGTTAGTGCATATGTTTGCAACACCCAGAAGGAGACGAGATAGACACATGGTGTCTTTGGCAAATATGCTCAGGGTGGGCTCTTGAGTCGATATAGCGATGTCCGTCTGTCCGCGAACACATTTCTGTAATCAAAGTCTAGGTCGCAGTTTTAGTCCAATCGACTTCAAATTTGGCACAAGTATGTGTTTTGGCTCAGAATAGATCCCTATTGATTTTGGAAGAAATCGGATCAGATTTAGATATAGCTCCCATATATATCTTTCGCCCGATATAGACTAATACGGTCCCAGAAGCCAGAGTTTTACCCCAATTTGGTTGAAATTTTGCACAAGAAGAACAATTAATACTACAATCAAGTGTGCCAAATTTTATTGAAATCGGTTCAGATTTAGATATAGCTCCCATATATATCTTTCGCCCGATATGGACTAATACGGTCCCAGAAGCCAGAGTTTTACCCCAATTTGGTTGAAATTTTGCACAGGGACTAGAATTAGCATTGTAGCTATGCGTGCCAAATTTGGTTGAAATCGTTTCAGATTTAGATATAGCTTCCATATATATTTTTCGCCCGATATGGACTTATATGGCCCCAGAAGCCAGAGTTTTGGCCCAATTTGGTTGAAAGTTTGCACTAGGAGTACAATTAGTAGTGTAGTTAAGAGTGCCAAATTTGGTTGACATCGGTTTAGATTTAGATATATCTCCCATATATAGCTTTCGCCCGATTTCCACTCATATGACCACAGAGGCCAATTTTTAACTCCGATTTAGTTGAAATTTTGCACAGGGAGTAGAATTAGCATTATTGCTATGCGTGCCAAATTTGGTTGAAATCGGTTCAGGTTTAGATATAGCTCCCATATATATGTTTTTCTGATTTCGACAAAAATGGTCAAAATACCAACATTTTCCTTGTAAAATTGTAAAAATTACTCTGTTTTTCCTTAACTTCTAATGCATATATATCGGGCGATAAATCATAAATAAACTTTTTCGAAGTTTCCTTAAAATTGCTTCAGATTTAAATGTTTCCCATATTTTTTACTAACATTGTGTTCCACCCTAGTGCATTAGCCGACTTAAATTTTGAGTCTATAGCTTTTGTAGAAGTCTATCAAATTCTTTCCAGATCGAGTGATATTTAAATGTATGTATTTGGGACAAACTTTTATATGTAGCCCCCAACACATTTGACGGATGTGATATGGTATCGAATTTAGATCTACAAAGTGATGCAGGGTATAATATAGTCGGCCCCGCCCGACTTTAGACTTTTCTTACTTGTTATGTATTGCCCCCATATAAACCGATCCCCAGATTTGGCTTGCGGAGCCTCTAAGAGAAGAAAATTTCATCCGATTCGGCTGAAATTTGGTACATGATGTTAGTATATGGTCTCTAACAACTATGCAAAAATTGGTCCACATCGGTTTATAATTATATATAGCCCCCATATAAACTGATCACTAGATTTGGCTTGCGGAGCCTCTAAAAGAAGCAAATTTCATCCGATCCGGCTGAAATTCTGTACATGCTGTTAGTATATGGTCTCCAATGACCATGCGAAAATTGGTCCACATCGGTGCATAATTTTATATAGAGCCCCCATATAAACCGATCACCAGATTTGACATCCGGAGCCTCTTGAAAGACTAAAATTCATCTGATTCAGTTGATATTTGGTACGTGGTGTTAATATATGGCCTCAAACACCCATGCAAAATTTGGTCGAAATCGGTCCATAATTATATATAGCCCCCATACAAACCGATCCCCAGATTTGACCTCCGGTGCCTTTTGGAGAAGCAAAATTCATCCGATCTGGTTGAAATTTGGTACGTGCCAAAAGTGGTCCATATCAGTCCATAATCATATATAGCCCCCATATAAACCGATCCCGAGATTTGGTTTTGGAGCCTCTTGAAGGAGCAAATTTCATACGAGTCAATTGAAATTTGGTACATTGTGCTATTATATGACCGTTAACAACTTTGCCTAACTAGGTCCATATCGGTCTATAGTTATATATAGCCCTCAGATAATCCGATGCCCAATCACACAAAAATTGGTCCATATCAAGTTCATAATTGTATATAGCATATAAGCGACCCCCATATTTCAATTCTGGCTTCTTACTTACCGTGCAAAAGTCCATATCGATTCGTAATTATTTGTAGACTTACCTACACATACCTTTTTTGTCTAATATATACCACGTATGGACTAACTCACAATTTGGAAAACGATTTAAGATACCACAACCCAAGTAATTCGATTGTGGATGACAGTCTTTCGTAGAAGTTTCTACGCAATCCATGGTGGAGGGTACATAAGATTCGGCCTGGCCGAACTTACTTGTTTATTCCTAATACGTAACATATGTTATATATTTTTAGAGGTAGCATTATTCGTTACCACAAAACAACAATGCAAAATTCCTGCTATACCACCGAACATTTATTTTGTAAATTAAATACTGTATTTGGTCTTCTAAGTGAACGTTTAGTGTTGGTTAAAAAAAAAACTACCAAAAAATACTAGTTGAACTTTCCTCTAGTAACCACACAAGTTTTGCTTGCTGGGAAAATTGTTATTTAATATGAAAAGGCATGCGAAACCATACACTTTTCCTAAAATGGTTGGGCCATAACTGTGGTTTATCAAATGTAAATTATGTTTTTCGGTATTCGAATTAATTTACCAAATAAAAACACATGTACAAACACATACATATTAACGAATATTAAAAATTGCGAATATTTCATAGTAACCGCTATTAAAAAAAAGGCCAATGGAAATAACTTTTGAAGGGCGTTTGAAGACCATTATATTTGGTGTTCATGATTTTGCTGTTTTACAATTAATGGCACCATAAAGAAAAAATTCATTTCATATTTATTGTTCATTAAATTTTTGTTTTGGAAAACTTGATGGTTAATGGTATAATTTTTTTTTTTTGTTGTTCCTATACGATGGCAGAATACTTGCTCATAATGCTTGGAAAAACTACAACAACAAATATACATGGCCGAAAGTTCGGCCATGTCGAATCGATATATTCACTACCATGGATTCTTTACCAGGGTTGCCATTATGGTCCGATCGGACCATAATTGGTCCAAAAATTTATTAATTTTTAAATTTGGTCCGATGGTCGGACCAAATGCAATTTGGTTGAATTTGATCCATTTTCATCAAATCAGTAATTTTTTCAAAATTTTATATAGAAAAAATTTTTTTGGCAAAATTTTCTGTAGCAATAAATTTTTAACAAAAATTTCTATAGAAATAAAATTTTAACAATATTTTCTAGAGAAATAAAATTTTGCCAAAATTTTATACAGAAATAAACATTTAAAAAAATTGTATAGGAAGAAAATCTTTTAAAAATTTTATATAGAAATAAAATTTTGCGACAACTTTATATAGAAATAAAAGGTTGACAAATTTTCTATAGAAATGCAATTTTGACAAAAATTTTCTATAGAAATGAAATTTTGACAAAAATTGTATAGGAAGAAAAAAAATTGTATAGGAAGAAAATCTTTTAAAAATTTTATATAGAAATAAAATGTTGCGACAACTTTATATAGAAATAAAAGGTTTACAAATTTTCTATAGAAATGAAATTTTGACAAAATTTTCTATAGATATGAAATTTTAACAAAACTTTCTATAGAAATAAAATTTGGACAAAGTTTTCTACAGAAATAAAATTTTGTCAAAATTTTCCACAAAAATAAAATTTTGGTAAAATTTTCTAAACTTGATGGTTAATGGTATAATTTTTTTTTTTGTTGTTCCTATACGATGGCAGAATACTTGCTCATAATGCTTGGAAAAACTACAACAACAAATATACATGGCCGAAAGTTCGGCCATGTCGAATCGATATATTCACTACCATGGATTCTTTACCAGGGTTGCCATTATGGTCCGATCGGACCATAATTGGTCCAAAAATTTATTAATTTTTAAATTTGGTCCGATGGTCGGACCAAATGCAATTTGGTTGAATTTGATCCATTTTCATCAAATCAGTAATTTTTTCAAAATTTTATATAGAAAAAATTTTTTTGGCAAAATTTTCTGTAGCAATAAATTTTTAACAAAAATTTCTATAGAAATAAAATTTTAACAATATTTTCTAGAGAAATAAAATTTTGCCAAAATTTTATACAGAAATAAACATTTAAAAAAATTGTATAGGAAGAAAATCTTTTAAAAATTTTATATAGAAATAAAATTTTGCGACAACTTTATATAGAAATAAAAGGTTGACAAATTTTCTATAGAAATGCAATTTTGACAAAAATTTTCTATAGAAATGAAATTTTGACAAAAATTGTATAGGAAGAAAAAAAATTGTATAGGAAGAAAATCTTTTAAAAATTTTATATAGAAATAAAATGTTGCGACAACTTTATATAGAAATAAAAGGTTTACAAATTTTCTATAGAAATGAAATTTTGACAAAATTTTCTATAGATATGAAATTTTAACAAAACTTTCTATAGAAATAAAATTTGGACAAAGTTTTCTACAGAAATAAAATTTTGTCAAAATTTTCCACAAAAATAAAATTTTGGTAAAATTTTCTACAAAAATAAAATTTTGTCAAAATTTTTTACAGAAATCAAATTTTGTCAAAATTTTCTATAGAAATAAAATTTTGACGACATTTTCTATAGAAGTAAAATTGTGACAATATTTTCTATAGAAATAAAATTTTGACAAAAATTTCTACAAAAAATTCAATAGAAATAAAATTTTGACAACATTTTTTATAGAAATAAAATTTTGACAAAATTTTCTATAGAAATACAATTTTGACAAAATTTTCTATAGATGGTCGGACCAAATGCAATTTGGTTGATTTTGATCCATTTTCATTAAATCAGTAATTTTTTCAAAATTTTATATAGAAAAAAATTTTTGGCAAAATTTTCTGTAGAAATAAATTTTTGACAAAAATTTCTATAGAAATAAAATTTTAACAATATTTTCTAGAGAAATAAAATTTTGCCAAAATTTTATACAGAAATAAACATTTAAAAAAATTGTATAGGAAGAAAATCTTTTAAAAATTTCATATAGAAATAAAATTTTGCGACAACTATATATAGAAATAAAAGGTTGACAAATTTTCTATAGAAATGAAATTTTGACAAAATTTTCTATAGATATGAAATTTTAACAAAACTTTCTATAGAAATAAAATTTGGACAAAATTTTCGAATGAACTAAAATTTTACCAAAGTTTTCTACAGAAATAAAATTTTATCAAAATTTTCCACAAAAATAAAATTTTGGTAAAATTTTCTACAAAAATAAAATTTTGTCAAAATTTTATTTCTATAGAATTTTTGTCAAAATGTTACTTTTGGAGAAATTTTTGTCAAAATTTTGTTTCTATAGAAAATATTGCCACAATTTTACTTCTATAGAAAATGTCGTCAAAATTTTATTTCTATAGAAAATTTTGACAAAATTTGATTTTTTTTTGTTTTATTATTATTTTATTCAACAATTCAACTTTAATACAATACCAGTTTGTCCCGCGCCATAAGGCATTAATGGGACTAGTTGGCCAATTATTTATACAATATTTAAGACAAAAATTATACGTATTTAAAAGATTCATTCATATATGGTTTAATATTTGTTTCAAATTACAATATTATAAATATTACAATTATAGCAGAAGCGATTCAAAGCTATTGCAAAGATAGTATTTGCTCATTTCCTTAAATCTCGATATACGTTGAATGGATTTCAATTCGAGTGGAATATTATTGTAAGTTAAGCCACCTATATAATCAACCCGTTGCTTTGTTTTTTCGAATCTACACCTGGGCAAACGCAAATTCATTCTATTCCTTGTATTAAAATTTGTTTGATTCGTATAGAACTTTATTGTATGGTAACCAATGTTGTAGTTACACTTGAAAACATACTTTAAAATATTATATTTATATAAACCATTGATTGGTAAAATATTTTTTGCAAACTCTTCAAATAGCGACAAGGTTGAGAAATTTGGAGGTAGATTAAAAACAACTTTCAAAGCTTTATTTTGCATAGATTGAAGTGATCTTAGCTCACTATTATTTTTATTGTATGCATATGATGTAACCATATAATTTAAATGCGATTGTATTAAACAGGAAAATATTGTTAATTTTGTCTTTGTGTTTAATTTGTTTTTCATCTTGTAGAGAAATCCAATTGCTGGAGCTATTTTCCTTTTTAAACTGCGTATATGACAATCCCATGCTAAATTATTTTGTAACATCACGCCTAGATATGTTACGCTTTTACATTCATGTATTGATTTTCCATCAATATAGACACTGAAATCGTTGTTAACTGAAGGATTTGGTCGAAATCGAATAAGTTTTGTTTTATCAGCGTTCAGAACTAGTCTGTTTGTTTACTCGTGCAAACTCACAGAGTAATGCAGAATCCCTTTCTATGTTTGCACGCAGAGCGATGTCATATTTATAGGGATAGAACAAGCAAATGTCATCAGCGAACATAAATAATTTTCCTCTAAGCTGGAGATTCCGGATATCATTAATAAAAATGGAAAACAATAATGGACCCAAACAACTCCCCTGTGGAACTCCGTGCACTGCGGGCCCTACAAAACTTTTCGATTTACTGACATCAACGTACTGTTTCCTATTCTCCAAAAAACTTCTAAATAATAACAACTCTTTCCCTCGAATCCCATAGATATGCATTTTTTTCAGCAATAATTGGTGATCGACAAGATCAAATGCCTTTGAAAAATCAAAAAATACTCCAGCAACTCCATTGAATCCCCCGTCTAAACCACTACAAATAAACTTAATTACATTTAATACAGCTTCCTCTGTTCCGCATCCACGCCTAAATCCATATTGATTCTCATAAAGCAAATTATTCGATTCACAGTATGTGTATAATTTATCATAGATAATCTTTTCAAAAATCTTGTCTATTGTTGACAATATGGCCACTGGTCTGAAGTTAGATACGTCACTAGCATTCACTATTTTCAATTCTATGTAATTTCAAAATGTCTGGATATATCGATAAACTGATCATCCCATCGAAAATTTTTGCTAAGAAAGGTGAAACTATTTCACTGCATTCTTTGAGGAATTTGGAAGAAATGCCGTCATGTCCTGGACTCTTATCTGCCTTCAGATTCTCTATAACTTCCATAATACAGTTGTTATCGACTTGTTCAATGGAAAATACGAAATCTATATCACCTGACAATGTATGGAAAATATTAATGTTATCCCCAGGATCAACTAAAATTCCTCGCCTCAAACTCATTACAGAATCTAAAAAGTATGTATTGAGTGCATTCGCCTTATCCATGTTATTTGAAATCCTTCGTCCTTGTACGTCTTTAAGTTCTAGTTCTTTATGCCCCTTTTTCCCTAGAACCTCATTAATAAAATTCCATCCCCTTTTGGGATCATTTGCTGCCCTGTCAATATTCTCTGCATAATACGCCTCTCTACTTCTCTTGTTGGCAATACTAATTATTCTACTAATCCTCTTTAAGGAATCCTGTATCGCCCCATTTCCTCTTTCCTTCTTTCTCCTCTTCAGCAATTTAAACTTAATCGTTATCAAATGTTGTAAATTGACATTTATCCATGGGGTCATCATAAACCTAGCATGTTTCAAAGTTTTACTGACTGTTGTTGAACGTGCAATAGCACCTTGTATACAAGATGTTAATCTGTCTGTCTGATCCTGTACATTCAGTGAACCAAAGTCAGGAGACAACTCATCTGATAAGTAACGTTTGGCCTTTTGGTAGTCACACTTAGTTTTCATTACCTCCACAAAATCATTTCTCATAATCTTACTTTTTATCTTGCAAAAAACTAAATTATGGTCTGAAATATCACATTCCACAGAGTCAACATCGACTCTCTCTACAAAATTGGAAAACACATGATCAATGCATGTATCACTTAAAGGTCTTGTAACCATCTCATGAGCATTCTCACATCCAAAACTCTGAAAGAGATCCAGCATTTCGTTATAATAAGAGCTGTGATAACGATCTATATTAGTATCTCCAACCAAAACTATTGGACTTCCAGCGTGATCATTCAACATTGATTCCAGTGTAAACTTAAATTGTTCAACAGAACATTTCTGAGAACGATAAAAAGTTACAAATTTCATTGGTCTTGCATTAACTTTAAAGTTTAATAAGGAAATAGCAATAATATCCAAAAACGATTCACTTTTGCAATAATCTACAATATATACCCATTTATCCCTTACATAAACCGATGTTCCTCCATACCCATCTTCTCTACAACAATGAACTACCTTATAACCAGGAATCGAATAAATTTGAGTGATTGCATTTTGAAACCAAGTCTCTTGAATTGCTATTATATTTCTGTAGAAAATTTTGACAAAATTTTATTTTTGTAGAAAATTTTACCAAAATTTTATTTTTGTGGAAAATGTTGACAAAATTTTACAACAATGAACTACCTTATAACCAGGAATCGAATAAATTTGAGTGATTGCATTTTGAAACCATGTCTCTTGAATTGCTATTATATTTCTGTAGAAAATTTTGACAAAATTTTATTTTTGTAGAAAATTTTACCAAAATTTTATTTTTGTGGAAAATTTTGACAAAATTTTATTTCTGTAGAAAACTTTGGTAAAATAAGAAGAAATAAAAGAAATAAAATTTTGACAATTTTTTTCTATTAAAATAAAATTTTGCTAAATTTTTCTATAGGAATATAATTTTTGACAATTTTTTCTATAGAAATAAAAATTTTGAATAGAAATAAAATTTTGCAAAATTTTCTATAGAAATAAAAATTTTACAAAATTTTCTATCGAAATACAATTTTGGAAAAGTTTTAACTTTTAAATGATATTAATTTAATTTGGAAAAAAGGTCTGCTGGTAACAATTTTAATCCAATTTTGGAAATATGTTGGGCCAAATTAAAAATTCATTTTGGCAATGCTGTTCCTTACACAATTCAACTAACAATGGTCGTTCACCATCGTATTACTACTTCTAATTATGGATGCATAGTGATAATGTGCTTTGGGATTAATACGGACAAACTGAGACAAAGGATGAAAAATAAACCTTCAGAGTTGCTCGTTTTTTATAAGGCTATACCCAAATATAGATTTATGTGCATCAATTCTTGTATGATAACTTAGGAGAGACAACATAAGGACGCTCAAATTTGACGATCGGTTATATCTGAGGATCGGACCTATATCTAAAGATAGACCGTTACAGACCAATTTCTGTGTGATTACTTAAGGGTGCAATCCGATATTATGTACAGAATTTCAGGTGGGTCGGATGAAAATGAATCCAAACAGGGGCTATAGAGAAATTTTGGTGTTGTTACTTTAGATTGAACACGGACCCCACATTTCTAATTTCAGGAGGATTGGATCAATACCAACCTCTCAAAAACAAGTAAGGAAAGTCTAAAGTCGGGCGGGCCCGACTATATTATACCCTGCACCACTATATTATACCCCGCACCACTTTAAATATCATTCGATTTGGACAGAGTTTGATAGACTTCTACAAAATCTATAGACTCAAAATTTACGTTTAAGGCTAATGCACTAGTGTGGAACACATTGTTAGTAAAAAAATATGGGAAACATTTAAATCTAAAGCAATTTTAAGGAAACATCGCAAAAGTTTATTTATGATTTATCGCTCGATATATATGTATTGGAAGTTTAGGAAAATTAGAGTCATTTTTACAACTTTGCGACTAAGCAGTGGCGATTTTACAAGGAAATTGTTGGTATTTTGACCATTTTTGTCGAAATCAGAAAAACATATATATGGGAGCTATATCTAAATCTGAACCGACTTCAACCAAATTTGGCACAGATAGCTACAATGCCAATTCTACTCCCTGTGCAAAATTTCAACTAAATCGGAGTTAAAAATTGGACTCTGTGGTCATATGAGTGTAAATCGGGCGAAAGCTATATATGGGAGATATATCTAAATCGGAACCGATTTCAACCAAATTTGGCACGCATAGCTGCAAGGCTAATTCTACTCTCTGTGCAAAATTTCAACTAAATCGGAGCAAACAATTGGCCTCTGTGGTCATATCTGTGTAAATCGGCCTAAAGCTATATATGGGAGCTATATCTAAATCTGAAACGATTTCAACCAAATTGGGAGCCACCGCGGTGCAATGGTTAGCATGCCCGCCTTGCATACACAGGGTCGTTGGTTCGATTCCTGCTTCGACCGAACACCAACAAGTTTTTCAGCGGTGGATTATCCCAGCTTAGTAATGCTGGTGACATTTCTGAGGGTTTCAAAGCTTCTCTAAGTGGTTTCACTGCAATGTGGAACGCCGTTCGGACTCGGAGGTCCCTTGTCATTGAGCTTAGCATGGAATCGGGCAGCACTCAGTGATAAGAGAGAAGTTCACCAATGTGGTATCACAATTGACTGAATAGTCTAAGTGAGCCTGAAATATGGGGCTGCCTCCTAACCTAACCTAACCTAACCAAATTTGGCACGCATAGCTACAATGCTAATGGTATTTCCTGTGCAACCAAATTGGGGTAAAACTCTGGCTTCTGGGACCGTATTAGTCCATATCGGGCAAAATATGTATATGGGAGCTATATCTAAATCGGAACCGATTTCAATAAAATTTGGCACACTTGACTATAGTACTAAATTTTCTTCTTGTGCAAAATTTTAAGCAAATTAGGGTAAAACTCTGGCTTCTGAGGCCATATAAGTCCCTATCGGGCGAAATATATATATGGGAGCTATATCTAAATCTGAACCGATTTCTTTCAATAGGGTTCTATTCTGAGCCAAAACACATACTTGTGCCAAATTTGAAGTCGATTGGACTAAAACGGCGACCTAGACTTTGATTACAAAAATGTGTTCACAAACAGACGGACATGGCCATATGGACTCAGGAGCCCACCCTGAACATTTTTGCCAAAGACACCATGCGTCTATCTCGTCTCCTTCTGGGTGTTGCAAACATATGCACTAACTTATAATACCCTGTTTCACAGTGTGGCGCAGGGTATAAAAATTGCTCCAAATTGAAGCATTTCCCTTTTGTGAGACTTTAGCGTCTAAAGTGCGACTAAAGTCGCACATTTTACATATTTTAAAAAAGTCGCATGATGTCAGCAAGTTTGCATAATGCGACTAAAATCGCATAACCGTAAACAGTAAACTAACCGTGGTGTTAGCTTACTGTTTTCAATGTATACGGTGGCGTATGATTTACCTTGTGATTATTAGCCATAATAAGTATACGCATAGGTGTTCGTTCATATATGACGCAGTTTCATGGGCCGATTGATGATATAAAATACATGTTAACAAGTATATACAGTAGTAAGTTCGGCCGGGCCGAATCTTAAATACCCACCACCATGAATCAAATATACTAGTTTCCTTTGAAAATATCAGGGGGGGTTTGATGACAGATATTTTCCCAAGCAGATCAGTTCAACCAGTACGCTTCCCACAGATAAATGTAAATATTTTACCTATGAAGACTAGATCAGATTCTGAATTTATAAGAACCATTTTCTGTTTGAGTTTTAGAAAAATCATAAACATCTCTTGTAAGTGTGCACGAAAATGATGAAATAACGCCTTGATTTGAAATCTAAAATCTGTAGAATTTCATCCCAATTATTTAAATGATTACGAGAAGTAAAATCTGAAAATTTTGCATTCAGTGCCAAGCAATTTTCATGATCAGTGCGCCTTCTATACCATCAATAAGTGAAATCGGTCTATATGGAGGCCTTACCAAATTGACCGATAAAACTAAATCATATACACTTTGTTATGGGTCTAAAATGCCATTATATTTTCAATTTGTGGCAAATAGGATAAAAACTACAATTTTTAGAAGCCCTAGGAGTTAAATCGGGAGTTCGGTGTAATACACAGTATTCAGCACATTTAATTGTAGTTCTAGAATCTAGACCACAAATCGGAGGGCCTGTTTATAAGGGGGCTATATCAAAAACTGTACCGATACTCAATATATTCGGCACACCGCTTTATGGTCCTAGAGTACCTCTAGATTTCCAATTTACAACAAATTGGATAAAAACTACGGATTCTAGAAGCCCAAGAAGTAAAATCGGGAGATCGGTCTATATGGGGGCTATATCGGAACATGGTCCGATAATCACAATTTTCGACGCACCTCTTTATTTTCCTAGAATACCTCTGGATTTCCAAATTCAGGCAAATTGGGTTAAAACAACGGATTCTAGAAGCCCGAGAAGTAAAATCGGGAGATCGGTCTATATGGGGGCTATATCGAAACATGGTCCGATAATCACCATTATCGGCACATCTCTTTAGTTTCCTAAAATACCTCTACATTTCCAATTTCAGGCAAATTTGATAACAACTACGTATTCTAGAAGCCCAAGAAGTAAAATCGGGAGATCGGTCTATATGGGGGGTATTTTTGACACACGTAGTTGTGGTCCTACAATACTTCTAGATTTCAAATTTCAGGTAAATTGGATTAAAACTACGGATTCTAGAAGCCCGAGAAGGAAAATCGGGAGATCGGTCTATATGGGGGCTATATGAAAACATGGACCGGAACTCACCATTTTCGGCAAATCTCTTTATTATCCTAAAATGCCTCTACATTTCCAATTTCAGGCAAATTGGATAAAAACTACGGATTCTAGAAGCCCAAGAAGTAAAATCGGGTGAAGCCCAAGAAGTAAATCTGGAAATAGGTCTATATGGGTGCTATATCGAAACATGGTCCGATAATCACCATTTTCGGTACATCTCTTTATGTTCCTAGAGTACCTCTACAATTCCAATCTCAGGCAAATGGGGTAAAAACAACGGATTCTAGAAGCCCGAGAAGTAAAATCGGGAGATCGGTCTCTATGGGGGCTATACCAAAACATGGACAGATACACACCATTTTCGGCACACCTCTTTATGGCTCTAAAATACCACTAGATTTCCAATTTTAGGCAAATCGGACAGAAAATACATCGGGAGGTCGGTTTATATGGGGACTATATCAAAACTTGGACCGATATAGCCCGTCTTCGAACTTGACCTGCCTTCAAACAAAAGACGAATCTGTGCCAAATTTCAGGACGATAGCGCCATTATTGAAGTATGTTGCATGATTACAACAGACAGACAGACAGACGGATATGCTTATATCGTCTTGGAATTTCTCTCTGATCAAGAATATATATATACTTTATATAGTCGGAAATCGATATTGCGATGTGCTACAAACGTAATGACAAACTTATTATACCCCCGCCAATATTTTATGGTGGTGGGTATATAAAAAAAAAAAAATTAAAATTTATTTTAAAGTTTTTGATCAAAATGTTGCCAAAATTTTATTTCTCGAGAAAATTTTGTCAAAATTTAATATTTCTAAAAATTTATGTCAAAATTATATTTCTATGAAAATGTTGTAAAAATTTACTTCTATAAAATTTTTTGCCAAATTTATTTCTATAGAAAATTTTGTCAACAATATCAACTTTTGTCAAAATTTTTATACCCTGCGCCACACTGTGGAACAGGGTATTATAAGTTAGTACATATGTGTGTAACACCCAGAAGAAGACGAGATAGACACATGGTGTCTTTGGCAATATTGCTCAGGGTGGGTCCCTGAGTCGATATAATCATGTCCGTCTGTTCGTCCGTCGGTCTGTCTGTGAACACATTTTTGTGATTAAAAGTCTAGGTCGCAATTTAAGTCCAATCGCTTTCAAATTTGGCACATAATCCTAATTTGGGTCAGAATAGAACCCTGTTGATTTTGGAAGAAATCGGTTCAGATTTAGATATAGCTCCATATATATCTTTCGCCCGATATGCACTAATATGGACCCAGCAGCCAGAGTTTTATACCGATTTGCTTGAAATTTTGTACAAACATAACACTTAGTCGTATAGTCAAGTGTGCAAAATTTGATTGAAATCGGTTCAGATTAAGATATAGCTCCCATATATATCTTTCGCCCGATATGGACTTATATGGCCCCAGAATAAAGATTTTTGCCCGAATTTAGTTGAAATTTCGCGCTATGAGTACAATTAGTAGTATAGTCAAGTGTGCAATATTTCATTGAAATCGATTCAGATTTAGATATAGCTCCCATATATATCTTTCTCCCGATATGGACTAATATGGTCCTAAAAGCCAGAGTTTTGGCCCAATTTGGTTGAAATTTAGCACAGGGAGTAGATTTTGCATTGGAGTTATGTGTGCCAAATTTGGTTGAAACCGATTCAGAGTTAGATATAGCTCCCATATATATCTTTCGCCCGATATGGACTTATATGGCCCCAGAAGCCAGATTTTTGCCCGCATTTCGTTGAAGTTTTGCACTATGAGTACAATTAGCAGTATAGTCAAGTGTGCAAAATTTTATTGAAATCGGTTCAGATTTAGAGATAGCTCCCATATATATGTTTTTTGATTCCTTGTTAAATCGCCACTGCTTGGTCGAAAAGTTGTAAAAATGACTCCAATTTTCTTAAACTTATAATACATATATATCGAGCGATAAATCATAAATAAACTTTTGCGAAGTTTCCTTAAAATTGCTTCATATTTAAATGTTTCCCATATTTTTTTACTAACATTGTGTTCCACCCTAGTGCATTAGACGACTTAAATTTTGAGTCTACTGATTTTGTAGAAGTCTATCAAATTCTGTCCAGATCGAATGATATTTAAATGTATGTATTTGGGACAAACCTTTTTATGTAGCCCCCAACACATTTGACGGGTTTGATATGGTATCGAAAATTTAGATGTACAAAGTGGTGCAGGGTATAATATAGTCGGCCCCGCCCGACTTTAGACTTTCCTTACTTGTTTTTTACTAAAATTGTGTTCCACCCTAGTGCATTAGCCAACTTAAATTTTGAGTCTATAGAGTTTGTAAAAGTCTATCTAAATCTGTCCAAATCGGATGATATTTAACTGTGTGTATTTGGGACAAACCTTTTTATGTAGCCCCCAACACATTTGACGGATGTTATATGGTATCAAAAATTTAGATCTACCAAGTGGTGCAGGGTATAATATAGTCGGCCCCGCCCGACTTTAGACTTTCCCTACTTGTTTTCTATAGAAAATTTTGTCTTAATTTTGATCTATAAAAAATGTCTAAAGAATTTTTTGTCAAAAATTTTTTTTTCTGAGGATCTATCTATAATGGGGTCTATGTCTGATATATGCCAATATAATCAATACTAGGTGAGCTATGGTAAAAAGAATCCTTTGTGCCAAATTTCAAGCAGATATCTTAAATACGAGTTACAAAATTGGCGTCATTTTGTTGTTGCTGTTTTTTTTTTTTATTTCATTCACATTTCATTTACATACACTTTTTTAAGGGCTTAGGCTAATATTTTTATGCGTTACAAACAGTATGACAAGGTTAGATTACCTCATGGTGATGGGAAAAAAGAAAAACACTCTACATAATTCAAAAGCCATTGATTTCAAAGCTGCACAAAAAGGCAATTTTGACTAAGCCCTTTAAATTATTTATCGCCTGGCCACAATAAACTCATTTCGCTTGTTATGTATAAAAGTCGTAAATAACTTCTCCCCCAACTACAGTCGACTACCATGATTGGTTGCTATAATATGATGTAATTTGATCTCTGGCTATAAATTTTGCCAAAACAAAAAATTTAATATCATTTACATAAAATTTATGTTTCGTGAATGGCTTTATTTTTCTGAAAATTCAAATTAATCCTTTTCAGCTCGTTGTTGGTAGCAATACTTTGTTTTACATTACAATCGAATACCATAGGTACCTTGTGTTGGTAGGACATGGCTATCGGCTAGGCTTATGTTGTTTGTGTTTGTATGGTTAGCTCAAGCAAAATGTCCTTTTTTACTGCCATGGTCATGGCGGGTACGATTTAACGAAAATTACTTTTCTTGTATGAGTATTAAGTCTGTGTACAAATGGACACAAAGTTTAATTCGGTTAAAATCTCATCGACTATATTCACACATTTGAAATGAGTTATGATTGTGTACGATGCAATTTGTAGAGAATGTTGTGAAGTTGATATATGCTCACAAAAATAAAGTCGTTTATAATTTAACAAGTATACAGGGTCGGTAGTGCAGCCAGAACGAATCGTGTGTACCCTCCACCTTGGATCATATACACATTTCTACTAACGACTGACATCCACAATGGAACTTATTGTTTTGAGGTAACAGTTACCGATGGTAAGGTATCTTAAAACTTTTTAAAATTGATTTGGAAATTTTATATAGGATAGGCCGATTAAATATCTATATAAACCACTATAGTTATTTGATCAGATTTTAGAGGCAATAATTAAACATTTAGCCATTTTTATACCCACCACCATAGAATGGTGATGGGGGTATAATAAGTTTGTCATCCCGTTTGTAACACATCGAAATATCGATTTCCGATTATATAAAATATATGTATTTTTGATCAGGGAGAAATTCTAAGAAGATATAACCATGTCCTTCTGTCTGTCTGCTGTAATCACGCTACAGCAATCGTGCTGAAATTTTGCACAAACTCGTATTTTGTCTGCAGGCAGCTCAAGTTCGAAGATGGGCTATATCGGTACAGGTTTTGATAGAGTCCCCATATAAACCGACCTCCAGATTTGGGGTCTTGGGCTTATAGAAACCGTAGTTTTTATCCAATTTGCCTGCAATTGAAAATGTAGAGGTATTTTAGGACCATAAAGAGGTGTGCTAAAAATGGTGAGCATCGGTCCCTGTTTTGGTATAGCCCCCATATAGACCGATCTCTCGATTATATTTCTTGGCCTTCTAGAATCCGTAGTTTTTATCCAATTTGCCTGAAAATTGAAATCTAGAGGTATTTTCGGACCACAAAGAGGTGTGCTAAAATGGTGAGTATCGGTCCATGTTTTAGTATAGGGCCCATAAACCGTAGTTGTTATCCGATTTGCCTGAAATTGCAAATATACTCGTATTTTAGACTCACAAAAACGTGTATTGGAGTTAGTTTTTATCGGGTAATTTGGTAAGTCCTCCATATAGACCGATTTCACTTCTTGTGGGTATCGAAGGCGCACTGATCATTAAAACCCCCTGAAATTTTCAAAGGAAACTATTATATTTGATTTATGGTGGTGGGTATTTAAGATTCGGCCTGACCGAACTTACTACAGTATATACTTGTTGTCAAAATGAGGCCACAATCATCTTCCAAGACGAAAGAAATTTTATTGCTATTGAAAATTTTGTCCAAATTTAAACTCTATAGAAATTTTTGTTTTTTTTTTATTTCTATAGAAAATTTTATCAAAATTTTATTTCTATAAAAAATTTTGCAAAATTTTATTTTGGTAGAAAATTTTGTCAAAGTTTTATTTCTATAGCAAATTTTGTCAAACTTGTATTTTTATAGAAAAATTTTGTTAAATTTTATTTCTATAGAAAATTGTGACAAAATTTAATTTCTATAGATAATTTTGTAAAAATTTTATTTCTATAGAAAATTTTGCCGAAATTTTGGTTAAGCTACACTTGTAGCTTAGTCAATGTATGGTTTTAAGCTGCAATAAAAACAGCAACGAAATTTTATTTCTATAGAAAATTGTGTCAAAATTTTATTTCCATAGAAAATTTTGTCAAAATTTTATTTCTATAGATAATTTTGTCAAAATTTTATTTTTATAGAAAATTGTGCCAAAATTTTATATCTATAGAAAATTTTTTCATAATTTTATTTCGATAGAAAATTTTATCAAAATTTTATTCCTATAGAACATTTTGTCAAAATTTTTTTTACTCTAGAAATTTTTATACAAATTTTATTTCTATCGAAAATTTTATCAAAATATTATTGTTTATATATTTTTCTTAACTTTATTCCTATAGAAAATTTTGTCAAAAATTTATTTCTATAGAAAATTTTGTCAACATTTTATTTATATAAAAAATTTTGTCAAAATTTTATTTTTACAGAAAATTGTGCCAAAATTAAATTTCTATAGCAAATTTTGTCAAAATTTCATTTCTATAGAAAATTTTGTCAAAATTTTATTTCTATAGAAAATTTTTTCATAATTTTATTTCAATAGAAAATTTTGTCAAAATTTTATTTCTATAGAAATTTATTTCAAAATTTTATTGCTATAGAAAATTTTGTCAAATTTTTATTTCTATAGAAAATTTTGTCAAATTTTTATTTCTATAGATAATTTTGTAAAAAAATTATTTTTATAGAAAATTTTGCCGAAATTTTATTTCCATAGAAAATTTTGCCGAAATTTGATTTCTATAGTAAATTTAGTCAAAATTTTATTTCTATAGATAATTTTGTCAAAATTTTATTTCTAAAGAAATTTTTGCCGAAATTGTATTTCTATAGAAAATTGCGCCAAAACTTTATTTCTATAGAAAATTTTTTCATAATTTTATTTCGATAGAAAATTTTGTCAAATTTTTATATCTATAGAAAATTTTGTCAAAATTTTATTCCTATAGAACGTTTTGTCAAAATTTTTTTACTCTAGAAATTTTTATGAAAATTTTATTTCTGTAGAAAATTTTATCAAAATATTATTGTTTATATATATTTTTTTAACTTTATTCCTATAGAAAATTTTGTAAAAAATTTATTTCTATAGAAAATTTTGTCAAAAATTTATTTCTATAAAATATTTTGTCAAAATTTTATTTCTATAGCAAATTTTGTCAGAATTCAATTTCTATAGAAAATTTTGCCGAAATTTTATTTCTATAGAAAATTGCGCCAAAACTTTATTTCTATAAAAAATTTTTTCATAATTTTATTTCAATAGAAAATTTTGTCAAAATCTTATTTCTATAGAAATTTATTTCAAAATTTTATTCCTATAGAACGTTTTGTCAAAATTTTATAAGTTAGTGCATATGTTTGCAACACCCAGAAGGAGACGAGATAGACACATGGCGTCTTTTACAAAAATGCTTAGGGTGGGTTCCTGAGTCGATATAGCCATGTCCGTCTGTCCGTCTGTCCGTGAACACATTTTTGTAACCAAGGGATTTAAGCCCAATCGACTTCGAATTTGGCACAAGTATGTGGTTTAGGTCAAAATAGAACCCTATTGATTTTGGAAGAAATCGGTTCAGATTTAGATATAGCTCCCATATATATCTTTCGCCCGATATGCACTTATACGGCCCTAGAAGCCTAAGTATTTCCCCAATTTGGTCGAAATTTTGCACTAGGAGATTTAGATATAGCTCCCATATATAGCTTTCGCCCGATTTACACTCATATGACCACAGAGGCCAATTTTTAACTCCGATTTAGTTGAAATTTTGCACAGGGAGTAGAATTAGCATTGTAGCCATGCGTGCCAAATTTGGTTGAAATCGGTTCAGATTTAGATATATCTCCCATATATACCTTTCGCCCGATTTACACTCATATGACCACAGAGGCCAATGTTTAACTCCGATTTAGTTGAAATTTTGCACAGGGAGTAGAATTAACATTGCTACTATGCGTGCCAAATTTGGTTGAAATCGGTTCAGATTTGGATATATCTCCCATATATAGCTTTCGCCGATTTACACTCATATGACCACAGAGGCCAATTTTTAACTCCGATTTAGTTGAAATTTTGCACAGGGAGTAGAATTAGCATTGTAGCTATGCGTGCCAAATTTGGTTGAAATCGGTTCAGATTTATATATATCTCCCATATATAGCTTTCGCCCGATTTACACTCATATGTCCACAGAGGCCAATTTTTAACTCCGATTTAGTTGAAATTTTGTACAAGGAGTAGAATTAGCATTGTTGCTATGCGTGCCAAATTTGGTTGAAATCGGTTCAGATTTAGATATATCTCCCATATATAGCTTTCGCCCGATTTACACTCATATGTCCACAGAGGCCAATTTTTAGCTCCGATTTAGTTGAAACTTTGCACAGGGAGGAGAATAAGCATTGTTGCTATGCGTGCCAAATTTGGTTGAAATCGGTTCAGATTTAGATATAGCTCCCATATATATGTTTTTCTGATTTCGACAAAAATGGTCAAAATACGAACATTTTCCTTGTAAAATCGCCACTGCTTAGTCGAAAGGTTGTAAAAATGACTCTAATTTTCCTAAACTTCTAATACATATATATCGAGCATAAATAAACTTTTTTGAAGTTTCCTTAAAATTGCTTCAGATTTAAACGTTTCCCATATTTTTTTTACTAACATTGTGTTCCACCCTAGTGCATTAGCCGACTTAAATTTTGAGTCTATAGATTTTGTAGAATTCTATCAAATTCTTCCAGATCGAGTGATATTTAAATTTATGTATTTGGGACAAACCTTTATATATAGCCCCCAACACATTTGACGGATGGGATATGGTATCGAAAATTTAGATCTACAAAGTGGTGCAGGGTATAATATAGTCGGCCCCGCCCGACTTTAGACTTTCCTTACTGGTTTTTTACTAACATTGTGTTCCACCCTTGTGCATTAGCCGACTTAAATTTTGAGTCTATAGATTTTGTAGAAGTCTATCAAATTCTGTCCAGATCGCGTGATATTTAAATGTATGTATTTGGGACAAACCTTTATATATAGCCCCCAACACATTTGACGGATGTGATATGGTATCAAAAATTTAGATCTACAAAGTGGTGCAGGGTATAATATAGTCGGCCCCGCCCGACTTTAGGCTTTCCTTACTTGTTTTACTCTAGAAATTTTTATGAAAATTTTATTTCTGTAGAAAATTTTATCAAAATATTATTGTTTATATATATTTTTTTAACTTTATTCCTATAGAAATAAATTTTGTCAAAAATTTATTTGTATAGAAAATTTTGTCAAAAATTTATTTCTATAAAAAATTTTGTCAAAATTTTATTTTTACAGAAAATTGTGCCAAAATTCACTTTCTATAGCAAATTTTGTCAAAATTTCATTTCTATTGAAAATTTTGTCAAAATTTTATTTCTATAGAAAATTTTTTCATAATTTTATTTCAATAGAAAATTTTGTCAAAATTTTATTTCTATAGAAATTTATTTCAAAATTTTATTTCAAAAGAAAATTTTGCCAAAATGTTGATTTCTATAGAAATTTATTTCAAGATTTCATTGCTATAGAAAATTTTGTAAAATTTTTATTTCTATAGAAGATTTTGTCAAAATTTTTTTACTCTAGAAATGTTTATCAAAATTTTATTTATTTCGGCATAAGCCGGCTATCATGAACTGCCTGAATTTATTCTGATAATTGGATGATAGTTTTGCTGCAAGTAGAGGATGCTGATGAGGAATGTTGTAATTCCGAAACGTGCGTCCATCCAACCATCTTGCAGTCTATAGGGCTTTGCCCAAATAAATTTGATAAACATTCTTTTCCTCTGTTTGTTAAGCTACACTTGTAGTTTAGTCAATGTATGGTTTTGAAGTTGAAATCAAAAAAACAACAACAATGATTAAAGAACAAAATTAACAATAACAAAACAAAACGGAAATTTTATTTCTATAGAAATTTTTGTCAAAATTTTATGTCTATAGAAAATTTTATCAAATATTACTGTTGATATATATTTTTTTAATTTTGTTTCTATTGAAAATTTTGTCAAAAATTTATTTCTATAGAAAATCTTGTCAACATTTTATTTCTATAAAAAATTTTGTCAAAATTGTGCCAAAATTCAATTTCTATAGAAAATTATGTTAAAATTTTATTTCTATAGAAAATTTTGTCAAAATTTTAATTCTAAATAAAGTTTTGTCAAAATGTTAGTTCTTTAATTTTGTTAAAATTATATTTCTATAGCAAATTTTGTCAAATTTTTTTAGTATATAAAATTTTGTCAAAATTATATTTCTATAGAAAATTTAGTCAAAATTTTATTTCTAAAGAAAATTTTGTCAAAATTATATTTCTATAGAAAATTTAGTCAAACTTTTATTTCTATAGATTTTTTTTTTTCAATTTTTTATATCTATAGAAAATTTTGTCGAAATTTTATTTCTAAAGAAATTTTTTCAATTTTGTATTTCTATAGAAAATTTTGTCAACATTTTATTTCCACAGACAATTTTGCCAACGTTTTACTTCTACAGAAAATGTTGTCAAAATTTTATTTCTATAGAACATTTTTTGAAAATTTTATTTCTATAGAAAATTTGGTAAAATTTTTATTTTTATAGAAAAATTTGTCCAAATTTTATTTCTATAGAAATTTTTTGAAAATTTTATTTTTATAACGTACGAACCGTGTAATCGAACGAATCGCGTAATCAGCTGAATTGCGTAAGCATCCGAACCGCGTAAGCGGACGAACCGCGTAAGCAGATGAACCGAATAAGAAGCCGAACTGCGTAAGCGAACGAACCGCGTAAGCGCACTAACCGCTTAATCGTACGAACCGCTTACACGGTTCGTTCGCTTACGCAATTTGGCTGCTTACGTGATTCGTTCGCATCATTCAAGTGCTAGTATAGCCGAATCCTTTTCCCTGCCCCTATTCTCGTTGCAGAAACCAACCAACACACCATCGGCCCGACACAAACGTCATCTCCGCATACGAACACTATCGGCCCGACACATGCGTCATCTCCGTATACGAACATCACCGTCCCGACACCATCGTCATCTACGCACATTAACACCGTCGGCCCGACGTCATCTCCGTATACGAACACAACCGGCCCGCTACCTCTGTAAACGAGCATCGCCGACCGACACCACAACAGCATCTTACCGTCTTCCCACCATCACCAGTCAACGCCACACCGTTCTCCCGACACCACTACGACCGCACCGCTTCGAAGCCTCAATTTTTCTAAATTTTTTATTTCTATAGAAAATTTTGCCAAAATTTTATTTCTATAGAATTTTTTTTTTCAA
This sequence comes from Haematobia irritans, assembly GCF_050003625.1. Classification (NCBI taxonomy): domain Eukaryota; kingdom Metazoa; phylum Arthropoda; class Insecta; order Diptera; family Muscidae; genus Haematobia; species Haematobia irritans. The sequence continues at coordinate 182,678,444 of NC_134397.1, read as the reverse complement.
TTTTTTATTTCTATAGAATATTGTCTTATTATCTATATATATATTGTCAAAATTTTATTTCTATAAATTTTTTTTTTTCAATTTGTTATTTCTATTGACAATTTTGTACAATATTATTTCTTTAGAAAATTTTGTCAAAATTTAAATTTCTATTGAAAAGTTAGTCAAAATTATATTTCTTTTGAAAATTTTGTCAAAATTTTATTTCTATAGAAAATTTTAGCAAAATTTTATTTTTAAAGAATATTTTGTCAAAATTGTATTTTTTATAGAAAATTTTGTCAAAATTTTATTTCTATAATTTTTTTTTTTTCAATTTGTGATTTTTGTTGACAATTTTGTACAATTTTATTTCTTTTGAAAATTTTGTCAAAATTTTATTTCTATAGAAAATTTTGTCAAAATTTTATTTCTATAGAAAATTTTGTCAAAATTTTATTTCTATAGAAACTTTTGCCAAAATTTTATTTCTTCATGGTTTTTAAAAATATGTTTATATGTCGTAAATGGAACTTACAACACGTTCTTTGCCCAATTTTTGACATTCTTTGGAATAAGCAATATTATTGGTCAATTTAAATTCTTTAATATAAAATATTCCTTTGTCATATGTCCGCAGTATAACACAGTTGGTGTGGTGTTGCAAAAATAAAAAGAAACAAAAAAAACGAAAATTCAGCAATGTTTCCATGGAGAAGGATAAAGATGAATTTTAAAATGCTAAAGCAATCGTTGGTGTTCTGTGTATGTTTGTTTCTGACGTTATTATATGCCACACTGTTGCGTACAACCTGCTCATGACATGTAGTAGTGTGTACATATTTTCCGTTTTAAAATCCATATCTCGTATACATCTACACTTAAATTCACCCATACACACGCCCTCTTGGTCGTTATTATTATGTGCATAACTTCATAAATATTTTTTACAGAACAAAAAGAAATTCACCAACAAGCTCCTTCATTGCAGAATCACTGAAATTGACTGCAGTCCCATGTCGCATGTTGACCGGTAAACGGAAAGGTCCTCAGAATGAGTTATGTTGAAATTTATATAGCTCATGTACAAACAGTCAATAGCTACTTCGAGTAGCACTTTACACTCAACGAATTTTGTTGGAAAAAGAGTCTGGGAAATAAAAAAAAAAATATTTGACAAAAAAGTCAATCAGCTATTATTTGATTATTTGAGAAAATCATTTTGCAATGCCAAAACCAAAAAATATTGTACGAATTATTTAAGATTTTAAAATTCATGCATTCTACAAATCAGTCATCAAATATTTTAAATCAAAGTAAATTGGTCAGTGGATTCAAAAAAGGCAGGGTAAAAATTTGGGTACTAAAATCACATACCACATTTCAACTGAATCGGATGATATATAGTCCGATATATATGATTGGATATAGCCCAATTTCAATAGCATCCGACAACTACCTGTTTCAACTTTCAAGTAGATAGCTTGTTTCGTGTGATTTCAACAGACGAACGGACATCGCTAGATCGACTACTTTGTGGTGTCTGAGACCAATATTTCGATGTGTTACAAGCGGAACGACAAAGTTGGTATACATAACGGGCTGCAAATATTGTAACGAGCCAATTGCTCGTACATATTGTTTTTTATGTAATTAATTTTTCCCTCCTACCACTGTACCTCATTTTATTTGATTTCCCCATTTTTCCCCCTTCGTACCACTGTACCCACTTACTTGCTTTGTGTCACTGTACGCATTGCAACAGTTGTCATTACTTGCATAAAGTACATGTGATATCGAAGGGAGTTTACTTTCATCACCCAACTTTTTCCAATAATACGTTGATAATTCCCATTTGGTTGGTGTCACTACCGACTTAAGAATGTGGGTTTGTTGGGACGAAGGCATGAATCAACCGAGGCTTGACGAGTAGTCAAGCGAGTGGTACCGACGCAGCCGAACTTCCGATAGCAGCACACGATTCATCCTAACAAAATTCGTTCGCATCCCGTTTGTAATTAACGCGATTCGTTCGCATCCAATCTTTGTAATAAACCAGCACTCCCCACTACCTTCTCCTATCCCCCTCCCCCTCTTCCCTAAGGTTATACTAGCATCCCCCCTAACGGGGTTCGTCCGCTCACGCGATTCGTTCGCTTACGCAGTTCGGCTGCTTACGCGGTTCGTCCGCTTACGCGATTCGTTCGCTTACGCAGTACGGCTGCTTAAACAGTTCGTCCGCTTATGCGATTCGTTCGCTTACGTAGTTCGGCTGCTTACGCGATTCGTTCGCTTACGCAGTTCGGCTGCTTACACGGTTCGTCGGCATACGCGGTTCGTCCGCTTATGCGGTTCGTTCGCTTACGCAGTTTGGCTGCTTACGCGGTTCGTCCGCTTACGCGATTTGTTCGCTTACGCAGTTCGGCTGCTTAAACGGTTCGTCCGCTTACGCGATTCGTTCGCTTACGTAGTTCGGCTGCTTACGCGATTCGTTCGCTTACGCAGTTCGGCTGCTTACACGGTTCGTCCGCTTACGCGATTCGTTCGCTAACGCAGTTTGGCTGCTTACGTGGTTCGTCGGCTTACGCGATTCGTTCGCTTACGCAGTTCGGCTGCTTACGCGGTTCTTCCGATCGCATCATTCAATTTCTAGTATAGCCGAGCCCTTTTCCCTGCCCCTCTTCTCGTTACAGAAACCGGCACGAGCACAATCGGCCCGACACCATCGTCATCTCCGTATACGAACATCACCGGCCCGACACCATCGTCATCTACGCACACGAACACCGTCGGCCCGACATCGTCGTCATCTCCGCACACGAACACCGTCGGCACGACACAATCGTCATCTCCGGCACGACCCCATCGTCATCTACGCACATAAACACCGTCGGCGCGACGTCATCGTCATCTCCGTTTACGAAGACAACCGGCCCGACACCTTCGTCATCCTCGTTCCCGAACACCAGTTGGCCCGACATCATCGCTACTTCCGTACACACGAACACCGTCGGCGCGACGTCATCGTCATCTTCGTTTACGAACACAACCAGCCCGACACCTTCGTCATCCTCGTTCCTGAACACCAGCTGGCCCGACATCATCGTTAACTCCATACACGAGCTTCGCCGACCGACACCACAATAGCATCATACCGTCCACCCACAGTTACCAGTCAAAACCACACTGTCCTCCCGACACCACTAACACCGCACCGTTTCGTCAGCGACAGCGCTTCTTCGTCGACACCAACCGACACCGTACCATTCGCCGTCGTGTTATTATTTAAGGCTTGTGGATCCTTAAAAAGTAACCCTGGACGGCCTACCTCAGCCCACAAAGAAAACCACGTTACACTATATCTAACCCAAACTGTTGGGCGATATGATGGTTTTCGCTAGGGAATTTCGTAGTGGGTCGCCAGTAATGATGCGATACAAGCCCCTTCCCTGTAGTGCCTTCCGAGGAAGGTGATTTTCCAGCACGAAAACTCTTGTAAAGGTATGTTACAAAAACTAGTAAACCTTTATTTGGAAACACACAAATGAGAAGTTCAATCAAACCCGCAGTATAGCCCAGACATTGCTCCTTCTGATTACCTTTGTTCTGATGGATGAAGCATGATCAGGCTAATCAGCATTTTCGTTGTTATGAAGAAGCCAGAAATTGGGTCGATTCGAGGATTGAGTCAAACGACGAATGATTTTTGGTCGTTGTATCCATATGTGGCAAGAAAGATAGAACAAGTAGTGACTTGTACTGGCTAATACTGTGAGTGATCAGTCTGTTGCAATTTTTCTTGAAATAAATTCTCAACCTTTTGAAAATATCCCACATGGAGCTCCCAATATGTATCTTTAACTTTGGACTGAGATTCCATTTAAATTCCACCCTAGCCCTAATACACAATTATTTTCTGCTCAACATCTGTCGGTTTCCATGCATCGGTGAATAGGCGACCGAGGTATAGCTATTTTCACATTTCCTATTGTTTTGATGAAAATGTATGTGCTCGTTTGGAAATTATGTCACGTCTTCCATTTGGATTCGTTGTGTGCTTTCTGATATTTAGGATATGCCTTCATTTTAGCTTAAAGCACAGGAGTTATAATTAACTTACGACACCATCAGCAAAATTCCCATCTTCATCATCGTCATATGTAACACCTTCCCGCAATGAATTGGCACTAAAGGTTAAGCATATTTTTCTCTTATAAGCTAAATACAAAAAAAAGAAGAAAAAACACAAGATGTTGACAATTACATTGATGTAAGCTAGGTCCTGAATTACAATTGTCCTTCTTGATGAATATTGCCAGGCTGAGTGAAAGGAATATAGCACCTACTTGTAAGACGTGGTAACATCCAATTAAACGTGAGTATTGTTAACAATTCCAATTTTGGTGAAAGAACATCAAAACTCCAAAAAAAAAAAACTGGCAAATCAATGAAAATCAAAAAACAAAAAACAAGTATATAAGGCCGTAAGTTCGGCCAGGAAGAATCTTATGTACCCTCCACCATGGATTGCGTAGAAACTTCTACGAAAGACTGTCATCCACAAATTTCAACTGTTAAATATCATATACTACCACCACGTACCAAATTTCAACCAGATCGGATGAATTTTGCTTCTCCAAAACGCACCGGAGGTCAAATCTGGGGATCGGTTTATATGGGAGCTATATATAATTATGGACTGATAGGAACTAATTCCTGCATGGTTGTTGGATACCATATACTAACATCACGTACCAAATTTCAACCGAATGGGAAGAATTTTGATCTTCCAAGGTGCTCCAGAGGTCAAATCTGGGGATCGGTTTATATGGGGCCTATATATAATTATGGGCCGATATCGACCAATTTTTGCATAAGTGTTTGAGGCCTTATATTAACATCACGTACCAAATTTGCTTCTCTTAGAGGCTCCGCAAGCCAAATCTGGGGATCGGTTTATATGGTGGCCATTAGCGTAGCTAGGCAATTTTCCTAGGGGGGGGGCTATAGCCCCCCTAGCTAAAAATTTATAGACTGAACTTATAGGTTCAATTAATGTTTTATTTCATAAAATTGAATAAAAAATTAGACATCAAAATAACTGGACAATTAATTTATCATAAAGCAACTAAAAGTAGTTCCACACTTTTCCCAGCAAAAAAATTGTGAGTTGTTCTAAAGGCACAACTTTAAAAGCACTTCCAAAAATTATTCTCAATTCAGTTTTTTTTAACTACACAGGAAGTTTTTTTACTTCATTTTTTTCATATTTTAATGTGTAATTTTTTGTTTTCTATTTTTTAAATAGTTTAAAAAAAGAGTAAGAATAAATAAATTGGTACAAATTATTCAAATTTTGCCATAAAACTGCTAAATCCATTATAGAAAAATCGATACTTTTGGAAATTATTCGAAGAAAAACGTTTCAAACAAGCATCAGAATGCATTAAAAATCATAAAAACAATAAAAAAATTATTTATTTGGGAAAATATCACAAAATTTTTTAATTCACATTCAAAACACTGAATTCGGATCTCACCTTAAGAAGTGATGCAAATTCATTGCAACGGCTGTTGAAACGGTGGACATTTGTCCTATGGCAAGCTCATATTACATTCATTGCTTCTCCGCAAATTTTGCACCACTTCTACACCCAAAAAGAACATTTCACTACTTTTTTGGCGACGCTTTTTCGCAGCATTATTAAGATATTAATTTATGAAAGAATAGTTTTAATATCAATTACTATTTTTTTAATTAAATTGACTAAACTAAATTAATCAAAAGGTCAACCACAGCTTTATTTCAGAAATATCTGACTTCAAACATTGCCATCGGCAACTGCTACCACAACTCAAGTAATTCGATTGTTCATGAAAGTCTTTAGCGGAACTTTGTGCGATTGTATATACTTGTTTAGTTGTTAAAAAAGTTAAAAAAAACTATTTCAAATTCTGGGGGGGGGCTAAAATTTTTCTGGGGGGGGGTTTAAGCCCCCTCCCCGGAGGCCTTCCTACGCTTATGATGGTGGCTATATATAATTATGGACCGATGTGGACAAATTTTTGCATGGTTGTTAAAGACCATATACTAACATTATGTAACAAATTTCAGCCGGATCGGATGAAATTTTCTTCCCTTAGAGGCTCCGCAAGCCAAATATGGGGATCGGTTTATATGGGGGCTATATATAATTATGGACCGATGTGGACAAATTTTTGCATGGTTATTAGAGACAATACACTAACACCATGTACCAAATTTCAGCCGGACCGGATGAAGGTTGCTCCTCTTAGAGGCTCCGCAAGCCAAATCGGGGGATCGGTTGATATGGGGGCTATATATAATTATGGACCGATATGGACCAATTTTTGCCTGGTTGTTAGAGACCATATACTAACACCATGCACCGAATTTCAGCCAGATCGGATGAAATTTGCTTCTCTTAGAGGCTCCGCAAGCCAAATCGGGAGATCGGTTTATATGGGGGCTATATATAATTATGGGCCGATGTGAACCAATTTTTGCGTGGTTGTTAGAGACCATATAGTAACACCATGTACCAAATTTCAGCCGGATCGCATGAAATTTGCTTCTCTTAGAGGTCTCGCAAGCCAAATTTGGGGGTCCGTTTATATGGGGGCTATACGTAAAATTGCACCGATATGGTCCATTTGCAATACCATCCAACCTACATCAATAACAACTACTTGTGCCAAGTTTCAAGTCGATAGCTTGTTTCGTTCGGAAGTTAGCGTGATTTAAACAGACGGACGGACGGACGGACATGCTCAGATCGACTCAGAATTTCACCACGACCCAGAATATATATATTTTACGGGGTCTTAGAGCAATATTTCGATGTGTTACAAACGGAATGACAAAGTTAATATACCCCCCATCCTATGGTGGTGGGTATAAAAAACAAGTATATACAGCAGTAAGTTCGGTCGGGCCGAATCTTAAATACCCACCACCATGAATCAAATATAATAGTTTACTTTGAAAACTCTTCGTCGTGGCGGGTTAGTTGATAATATATATAATTTCAGGGGGTTTGATGACAAATAGTCTCCCAAGCAAATCAGTTCATCCAGTACCCTTCCCGAAGATAAATTAAAAGATTCTAACTACGAAAACTAGATCAGATTCTGGATTTATAAGAACCATATTTTTTTGAGTTGTAGAGAAATCCTAAACATATCTTGCAAATGATGAAATAACGCCTTGATTTGAAATCTTAAATCTATAGATTTTTACCGCCATTATTTAAATGATTACGAGTAGTAAAATTTGAATAATCTGGGTTCCTGCTTCGACCGAACACCAAAAAGTTTTTCAGCGGCGGATTATCCCACCTCAGTAATGCTGGTGACAATTCTGAGGGATTCAAAGCTTCTCTAAGTGGTTTCACTGCAATGTGGAACGCCGTTCGGACTCGGCTATAAAGAGGAGGTCCCTTGTCATTGAGCTTAACATGGAATCGGGCAGGACTCAATGATAAGAGAGAAGTTCACCAATGTGGTATCATAATGGACTGAATAGTCTAAGTGAGCCTGGTACATCGGGCTGCCACCTAACCTAACGTAACCTTTGGGTGTACCATCAAGAAGAGAAATCGGTCTATATCGATAACTTACCAAAATAACCGGTAACAAGAATACAATACCAGTATATTTACATTTTCGAGCAAATGTATATTTACATATATGGGAGCTATATCTAAACCTGAACCGATTTCAATAAAATTTGGCACACTTGACTACACTACTAATTGTACTCCTAGTACAAAATTTTAAGCAAATTAGGATAAAACTCTGGCTTCTGGGGCCATATAAGTCCATATCGGGCGAAATATATATATGGGAGCTATATCTAAATCTGAACCGATTTCAAATCAATCAATAGGGTTCTATTCAGAGCCAAAACACATACTTGTGCCAAATTTGAAGTCGATTGGACTAAAACTGCGACCTACACTTTGATTACAAAAATGTGTTCACGGACAGACGGACATGGCTATAGCGACTCAGGAGCCCACCATGCGTCTATCTCGTCTCCTTCTGGGTGTTGCAAACATATGCACTAACTTATAATACCCTGTTCCACAGTGTGGCGCAGGGTATACAAATTGTTTTCACCTTCTAATAACCAAACGAAATCTTATGTGAAATGAAGCTAGCAAGTATTTTATGAAACCGAAACAAAACAGAGAAATAAACGAGTGGTAAATGAGAACACGAAGAAAATTTAAATAATTTTCAAAAATTTCAGTTAGTGAATGATTGAAAAGGGTAACTTCAAGCTTATAATTTTATTGCAAATGTAATTAATCGATAAATAAATAAATAAATAAAATGTAGATATTGAATGTGAAATAAAAACAAGTATATACGGCCGCCATGGATTGCCACCATGGATTGCTTAGAAACTTCTACTGAAGACTGTCATACACAATCGAATTACTTGGGTTGCGGTAACACTTGCCGATGGCAAGGTATCTTAAAACTTCCTAATACCGTCTTCTAAATTACAAGGTAGTCCATACGTAGTATATATTAAACTAAAAAAGGTCGATTAAATACGTATATAATTAAGTTTAAAGTTTCTATAGAAATAAAATGTTGACAACATTTTCTATAGAAGTAAAATTTGGAAAACATTTTCTATAGAAATAAAATTTGGAAAAAAATTTCTATAGAAATAAAATTTTGACAAAATTTTCTATAGAAATAAAATTTTTACAAAATTTTCTATAGAAATAACATTTTGACAATGTTTTCTATAAAACTAAAATTTTGGTAGATTATTTTTGGCTCGAGTGGCGACCATGAATATGAACCGATATGGACCAATTTTTGTGTTATTGGGGATCGGCAATATATAACTATAGACCGATATGGACCAATTTTGGCATGGATATTAGCGGCCTTATACTAACACCACGTTGCAAATTTCAACCGGATCGGATGAATTTTGCTCCTCCAAGAGGCTCCGGAGATCAAATCTGGGGAACGGTTTATATGGGGGCTATATATAATTATGGACCGATATGGACCAATTCTTGCGTGTTTGTTAGAGACCACATTCTAACACCATGTTCCAAATTTCAACCGTATCGGATGAATTTTGCTCCTTCAAGAGGTTCCGGTTAGAGAGCTCCGGCTATATATAATTATGGACCGATATGGACCAATTTTAGCATGGTCATTAGAGAATATATACCAACACCATGTACCAAATTTCAGCCGAATCGGATGAAATTTTCGTTTCTTAGGGGCTCCACAACCCAAATCGGGGGATCGGTTTATATGGGGGCTATATATAATTACGGACTGATATGGACCAATTTTTGCATGGTTGTTAGAGACCATGTACTTACACCATGTACTTACACCATGTACCAAATTTCAGCCGGATCGGATGAAATTTGCTTCTCTTAGAGTCCCGGCAAGCCAAATTTGGGGGTCCGTTTATATGGGGGCTATACGAAAAAGTGGACCGATATGGACCAATTTTTGCACGGTTGTTAGGGACCATATACTAACACAATGTACCAAATTTCAGCCGGATCGGATGAAATTTGCTTCTCTTAGAGCAATCGCAAGCCAAATTTGGGGGTCCGTTTATGTGGGGGCTATACGTAAAAGTGGACCGATATGGCCCATTTGCAATACCATCCGACCTACATCAATAACAACTACTTGTGCCAAGTTTCAAGTCGATAGCTTGTTTCGTTCGGAAGTTAGCATGATTTCAACAGACAGACGGACGGATGGACGGACATGCTCAGATCGACTCAGAATTTCACCACGACCCAGAATATATATACTTTATGGGGTCTTAGAGCAATATTTCGATGTGTTACAAACGGAATGACAAAGTTAATATACCCCCCATCCTATGGTAGAGGGTATAAAAAATTATTACTAAAAAAATTTGAAAAAAAATCATACTATCATATTATTGAAAACAAAATGTCATACTAGAATTATTCTTATTAAACTATTTTTCTCCACCACAGATGGACAGTCCTTTCAGGAAGTACGAAAAGGATTTACAAGGGAGTTAAAAATTATGCACTCCGAAATTAAATCTTGATCGTGTTTGTACGTACTTATGTAAATTTAGTATTACTTTATTCTTGCATTTATTTATTTTCATCCATATTTTAGATCTATGGATCTATGGCGTATAAACTGAATTTTAAGAAGAAAGGTATACAAAATTCGTATCCACTTTGTTCCCAGGTGTCACCAGGTAAGAAATTACATACAACATTTTATATTAAATCCCATCAATTTGGAAAAAAAAATTATTAAAAATAATCACGTACTCATTTCAAAATATTCTCTATGGTAAACCTTTGGAAGTGCTTAAAATTCATCTACCGTTTGGCTGGGTGACCAAAATGAAGTGAATTTTTAAAATGGCAAACTTGTTGCCAGTTCCAGAAAAAAACTCTCTCATACTTTTATAAAATTTCCATTTTTTGTTTTTCATCATGGTAAGCAAATTTTATTGCCACAATTTTTTTGTTTGTTTGTTTATTTTACTTGAAAATAAAATTAGTTAAATAAAACAGTTAATTGAGAATTTCAGCTGCATGAATTTTGGGTTCATTGTTATTTCATCTCACGTTGTCCATGTGGCAAATCCACTCAAAAAAAAAAAAAAAAAAACAAAGCCATAAAAATCACACGAACTCCTGTCACTGTTGGTTTGGAATATATTTGATATTCTGCTGAGACATAAGAGGGCAAAATGACAAGAGCAAAAATTAGATTTTGGGATTATTGGGTTACTGCCACGATTCTACCTTGAGAATATTTAGTGGACAATGAAGACGAATAGCATTAGCGAGAAGCGCAAAGAGAAAATTTAATTTTAGATCGCATGTCATTATGGTGGAGATGTTATGAAATGATTTTGGGTGAAAAAATTGCCAAAGATGTCAAAGAGGTTTTGAATTATAAAACCACATTGCACGAGTTTCCTTGAAACTCTGTTCACATTTGTTGGAAAACCCAACGAATGTTCTCATAACCAACTGACTTTGGTGGTTCACCCTATGATAGTTTGACTAAAATGTAGCAAATTAAACTTTTTCATTGATATAACGAAAACGAAAATTTTCATTAATAGTATGAAATATTTCCTAATTAATATACCAAAATATTTTCAATTAAAAGGTTATCGAATTAAAAAAAAAAAAAACATTGTAAATTAGTTGATATAATAGACTTTTAAATCGGAGTAAAAAAATCAATTAATAACAATTATATACGGCCAGGCCGAATCTTATATACCCTCCACCATGGATTGCATAGAAACTTGTACTAAAGACCGTCATCCACAATCGAATTACTTGGGTTGTGGTATCTTAAAACTTAACATCGTTTTCTAAATTGTGAGTTAGTCCATACGTGGTATATATTAGACAAAAAAGTTATGCATAGGTAAGTCTACAAATAATTACAAATCGATATGGACTTTTTGCACGATACGTAGAGAGCCAGAATTGAAATATGGGGGTCGCTTATATGGGGGCTATATACAATTATGAACTTGATATGGACCAATTTTTGTGTGATTGGCGATCGATTTATCTGAGGGCTATATATAAATATCGACCGATATGGACCTAGTTACGCATGGTTGTTAACGGCCACATACTAGCACAATGTATCAAATAAATTTGCTCCTCCCAGAGGCTTCAAAAGCAAATCTCGGGATCGGTTTATATGGGGGCTATATGGACCACTTTTGGCATGGCTGTTAAATATCATATACTACCATCACTTACCAAATTTCAACCGAATCGGATAGGTTAGGTTAGGTTAGGTTATGTGGCAGCCCGATGTATCAGGCTCACTTAGGCTATTCACTCCATTGTGATCCATGTTAAGCTCAATGACAAGGGACCTCCTTTTTAGAGCCGAGTCCGAACGGTGTTCCACATTCCAGTGAAACCACTTAGAGAAGCTTTGAAACCCTCAGAAATATCACCAGCATTACTGAGGTGGGATAATCCACCGCTGAAAAACTTTTTGGTGTTCGGTCGTAGCAGGACTCGAACCCACGACCTTGTGTATGCAAGGCGGGCATGCTAACCATTGCACCACGGTGGCTCCCTAGAATGTTAGACGACCAGATGGGCTGAATCGATCCATTTCAATGCCCACCACCATAACAATTTATTTGAAATATTTTTTATACCAACCACCATAGAATGGTTACGGGGGTATAATACGTTTGTCATTCCGTTTGTAACACATCGAAATATCGATTTCCGACTATATAAAGTATGTATATTCTTGATCAGGGAGAAATTCTAAGACGATATAAGCATGTCCGTCTGTCTGTCTGTTGTAATCATGCAACATACTTCAATAATGGCGCTATCGTCCTGAAATTTAGCACAGATTCGTCTTTTGTTTGAAGGCAGATCAAGTTCGAAGATGGGCTATATCGATCCAAGTTTTGATATAGTCCCCATATAAACCGACCTCCCGATTTGGGGTCTTTGGTTTATAAAAACTGTAGTTTTTATCCAATTTGCGTGAAATTGCAAATCTAGAGGTATTTTAGGACCATCAAAAAGTGTACCAAAAATGGTGCCTATCGGTCCCCATATGGACCGATTTCCCGATTTTTCTTCTTGGGCTTCTATAATCCGTTGTTTTTACGCAATTTGCTTTCTGGGCGTCTAGAAAGTGTATTTTCTATCCGATTTGCCCAAAATTGGAAATCTAGAGGTATTCTAGGGCCATAAAGGGGTGTGCCGAAAATGGGGTGTATCGGTCTATGTTTTTACATAGTCCCCATATAGACCGATCTCCCGATTTTACTTCTCGGGCTTCTAGAATCCGTAGTTTTAATCCAATTTACCTGAAATTTGAAATCTAGATGAACTCTAAAGACGTGTGCCGAAAATGGTGACTATCCGACCATGTTTCGATATAGCCCCCATATAGACCGATCTCCCGATTTTACTTCTTGGGCTTCTAGAATCCGTAGTTTTTATCCCATTTGCCTGAAATTGGAAATGTAGCGGTATTTTAGGAAAATAAAGATATGTGCCGATAATGGTGAGTTCCGGTCCATGTTTTGATATAGCCCCCATATAGACCGATCTCCCTATTTTATTTCTCGGGCTTCTAGAATCCGTTGTTTTTACCCAATTTGCCTGAAATTGGAAATCTAGAGGTATTCTAGGAAAATAAAGAGGTGTTTCGAAAATGGTGATTATCGGACCATATTTCGATATAGCCCCCATATAGACCGATCTCCCGATTTTATTTCTCGGGCTTCTAGAATCCGTTGTTTTTACCCAATTTGCCTGTTATCTGAAATCTTGAGGTATTCTAGGAAAATAAAGAGGTGTGTCGAAAATGGTGATTATCGGACCATATTTCGATATAGCCCCCATATAGACCGATCTCCCGATTTTATTTCTCGGGCTTCTAGAATCCCTTGTTTTTATCCAATTTGTTTGAAATTGGAAATCTAGAGGTACTCTAGGACCATAAAGCGGTGTGCCGAATATATTGAGTATCGGTAAATTTTTTGATATAGCCCCCTTATAAATAGACCCTCCGATTTGGGGTCTAGATTCTAGAGTTACAATTAAATGTGCTGAATACTGTGTGTATCCTTCCATGTTTTGGTATAGCCCCCATTACACAGAACTCCCGATTTAACTCCTAGGGTTTCTAAAAATTGTAGTTTTTATCCTATTTGCCACAAATTGAAAATATACTGGCATTTTAGACCCATAACAAAGTGTATATGATTTAGTTTTATCGGTCAATTTGGTAAGGCCTCCATATAGACCGATTTTACTTATTGATGGTATAGAAGGCGCATTGATCATGAAAATTGCTTGACACTGAATGCAAAATTTCCAGATTTTACTTCTCGTAATCATATAAATAATTGGGATGAAAATCTACAGATTTTAGATTTCAAATCAAGGCGTTATTTCATCATTTTCGTGCACACTTACAAGAGATGTTTATGATTCCTCTAAAACTCAAACAGAAAATGGTTCTTATAAATTCAGAATCTGATCTAGTCTTCATAGGAAAAATCTTTACGTTTATCTGTGGGAAGCGTACTGGTTGAACTGATCTGCTTGGGAAAATATCTGTCATCAAACCCCCCCTGATATTTTCAAAGGAAACCCTAATATTTGGTTCATGGTGGTGGGTATTTAAGATTCGGCCCGACCGAATTACTACTGTATATACTTGTTAACATGTATTTTAATATCATCAATCGACCCATGAAACTGTTTGCATCATGTATGAACGAACACCTATGCGTATACTTATTATGGCTAATAATCAAAAGGTAAATCATACGCCACCGTATACATTGAAAACAGTAAACTAACACCACGGTTAGTTTACTGTTTACGGTTGTGCGATTTTAGTCGCATTTTGCAAACTTTCTGACATCATGCGACTTTTTTAAAATATGTAAAATGTGCGACTAAAATGTGCATCTAAAGTCTCACAAAAGGGAAATGCTTCAATTTGGAGCAATTTTTATACCCTGCGCCACACAGGTTATTATAAGTTAGTGCATATGTTTGCAACACCCAGAAGGAGACGAGATAGACACATGGTGTCTTTGGCAAAAATGTTCAGGGTGGGCTCCTGAGTCGACTAGCCATGTCCGTCTGTCCGTGAACACATTTTTGTAATCAAAGTCTAGGTTGCAGTTTTAGTCCAATCGACTTCAAATTTGGCACAAGTATGTGTTTTGGCTCAGAATAGAACCCTATTGATGTTGGAAGAAATCGTTTCAGATTTAGATATAGCTCGATATGGACTTATCTGGCCTCAGAAGCCAGAGTTTTACCCTAATTTGCTTAAAATTTTGCACACACAAAAAAAAATTTTCTGATTCAATCACGAAATTAATTGATCCAATTAATTTTTTAAATGAAATGTCTTCAATCAAAGAAATGATAGTATCAATTAATAAAATAATTGACATTCAATTAAAGAATTAATTGATCCAATTAAAAAAATAATTGATACTATTAATTTGTGTTATTGATTTTTATTTCAATTTTAAATTGAGTATTTTTTAAAACTCAATTAAGATTTTAATTGGATAAATTTCCGTGAAAATTTTTTCTGTGCACAAAAAGTCTGTGCACTATAGTCAAGAGTGCCAAATTTTGTTGAAATCTGTTCCGATTTAAATATAGCTCCCATATACATATTTTGCCCGATATGGACTAATACGGTCCCAGAAGCCAGAGTTTTACCCCAATTTGGTTGCAGAGGAAATAGCATTAGCATTGTAGCTATGCGTGCCAAATTTGGTTAGGTTAGGTTAGGTGGCAGCCCGATATATCAGGCTCACTTAGACTATTCAGTCCATTATGATACCACATTGGTGAACTTCTCTCTTATCACTGAGTGCTGCCCGATTCCATGTTAAGCTCAACGACAAGGGACCTCCTTTATATAGCCGAGTCCGAACGGCGTTCCACATCGCAGTGAAACCACTTAGATAAGTTTTGAAACCCTCAGAAATGTCACCAACATTACTGAGGTGGGATAATTCACCGCTGAAAAACTTTTCGGTGTTCGGTCGAAGCAGGAATCGAACCTACGACCCTGTGTATGCAAGGCGGGCATGCTAACCATTGCACCACGGTGGCTCCCAATTTGGTTGAAATAGGTTCAGATTTAGATATAGCTCCCATATATAGCTTTCGCCCGATTTACACTCATATGACCACAGAGGCCAATTTTTTGCTCCGATTTAGTTGAAATTTTGCACAGGGAGTAGAACTAGCATTGTAGCTATGCGTGCCAAATTTGGTTGAAATCTGTTTAGATTTAGATATAGCTCCCATATATATGTTTTTCTGATTTCGACAAAAATGGTCAAAATACCAACATTTTCCTTGTAAAATGTCCACTGCTTAGTCGAAATGTTGTAAAAATGACCTTAATTTTCCTAAACTTCTAATACATATATATCGAGCGATAAATCATAAATAAACTTTTGCGATGTTTCCTTAAAATTGCTTCGGATTTAAATGTTTCCCATATTTATACCCTGCGCCACACTGTGGAACAGGGTATTATAAGTTAGTACATATGTTTGTAACACCCAGAAGGAGACGAGATAGACACATGGTGTCTTTGGCAATAATGCTCAGGGTGGGTCCCTGAGTCGATATAACCATGTCCGACTGTCCGTCCGTCTGTCTGTGAACACATTTTTGTGATCAAAGTCTAGGTCGCAATTTAAGTCCAATCACCTTCAAATTTGGCACATGTTCCTAATTTGGGTCAGAATGGAACCCTATTGATTATGGAAGAAATCGGTTCAGATTTAGATATAGCTCTCACATATATCTTTCGCCTGATATGCACTAATATGGACCCAGAACCCAGAGTTTTATACCGATATGCTTGAAGTTTTGTAAAAACATAACACTTAGTCGTATAGTCAAATGTGTAAAATTTGATTGAAATCGGTTCAGGTTTAGATATAGCTCCCATATATATCTTTCGCCCGATATGGACTTATATGGCCTCAGAAGCCAGATTTTTGGCCGAATTTGGTTAAAATTTTGCACTAGGAGTACAATTAGTAGTATAGTAAAGTGTGCAAAATTTGATTGAAAGCGGTTCAGATTTAGATATAGCTCCCATATATATATCTTTCGCCCGATATGGACTAATATGGTCCTAAAAGCCAGAGTTTTGGCCCAATTTGGTTGAAATTTTGCACAGGGAGTAGATTTAGCATTGTAGCTATGCGTGCCAAATTTGGTTGAAATCGATTCAGATTTATATATAGCTCCCATATATATCTTTCGCCCGATATGCACTTATATGGACCCAGAAGCCAGTGTTTTGGCCCAATTTGGTTGAAATTTTGCACTAGGAGTACAAATAGTAGTATAGTCATGTGTGCCAAATTTGATTGAAATCGGTTCAGATTTAGATATAGCTGCCATATATATCTTTCGCCCGATATGGACTTATATGGCCCCAGAAGCCAGAGTTTTGGACCAATTTGCTTGAAATTTTGCACTAGGAGTACAAATAGTAGTATAGTCATGTGTGCCAAATTTGATTGAAATCGGTTTAGATTTAGATATAGCTCCCATATATATTTTTCGCCCGATATGGACTATTATGGTCCTAGAAGCCAGAGTTTTGGTTCAATTTGGTTAAAATTTTGCACACGA
The DNA here is from genome assembly GCF_050003625.1 of Haematobia irritans. Lineage (NCBI taxonomy): Eukaryota > Metazoa > Arthropoda > Insecta > Diptera > Muscidae > Haematobia > Haematobia irritans. Next base: position 182,661,234 of record NC_134397.1, on the reverse strand, counting down.
AGTAGAATTCCTAGTATAGTCATGTGTGCCAAATTTGATTGAAATCGGTTCAGATTTAGATATAGCTCCCTTATATATTTTTCGCCCGATATGGAGTAATATGTTCCTAGAAGCCAGAGTTTTGCCCCAATTTGGTTGAAATTTTGCACTAGGAGCACATTTAGTAGTGTAGTTAATTGTAGTCAATTTGATTGAAATCGGATCAGATTTAGATATAGCTCCCATATATATCTTTCGCCCGATATGGACTAATATGGTCCTAGAAGCCAGAGTTTTGGCCCAATTTGGTTGAAATTTTTGCACTAGGAGTACAATTAGCAGTATAGTCAAGTGTGCCAAATTTGATTAAAATCGGTTCAGATTTAGATATAGCTCCCATATATATGTTTTTCTGATTTCGACAAAAATGGTCAAACTACCAACATTTTCCTTGTAAAATCGCCTCTGTTTAGGCGATTTTAAAACTGACTATAATTTTCCTTAACTTCAAATACATATGTATGTATCGAGCGATAAATCATAAATAAACTTTTGTGAAGTTTTCTTAAAATTGCTTCAGATTTAAATCTTTCCCATGTTTATACCCTTCACCACTACTGTGGTATAGGGTATAATAAGTTTGTGCATTTGTATGTAACGCCAAGAAGGAGTAATCATAGACCAACCTTTTAGTATACGGATCGGCTTAGAATTAAATTCTGAGTCGATTTAGCGATGTCCGTCTGTCTGTCTGTCCGTCTGTCTGTCCGTCTGTCTGTCTGTCCGTCTGTCTGTCTGTTGATGTATTTTTGTGTAAAAGGAACAGCTCGCAGTTTTAGTCCGATTGTCCTAAAATTTGGTATAGGGTCCTGTTTCGGCTCAAAGACGATCCCTATTGATTTTGGAAAAAATCGGTTCAGATTTAGATATAGCTGCCATATCTATTTTTCGCCGATCTGGTCATAATTGGCGTGTATATCAACCGATCTTCCTCAAATTCCGTACATCCGAATATTTTATGGGTCTCGAAAAACTTGCAAAATACCAGCCAAATCGGTTCAGATTTAGATATAGCTCTCATATATAGCTTTCGCCCGATTTACACTCATTTGCCCAAAGAGGCCAATTTTTAACTCCGATTTGGTTGAAATTTTGCACAGGGAGTAGAATTAGCATTGTAACTATGCGTGCCAAATTTGGTTGAAATCGGTTCAGATTTGGATATATCTCCCATATATAGCTTTCGCCCGATTTACACTCATATGACCACAGAGGCCAATTTTTAACTCCGATTTAGTTGAAATTTTGCACAGGGAGTAGAATTAGCATTGAAACTATGCGTGCCAAATTTGGTTGAAATCGGTTCAGATTTGGATATATGTCCCATATATAGCTTTCGCCCGATTTACACTCATATGACCACAGAGGCCAATTTTTTGCTCCGATTTAGTTGAAATTTTGCACAGGGAATAGAATTAGCATTGTAGCTATGCGTGCCAAATTTGGTTGAAATCGGTTCAGATTTAGATATATCTCCCATTTACACTCATATGACCACAGAGGCCAATTTTTAACTCCGATTTAGTTGAAATTTTGCACAGGGAGTAGAATTAGCATTGTAGCTACGCGTGCCAAATTTGGTTGAAATCGGTTCAGATTTAGATATAGCTCCCCTATATATGTTTTTCTGATTTCGACAAAAATGGTCAAAATACCAACATTTTCCTTGTAAAATCGCCACTGCTTAGTCGAAAAGTTGTAAAAATGACTATAATTTTCCTAAACTTCTAATACATATATATCGAGCGATAAATCATAAATAAACTTTTTCGAAGTTTCCTTAAAATTGCTTCAGATTTAAACGTTTCCCATATTTTTTTTACTAACATTGAGTTTCACCCTAGTGCATTAGCCGACTTAAATTTTGAGTCTATAGAATTTGTAGAAGTCTATCAAATTCTGTCCAGATCGATAGATATTAAAATGTATGTATTTGGGACAAACCTTTTATATATAGCACCCAACACAATTGACGGATGTGGTATGGTATCGAAAATTTAGATCTACAAAGTGGTTCAGGGTATAATATAGTCGGCCCCGCCCGACTTTAGACTTTCCTTACTTGTTTTTTTTTTTTAATTTTTCGTGAATTTTTTTTCTGTGTGGTTTTGAAATCAAAGCGTGACTTGAGCTTTATAATCGTGAGCTCGAAATCTGAACAATTTTTAAATATTATTAAATAAAACTGTAGAATACACTTTTTTATTTGATCAGACATTTCTAGAGATTTCAATGGAAAAAAAAAAACTCTTGGCAAATATTAAAGAACTGCCTTTAAACTTGCCTTTGATGTCGTATAACAACTTTAAGAATCTAATGTGGACTCCAAGGAAATCATTTGGAATTCCATAAGCATTTTCCAATGGCAATGAGAACTTAAAGCAAACCTCCCCATTCTCGTCACCCTCCTTCCATATAAAAATGAAAATTTTCGAAAGTTAAAACAAATAAGAATTTTTTTTATTCTATTTTCAATTTATTTCGATTTTATGCTTCATGACTTTCATCTTCTGCAAAAGGTCTCAGTTATAACTAAAGGAACTGGCGCAAGAATAACATTTTTGGCCAACTTTGAAACTGAAGAAGAAGAAGAAAAAAAAAACATGAAAACAAATAAACATAAAAATAGAAATGGAAATAGATATCGAAATGAGAGCTTACCACAAAAAAATATAAACGTTTCAACAACGGCCTTTGGGCAAATTGAAATTGCCACATTTACTTCCTCCTGCTTTGGTTACAAGTCTGCGGCAACATTCTGTCTGCCATCATAGTACACAATTTTACATGGATTGCGTCACGCATCCATGCATTGCTACAACCACTTTCGGTTACATTGAAAACTAGGAAGGTTAGGGTGTAGTATGCATTTCTACAGAAACAGCTACGCTTCATTGTTAGGAAATGGGTTATCCCACAAGGAATTTTAAAAGGAAAATGTCGATGCTTCTAGGCTTCATGTAGTAATTATAAAATTAATTTGTAGGTCTTCCGAAATATTTCCAAAAAATAAATATTGGCACAATTAACAGATGGCATCTACAATGGTTTGGAATCATGAAGTTTTCTGTAGCTTTCCAATTTCGTACAGCCAGGCAGAATTTGTAATGGGTTGAATTCTAAACAACCGCCGCCATCGGTCAAATGTAAACGCTTCGTTTAAAAACCCCTCTTCGACGTAGGTTACATTATAATAAATAGAATTTGAGGTGAATTTGATGAAATATACTCCCTCAAGAAAATCAATTCAAATGGTTTGCTTCACCATATTAAGTTTAAGGTTCCTACATAAGAAGACTACATTAGTTTCTGTATCAATGAGAACTATGTTTATTTTAGTTTTAGCGAAATCTAAAAATCTCTTTTAAGTGAGTAGGAAAATGTGATGGAAAACGCCTCATAGGCATCAAATATAAAAAGCTTTCCAAAATTTGGGGAAAATGTTACCAAAAAACTACCGAAGAAAAAATCTTACTTTGTAAAATTTTTACTTCTTTAGAAACTTTTGTCAAAATTTTATTTCTATAGAAAATTTTGTCTAAATTTAGTTCTATAGAAAATTTTTTCAATATTTTATTTCTATGGAAAATTTTGTCAAAATTTTTTTCTATGGAAAATTTTGTCAACATTTTATTTCTCTAGAAAATTTTGTCAAAATTTTATTTCTCGAGCCCAAAAATAATCTACCACAATTTGAAGAAAATGTTACCATAAAACTACCGAAGAAAAAAATCTTACTTTGCAAAATTTTATTTCTGTGGAAAATTTTGTCAAAATTTTATTTCTATAGAAAATTTTGTCAAAATTTTATTTCTATAGAAACTTTTGTCAATTTATAAAAAAAAAAAAACAAATCAATATATAAATAAATTTCTATAAAAAAAATTTGTAACAAATTTATTTCTATAGAAAATTTTGTAAAATTTTTATTTCGTTGTAAAAATTTTATTCCTTTTGAAACTTTTGTCAAAAACCCCTCATCGACGTAGGTTACATTGTAATAAATAGAATTTTAGGTAATTTGAATTTTTACCTCCATTATTCGAATTTTTACCCCCATTATTCGAATGAGCATGAGATGTAAAATCTTTTACTTCTAGTTTCGAGTACTTTGGATGGTGAGTGTGTAGTATCTATCCGCTCAAGAAGTTAAATCGGAGGGAGACTGGTTACATACCCAACAAAAAATACTTCAGCAGTAAGAGTTTAGTTGCGCTTTTTGGTATACAATAAAGTAGGCAGTACATCCACAATGCATGCATCGGCGACAATAACGTAAACGAGTAATCAAACTAGTTTATGATAATTCGTTTACGTTATTGCAACCAATTCATGCAGTATAGATGCATGAAAGGTAGTGCTGTTTTCCTTCACGCCAACAATGCTATACTCAAGATTATATATCACATCTGAGCAATATTTCTATAAAAATGAGCAATTATATCTGCGCTATGTAGAAGCTGCTCTAAATCGGGACATCGCCCACAGAAATCAGCGCTGATTCGGTTGTTTTATAAGCAGTTGGTACTGTCTCTCTCCCTTACAAACCTGCTGAAATAGTGCTCCATTTTTTGCTGGGTACCTCCACATTCACAATTTCAAAACAATCGGATAACAAGTAAGTAACGTAGAAAGTCGGGCGGGGCCGACTAAACCACTCTTACTGAATTAGTAATCATAAGCATTTGTGGGGTAACATTGATATAGGTCTGGGAGATAAACCGCAGTTGCATATATAAGAAAATTAAGGGGTATATGTTTATGGGTACTTTGTCTCAATCTGACTATAGCTCATAGTCAGCGTTGCCAGGGAAAATGTTCGGTTTTCCCAACAAGGACAAAAAAAGTTCCCTACTTTCTCATACATTCCCAAACAAATTTCCCTACAATATTTATACCCTGCGCCACACTGTGGAACAGGGTATTATAAGTTAGTGCATATGTTTGCAACACCCAGAAGGAGATGAAATAGACACATGGTGTCTTTGGCAAAAATGCTCAGGGTGGGCTCCTGGGTCGATATAGCCATGTCCGTCTGTCCGTGAACACATTTTTGTAATCAATGTCTAGGTCGCAGTTTTAGTCCAATCGACCTCAAATTTGGCAAAAGTATGCGTTTTGGCTCAGAATAGATACCCATTGATTTTGGAAGAAATCGGTTCAGATTTAGATATAGCTCCCATATATCTTTCGCCCGATATGGACTAATACGGTTCCAGAAGCCAGAGTTTTACCCCAATTTGGTTGACCACAGTGGCCAATATTTTACTCCGATTTAATTGAAATTTTGCACAGGGAGTAGAATTGACATTGTAGGTATGCGTGCCAAATTTGGTTGAAATCGGTTCAGATTTAGATATAGCTCCCATATATAGCTTTCGCCCGATTTACACTCATATGACTACAGAGGCCAATTTTTTGCACCGATTTAGTTGAAATTTTGCACAGGGAGTAGAATTAGCATTGTAGCTATGCGTGCCAAATTTGGTTGAAATCGGTTCAGATTTAGATATCTCCCATATATAGCTTTCGCCCGATTTACACTCATTAGACCACATAGGCAAATTTTTAACTCCGATTTAGTTGAAATTTTGCACAGGGAGTAGAATTAGCATTGTAGCTATGCTTGCCAAATTTGGTTGAAATCGGTGCAGATTGAGATATAGCTCCCATATGTAGCTTTTGCCCGATGTACACTCATATGACCACAGAGGCCAATTTTTAACTCCGATTTAGTTGAAATTTTGCATAGGGTGTAGAATTAGCATTGTAGCTATGCGTGCCAAATTTGGTAGAAATCGATTCAGATTTAGATATAGCTCCCATATATATGTTTTTCTGATTTCGACAAAAATGGTCAAAATACCACCATTTTCCTTGTTAAATCGCCACTGCTTGGTCGAAAAGTTGTAAAAATGACTCTAATTTTCCTAAACTTCTAATACATATATATCGAGCTATAAATCATAAATAAACTTTTGCGAAGTTTCCTTAAAATTGCTTCAAATTTAAATGTTTCCCATATTTTTATACCCTTCACCACTACTGTGGTACAGGGTATAATAAGTTTGTGCATTTGTATGTAACGCCAAGAAGGAGTAATCATAGACCAACCTTTTAGTATACGGATTGGCTTAGAATTAAATTCTTAGTCGATTTAGCGATGTCCGTCTGTCTGTCTGTCTATCCGTCTGTCTGTCTGTCTGTTGATGTATTTTTTGTGTGCAAAGTACAGCTCGCAGTTTTAGTCCGATTGTTCTAAAATTTGGTATAGGGTCCTGTTTCGGCTCAAAGACGATCCCTATTGATTTTGGAAAAAATCGGTTCAGATTTAGATATAGCTGCCATATATATTTTTCACCGATCTGGTCATAATTGGCGTGTATATCAACCGATCTTCCTCAAATTCCGTACATCCGAATATTTTATGAGTCTCGAAAAACTTGCAAAATATCAGCCAAATCGGTTCAGATTTAGATATAGCTCCCATATATAGCTTTCGCCCGATTTACACTCATTTGCCCACAGAGGCCAATTTTTTGCTCCGATTTAGTTGAAATTTTGCACAGGGAGTAGAATTAGCATTATAGCTATGCGTGTCAAATTTGGTTGAAATCGGTTCAGATTTAGATATAGCTCCCATATATAGCTTTCGCCCGATTTACACTCAAATGACCACAGAGGCCGATTTTTTCTCCGATTATTTGAAATTTTGCACAGGGAGTATAATTGGCATTGTAGCTATGCGTGCCAAATTTTGTTGAATTCGGTTCAGATTTAGATATAGCTCCCATATATAGCTTTCGCCCGATTTACCTCATATGACCACAGAGGCCAATTTTTTGCTCAGATTTAGTTGAAATTTTGCACAGGGAGTAGAATTAGCATTGTAGCTATGCGTGCCAAATTTGGTTGAAATCGGTTTAGATTTAGATATATCTCCCATATATAGCTTTCGCCCGATTTACACTCATATGACCGTAGAGGCCAATTTTTAACTCCGATTTAGTTGAAATTTTACACAGGGAGTAGAATTAGCATTGTTGCTATGCGTGCCAAATTTGGTTGAAATCGGTTCAGATTTAGATATAGCTCCCATATAAAATGTTTTTCTGATTTCGACAAAAATGGTCAAAATACCAACATTTTGCTTGTAAAATCGCCACTGCTTAGTCGAAAAGTTGTATAAATTACTCTAATTTTCCTAAACTTCTAATGCATATATATCGAGCGATAAATCATAAATAAACTTTTGCGAAGTTTTCTTAAAATTGCTCCAGATTTAAATGTTTCCCATATTTATTTTTTACTAACATTGTGTTCCACCCTAGTGCATTAGCCGACTTAAATTTTGAGTCTATAGATTTTGTAGAAGTCTATCAAATTCTGTCCAGATCGAGTGATATTTAAATGTATGTATTTGGGACAAACCTTTATATATAGCCCCAACACATTTGACGGATGTGATATGGTATCGAAAATTTAGATCTACAAAGTGGTGCAGGGTATAAAATAGTCGGCCCCGCCCGACTTTAGACTTTCCTTACTTGTTTTTACTAACATTGTGTTCCACCCTGGTGCATTAGCCGACTTAAATTTGGAGTCTATAGATTTTGTAGAAGTCTATCAAATTCTGTCCAGACCGAGTGATATTTAAATGTATGTATTTGGGACAAACCTTTACATATAGCACCCAACACATTTGACGGATGTGATATGATATCGAAAATTTAGATCTACAAGGTGGTGCAGGGTATAATATAGTCGGCCCCGCCCGACTTTAAATTTTCCTTACTTGTTTTCATTAAATTTAAACAAAAAATGGTTCTAAGTACTTCATTATGTTAAAACATGAAAATACAACCTAGATACAAATATAACCTCCCTGTAGGAAATATCAATAGTTAAACTGTAGTGAATCACTATTGACTATGTCACCAGTACTACTGACAAAGTATACCCCACACAATATATTTTGCTATAGACATTTAACATATGCTTGTCATTGAAAATCCACTACTGACAATAGAACTACTGACTAGATGGTACTAATGGAACCATATGGAGACATTGGAAGTAATGAGTCAGTAGTTCTTTATCGTTACTTTAGTCAACACTTTTGGATTTTTTTTTTGTAAAAGTAAGTTTACGTTTTTTATTTAATTTATATTTTTTTGGCAAAAGATTAACATAAAGGGTGATTCTTTTGAGGTTAGGATTTTCATGCATTAGTATTTGACAGATCACGTGGGATTTCAGACATGGTGTCAAAGAGAAAGATGCTCAGTATGCTTTGACATTTCATCATGAATAGCCGAACGATCTGCCACAACGTCGAATTTTCAGTGAATGGGCCCTAGAAAAGTTGGCAGAAAATCCGCTTTTTTATCGACAAATTTTGTTCAGCGATGAGGCTCATTTCTGGTTGAATGGCTACGTAAATAAGCAAAATTGCCGCATTTGGAGTGAAGAGCAACCAGAAGCCGTTCAAGAACTGCCCATGCATCCCGAAAAATGCACTGTTTGGTGTGGTTTGTACGCTGGTGGAATCATTGGACCGTATTTTTTCAAAGATGCTGTTGGACGCAACGTTACGGTGAATGGCGATCGCTATCGTTCGATGCTAACAAACTTTTTGTTGCCAAAAATGGAAGAACTGAACTTGGTTGACATGTGGTTTCAACAAGATGGCGCTACATGCCACACAGCTCGCGATTCTATGGCCATTTTGAGGGAAAACTTCGGAGAACAATTCATCTCAAGAAATGGACCGGTAAGTTGGCCACCAAGATCATGCGATTTGACGCCTTTAGACTATTTTTTGTGGGGCTACGTCAAGTCTAAAGTCTACAGAAATAAGCCAGCAACTATTCCAGCTTTGGAAGACAACATTTCCGAAGAAATTCGGGCTATTCCGGCCGAAATGCTCGAAAAAGTTGCCCAAAATTGGACTTTCCGAATGGACCACCTAAGACGCAGCCGCGGTCAACATTTAAATGAAATTATCTTCAAAAAGTAAATGTCATGGACCAATCTAACGTTTCAAATAAAGAACCGATGAGATTTTGCAAATTTTATGCGTTTTTTTTTTAAAAAAAGTTATCAAGCTCTTAACAAATCACCCTTTA